>NC_140124.1:75368807-75631989 GCF_964035555.1 Netta rufina | reverse complement strand
AAACTTTATAATATAAATAATATAAATCTTTATTGTCTCTGACCATGACGTTAGCCAAACAAACAAAAACCCACTAATAAAAACAACAAAGAAACCCTTGATGGTCACTGTCATGCTGTTGTGATAAGACTACTGCTTAACACACTGATGATATTAGCTCATCATTTCCTTTAACTCTTTGCTTATGGTCTTGTTTGCCTTTGACCCACACTTAATTTGAAAGCTCTTTGGAGCCTTTTGAAGATCACTGAAGTTCAGCCATAGGCACTACAACAATAAATTAATAACTGCTATTAATATTAATCTATAGAATCAGACAGATAGTATAGAATGAGTATAGAATTGGAGGATTCACCCCTAAATGGGATTTACAACAGTTTTATACTGTTGATAAAGGGACAATGAGTTTATAAATGCTGCGAATATTTTATATGTGAAGATTTCTTAGAAATGTACATAAAAATTAAATTTCAGACTTTCACCCTCTCTTCTTTTTTGACTTATGTCAGGCAGAATCATTGGATATAAAAGTTAATGTTAAAATTAAGGTACTTAAGCATGTGCTAAACTTCAAGACAGGCTAAGCACGTGCCTAAGCATGTTTCATGGCAACAAAGGATATGTAAACACAATGAGAATTACATAAGCACACAGGAACAGATTTTTTATTGTTAAAATTAATGTCTGAAATACCATCCATTCTGAGATATTTGACATTGATACAATTACCTAAAATATATCAAATACTACATGTAAAGTTGCATTAGCCATTTGATTTAAATTGCAAATCTATGCTCCAAAACTGGTGAAGCTATGTTTTAACAACCTTTAGCCCCTTTGCCAGTCTGGTCCTTGAGAAGTAATGATCTTTACAATGAAAATATGCAGTCTGTGCACATTTGATGAAAACTTCTTGCTCATCTGAAACTAATATTTTATATTTGTTGCCTGAAACTGTATAGAAGCCTTTTTCTATTTGTGGTTTCTTCTAAATAAAGAGAATAATTACCATTAAAAATGGTAATTTTTGAAACTATTATAACGGAACTATTATAATGGAACTATTCAGTCATCAAGCTGTTTCTCATAAATATTTTCATTTCATAGTGGAAAACAGTTCTCTATTGAATAGAAATCTTCAATGATCCTTCAATTAAGTCGAATACTGTAACTAGGCATAAGTTCCATTTTTATGCAAGAAGACAGGATTGCAATAACTTCTTCGTTATTAATTACACTGTTATCTGGAGAGTTCGTTCTGTGAAACTGGAGTGTACCAGTATTAATTGTTTCCACTTTTTCCCATGGCTGACACAATATCATTGCGGTTCAAATAGCCGTGCTCCCTCTTCTCTAATACGTCTTAAATGTTTGAAGATTTGGAATGGATTTAGTATTATATAACTTCTTATCTGAGAAAAGCTCATGTTCTAGAGAAAACGGATTTTTAATTACAATATAGAGCTGATGATTTTGACTTTTAATATTGGCTAGAGCAAAAGATAGAGGAAGAATACTTTCAGAGGCATACTTTCCAAACAATGAACTAGGTGTTAAAAATTGCTGAATATTCTTAACACCACCTGAAGACACTAAGAGGTATGACTGCTTAACCCCACAGGAAGAACCATCAATCATCACCTGAACTCTCTATTCTCATCCTTCTCTTTCTATTGCTTACCACGTTACTGCTCAGTGAATACCTGATATTCTGTTAGCAATTCTTAGCTCACATCTTCAAGAATAATTAGAATAATACCTCTCTTACTTCCTTAGAATATTGTAGAACAAGAAAACATGCATTAAAAATAAACAACCATATTCTGAGAAAATAAATAAAAAACAATAATTTCTTATCCTGATAAATTCAGAAAATAATGGTTCCCTGCATTTATGGGAGGTTCCAACTTAATATAGGCCAACTGAATATAGGATTAATCAAAATATTTTTTCACTATTCTATTGTATTACATTTTACTACTGTTCCAGCTAGTCTAGTATCTTCAAGATAGTCCATGACATTAGTAACCTTTTATTTTTTCTTGATAGGAAAAAAAAAATGAACTATGTAATAAAGACATTTGAAGTGGGCTGTAAAATTATTGTGAGGAACAGCATAGACGTCAGACGCTCTGTTTCCTGGTTATATGACATAGTACTATGCTTGTTTTGCTACAGGACAGAAATAGCAAAGATAACAGCATTTATTCCCAGCTTTATTAAAAAGAATGATTTTCTTTATAAGTGGAAAAAGACTGGAATCATCAAATCTTCGCTGGGATTTGACAATTTAAAATTGTTGAGAACACTGTAATTTGTTTTCCTTTCCTTCTTCTATTATTTATTTATTTATTTATTATTTATGTGAAGAACTTACATATCCATCATTAAAATGATGAGAATGTATTGTATAAAGGGAGAACACACCTTCAGCAGACAGCTCATATGGAGAAATATAAACTAAAGAGGGTACTTCATGATGAAGAGAGAGCATCAGTGTTCCAAAGCCAGGCACAACTGGATTGTAATAAATATATTTTACAGATAACTTACTTCCCAACAAGAAGTAAAGAACTGTACAGTAATAGTACTTTTTTTTGTTTGTTTGTTTCTGAAAGCATAGCTGAAAAATCTAACCATAAACAATTTTGACATATATTTAAAAATCAATTTATAATTAAAATGGTCAAGAATAATTAATGAGTATTTTACTTAATATTTAATAATCAGAAAAATACTTAATAATCAGAAACAGCATAAGAGAACAAATCAAATATTAAAGGACACAAAGAGGATGGATTCACTTAGTAGTAAATTCTCCAGAGTAATAGTGAAACAGAAAGGAGTGTACCCTTTGGGTTCTCTGTGAAAACTACTTCCCTCATGATATTTGTATAATTACTGCTAATTATCTGTGAATATTTAATGTAACAAAGCCTGACTTAATAATCAGAACTATTAGCTTTCTTCACTTTATGTTGTTTCAGGAGCTTTGAAAATAATAAACCCGAAAATCAACATGTTCTCCTATAGTTTACAATCATAGAAACATGGAACTGTTTGGGTTGGAAGGGACCTTTATGATCATGTAATTCCTTTAACTTCTCTGAGCAACCTGTTCCATTGTCTCACAACAGCCTGTGAAAAAAAAAAAATTTCTTCCTAATGTCTAATCTTAATCTACCCTTCTTTAGTTTAAAAACATTACACTTCGTTTTATCATTACACACACTGGTAAAGAGCCCCTCTCCAGCTTTCCTGGAGGAACTCCTTTATGTACTGGAAGGACGATATGAGGTATCCCCAGAGCCTTCTCTTCTCCAGTGAATACAGTGAAAGGGAAATATGCCACTGTAACATTAGTAACTCAGGTAGATGTTGTTTAACATTAGTAAATTTGGTGAAGTCTCAGGCTGTACTATGAGCTCCGTGTGACTCAAACCTGGTATATAGTGGCCATTGTGCAATACCAAGCGGTGTTGTATTGGGATCTGGGTGGTGTGGATTGAGGGAAGGGGGACATACTGACCAAAGATGGCACTAGATGCGACATATCCAGGAGACAACAGAAGATATCCTACCCACAACAACAACAAAAATGTCAGTCTGAAGGAATGTAATGTGCATGTGTCAAAAGCTGATTGGACTATAGATGACAAAATGAAGATTATACTGTATAAGAATGCAGGTGTTCAGTGGAGATCCTCTCTGGAGGCCCCTGGTTTGAGCTAATATACGAGTACAATTAAATTCTCATTGCTTTAAATAAGAGTCAACTCTTTGAGTGAATTCTGGATTCCTGAGGAGATCTGCTAGATGAAACAACAGGATCCCCTACCAATAGGGGAACAATTCAGAACAGATAGAAATGTAAATCAGTTTCCTGATTCTAAAGGCCTAAACCCAGATGTCTAAAATGAAACCTCTGACTTAACCTTATTTTCATCTTTGTTTAGCTTATTTAAAAATAATAATAATAATAATAATAAAGTCAGTTAACCTGAAGCCTTTCAAATATTTGATACTGAAATAAAAAGGAAAAAAATCCTAAAATACATACACACATCCCTCTCACTCAAGAAAACACTGGTATCTGTACATGGTCTACTTGCTGTGAAATGTCTTTGACACTACCAAAATACTTCTTCAAAAATTTAACGTGAATCACATTTATAATTCCAGACCTGTAAATAAATATTAAGAAAAAATAGACCTATAGTCATCTAGGACCCTAAATTATTGATAACCTACTATCAATGTCTAAGGGATGTCTAAGGGAAAAAGAGTTATTACTGATTTCTTTCTTATTGAAGAGATACAACACAAATGTTTTTTTACAAATTTTATAATTTTTTTTTTTTACAACTTTTTTTTTTTTTTAACAGAAGTTAATTAATGATGAAACAAAAAACATGCATCCTTTTATCCATTTACAGTACTTTAGCTCATTGTATTGAGTTGCGATATTTTTAACTTCCTCAAATACATACTCTAATTTAGTCAGAAATAAGAGGTATTCCTATAATTAAGACTACATCATACAGGAAGTATTATCTGACAGTTATTATTGACTAAAGCTGAATGAAATATTTGGAATTTAGGAAGATCACTGTAGTTTTTGTTTGCTTGTTTGTTTGTTTTTCATCTGGATGGAAAAATGCCATGTTTGCAACGTGAAATTTTCCAAAGAAATTTCTAAATAAAAATATTGATGTTTTAAAAGTTATTTCATTTTCACATTTGTTGTTTTTGTTGTTGTTTTTGTTGTTGTTGTTTGTTTTTTTACTTCAAAAACTTGTATTATCTTGTGTTCATACTTTGATAATAACACCTTTAGAATGGAATGAACAAGGTGAGGAACTGAATCATTGTTTTGTGTAGAATTTTTTTTTTAATTTTTTTTTTTAATTTTCTCTACCATTTTTTTATAAAGTTATAAATGGATAAAAGAGACGGCGGGGGGGGGGGGGGGGGGAACACACTAAAATCTAATGTAGTCTAATTAATCCAATACTGTGTTTTTATTTTAAAAAGTCAAATTTAGAACAATATAAAAATAACAACCTGAAAATTTGCACTTGTGATATTATTTAGTTCCTTTTTTTCTTTGTTTTTCTTTGGTAATAAAGTTAAGTGTGGAAACTGCAACTTAGATTTTAAAGTTTTTATGGAGAACAGCCTTTTTATTTTTTTTTTTTTTTTTTACTAATTTCTCCAATAAAGAAAGCATGAACATAATGAAAACTCAAAACCTTATGTTGTACCCTTTACATCTTAATTTATTTTTTAATTGCATAATTAAAGCCCACTCTATTTTCTCTGGACTTCCATTTTTTCTTCTCCTTATGATCCTCCACCTGTAACTTGATGTCTTTCCCATCTAATGGAAACAATTTCATAAAACAGAAATTTCATCTTAAACTCATAATCTTTCCAAAAAATGTCTGTTTTCTTTTTTATTTCTTGAATGTTTGAATACACAGAATCATAGAGTTATAGAATGTTTTGTGTTGGAAGGGACCTTAAAGATCATCTAATTCCCCTTTAATGGACAGGGTAAACTTCCACTTGATCAGATTGCTCAAAACCCCTCAAACCTAGTCTTGAACACCTCCAGGGATGGGGCATCCACAGTTCCTCTGGTCAACCTGTTTCAGTACCTCACCACTTTCATAGTAAAGAATTTACTATGAAAATTTATATATCAAATTTATATATAAATTTTCAGATGTTTAAATTTATCCAATAAATTTGGATAATCCAATCCAAATCCCGAGTCCTGCACCTGGGGCACAATAACCCCAAGCAGAGCTACAGGCTGGGAGAGGAATGGTTGGAGAGCTGCCAGGCAGAGAAGGACCTGGGAGTGATGGTGGATAGTTGGCTGAATATGAGCCAGCAGTGTGCTCAGGTGGCCAAGAAGGCCAACGGCATCCTGGCTTGTATCAGAAACAGTGTGACCAGCAGGGCTAGGGAAGTGATCGTCCCCCTGTACTCAGCTCTGGTGAGGCCGCACCTCGAGTATTGTGTTCAGTTTTGGGCCCCTCGCTACAAGAAGGACATCGAGGTGCTTGAGCGGGTCCAGAGAAGGGCGACGAAGCTGGTGAGGGGCCTGGAGAACAAGTCCTACGAGGAGCGGCTGAGGGAGCTGGGCTTGTTCAGCCTGGAGAAGAGGAGGCTCAGGAGCGACCTTATCGCTCTCTACAGGTACCTCAAGGGAGGCTGTAGTGAGGTGGGGGTTGGTTTGTTCTCCCACGTGCCTGGTGACAGGATGAGGGGGAATGGGCTAAAGTTGAGCCAGGGGAGTTTTAGGTTAGATGTTAGGAAGAACTTCTTTACTGAAAGGGTTGTGAGGCATTGGAACAGGCTGCCCAGGGAAGTGGTGGAGTCACCATCCCTGGAAGTCTTCAAAAGACGTTTAGATGTAGAGCTTAGGGATATGGTTTAGTGGGGACTGTTAGCGTTAGGTCAGAGGTTGGACTCGATGATCTTGAGGTCTCTTCCAACCTAGAAATTCTGTGATTCTGTGATTCTGTGTAATCCAAATTGATCCTTTTGAAATTTAAAACAATTACACCTTTTATTATTTATTTATTTATTTTTATCACTACACACCCTGGCAAAGACGCCCTCTGCAGCTTTCTCGTAGGCCCCTTTTTGGTACTGGAAGGATGCTATAAAGTCTTCCCAGAGCCTTCTCTTCTCCAGGCTGAACAATCCTAGCTCTCTCAGCTTGTCTTCATTGGGCATGTGTTTCAGCCCTGTGACCATTTTCGTGGCTATCCTCTGGACCAGCTCTAGTAGGTCCGTGTCTCTTCTGTGTTGTGGGTCCCACTTCTGTCTTGCATCATGGCTATAGATACTCTTCCAGTGTTAACAGAGCTGTTGACAGGCTTACTGTCTTTCCCATACCATGTCTCATTCTGGTGACCTCAAGTTTACTTTCTGTCCTTGTTTTGTTTGCAGTGGCAATACTGAAGCCATAGTGTTCCCATGTCAGGAACACATCTTCAGAATGAAAAAGCAGATATAGATTATTTATTATACAATTATCTGTTTCCTGGTTTACATTTTTCACGTTCTAATTTTTATGTTCTCACCTAAAGAGCCATTCAGCCATCCTTCCCCTTCACTTGTCCTTAGTGGGGGGAATCATATTCACAAATACAAGTTAAATTATCAGTGCTTACCAGTTTTTCAGACAGGTACTTACATATGCATAATATATACATACATATGAAATCATTTTCCAATCCAGTCAAGAAGCCCCCCATAGACATGTTTAGATCTTCATTCCAGAACCCCAAGTAAAGATCCAGATCAGAACCCCAAGTACAATTCTTATTTATTTATCTCTGTTTGTTGTTTATTACTTAATACTGTCTTCAAAGCATGCAACAATAGCTAAACTCGTAGAGTTTTAAAACCTAGTATAATCTCTGGGCTTTATTTTACCACCCTCAAGCTCCAACCATCTGTCTCACTCCATCTGCTTTCGTGTCTTCCACTTAGTTTGAAAATTCTTTGGATGGGGATTGTCTTCTTGGCTTGCAATTGTACATAAGGATCCTGGCCTCTAATAAGGCTTCTAAGTATTGTGGTAATATAAAGAATAGTAAGCAACAACTCCAGTTGTCAGTCAAGAAAGTATCTTGTAACACAGTTTGACCATACATAAGGCACAGAACAGTTAAAGCATCTATAAGAGTATTAACGAGGCAATTTTTAGTGTCTTACATTTACTTACTATAATGGTAATATTCAAATGTCTGCAAATAAGCAGTAAGCATTATTATAACTGACTGCACTAACACCGTAATTTTGGTAGTGGGGCAATGTGTGTAAAATCTGCACCAATTTTCTAAGATTTTAAACGTGTTAACTTCTTTAAGTTATGAGCTGCTGATTGTTCTAGAAATTTTGTTTATATGAGTATTGATAATGTAGTTTGTAGGAATATACTACACTAATAACCTGAGCTAATCTTTTTTGAAAAAAAAAAAAAAAGTCTGAAATCTGCTTTATGTTTACCTTTACCTACCTTTGCAGGCTGATTATACGATTTCTTTTATTTTGGAAAAATAAAATAAAAAGCTATTAATCATTAGGAAAATCACAGGATCACAGAACTGTAGGGGTTGGAAGGGACCTCAAGAGATCTTCGGGTCCAACCCCCCTGCCAAAGAAGATTCCTTAGAGCAGACTGCCCAGGTAGGCATCCAGATATGCCTTAAATATCTCCAGAGAAGGAGACTCCACAACCTCCCTAGGTAACCTCTTCCAGTGCTCCATCATCCTCACTGTGAAGAAGTTCTTTTGCATGTTGGTGCAGAACTTCCTGTGCTCCATCTTGTGACCTTTACTCCTTGTCCTGTCCCTGCAAACCACTGAAAAGAGATTGGCCAAATCCCTCTGTCTCCCACAATTAAGGTATTTGTAAACACTGATAAGATCCCCTCTCAGTCTTCTCCAGGCTGAACAGACCCAGGTCTCTCAGTGTCTGCAGGCCTTGTATCATCTGTATGATCTGGATAGGCTTCACTGATGGGCTGAGGTCAACTGCATGAAGTTCAACAAGGCCAAGTGCCAGGTCCTGCACCTGGGGCACAATAACCCCAAGCAGAGCTACAGGCTGGGAGATGAGTGGTTGGAGAGCTGCCAGGCAGAGAAGGACCTGGGAGTGATGGTGGATAGTCGGTTGAATATGAGCCAGCAGTGTGATCAGGTGGCCAAGAAGGCCAACAGCATCCTGGCTTGTATCAGAAACAGTGTGACCAGCAGGGCTAGGGAGGTGATCGTCCCCCTGTACTCGGCTCTGGTGAGGCCGCACCTCGAGTACTGTGTTCAGTTTTGGGCCCCTCGCTACAAGAAGGACATCGAGGTGCTTGAGCGGGTCCAGAGAAGGGTGACGAAGCTGGTGAGGGGTCTGGAGAACAAGTCCTACGAGGAGCGGCTGAGGGAGCTGGGCTTGTTCAGCCTGGAGAAGAGGAGGCTCAGGGGCGACCTTATTGCTCTTTACAGATACCTTAAAGGAGGCTGTAGGGAGGTGGGGGTTGGCCTGTTATCCCACGTGCCTGGTGACAGGATGAGGGGGAATGGGCTAAAGTTGCACCAGGGGAGTTTTAGGTTAGATGTTAGGAAGAACTTCTTTACCGAAAGGGTTGTTAGACTTTGGAACAGGTTGCCCAGGGAAGTGGTGGAGTCACCATCCCTGGAAGTCTTTAAAAGACGTTTAGATGCAGAGCTTAGAGATATGGTTTAGTGGGGACTGTTAGCGTTAGGTCAGAGTTTGGACTCGATGATCTTGAGGTCTCTTCCAACGTAGAAATTCTGTGATTCTGTGATCTTTGTGGCCCTCCGCTGGACTCTTTCCAGGAGATCCCTGTCTTTTTTGTACTGGGCAGCCCAGAACTGGGCACAGTACTCTAGGTGAGGCCTGACCAGGGCAGAGTAGAGGGGGAGGATTACCTCCCATGACCTGCTGGCCACACTCCTTTTAATGCACGCCAGGATCCCATTGGCCCTCTTGGCCACCAGGGCACACTGCTGGCTCACGGTCAACCTGTCGTCCACGAGGACCCCCAGGTCATTCTCCTCAGAGCCTGTCCAGGTCTCACTGAATAGCAGCACAGTCTTCTGGCACGTTGGCCGCTCCTCCCAGCTTTGTATCATCAGCGTTCTTGCTGACGGTGGACACTATTCCCTCATCAAGGTCGTTGATGAAGATGTTGAACAAGACCGGACCCAGCACCAACCCCTGGGGAACACCACTAGTCACAGGACTACTGCATCTCTCCACAATTAAAGCCTGTTCAAATATATCTGCACTACCATTTCCTCCAGAGAAACTGTCAGATTTCACTTTAATTCAAAGATTTCTATGAAAGATCACCTTAATTATAGGATTCTTGTCATGGCATTTGTATTGCCATTCAACTTGATTGATACATATTGCTGAGTTGTCAATCTAAAAATGTACTAAATTCATTTTCAAAATGTATTTTCATTAACTACCTTCTTGTTACAAAACAGAAATGTAAGATAAGTAAGATAAGTTTGTTTGTTTGTTTTGTTTTGTTTTGTTTTGTTTTGTTTTCCCTGGAACTAAGGAAACTACAGCAAATTAATTCTTATGTTTAGCCTCCCCATTAGTACATGTACTATATTCCCAACTCAGCCTTCAAAAGCAAGAACCATGGGCTATGGAAAAATTAGGAAAAAAAAATACAGTGTATTATCTTCTGAATTACATTCTTATTTCTATCTCATTGAAAAATGTTAAACTTTGGTATATATATATACAAAGTGTCCTTTGAGTGTATCTAAATGTGATTTTATTTTTTTAAAAAGTGTTTTACACAACTGCATATGAAAATAATAGCATTCGAGATCTAATGTACATAGAAAAAATGACAAAACTATGCTTGCATTCTGTTGATGGACTCACATGATATTACAATAATCATTGCTGTAATCTTTAATCTCCAAAAAGGATGATGTATAATTTAGTTTTCTCTCCTAACAGAAATATCCATATATAAAACTGGTTAAAAATCCCTGAATCCAAACCTCATGTGTTAACTGAATAAAATTCACATTTATTTTACAGACTTTTACTGTTGGGAAAAAAAAAAAAAAAAAAAAAAAAAAAAAAAAAAAAAAAACTGAAGTAATACACATTTACATAAACGTAAAATATAATTTCAATTGATATTGTGATTAAATAGTACATCCAAAGCCAGAAGTTATATCAGTTCAGCAATCAGAGTATACCAGGACTTTAGCTTTTTGAAAAAAAATAAAAAAAATAATAATAAAAAAAAAATTGAGCCCCTTAAAAGTTGTGTTAAATCTGCTGTGGTTGGTGAAATGCCTTTTGTCTTTTGTGTTGGACATTTGACTTCCACCAACTGCCTCTTGCTTTTACAGAAACATGGTGCAATGATTAAAATGACAGTAAATATCAGCAAACAAATTACTTAGTCCTAATTCCAAATAAAGTAGCCTGTGACTACTTTGTGACTTCTAATTCTCTGTGTTAAAGTAGGGAAGGCTGAAGACCAAAAGATTTTTTTAAAAATGGTGATATAATGAAATCCTAACCACAGTTGAGTGTACTTCAAATACATACGATATTATAAATGAGTTCAAGTGAATTGGCTTTGTTATCTTTCAATTTACACAAGTCATCTGTTTTATTTACAGTTTTATTGATTTAATAAATGTCATGTCAAAACACTTTCATAGACTGTAAAAAAATATTTACAGACCTCTGATTGTCAACAATATTACAGTAGTTATCACTGAAGTGATGTACAGCATTAAAAAAAAATCTTATTTAAGAATTTATTGTTTAAATTCTGCACTTGAAAGGCATGATCAAGTAACTGCATAACAGAGTCAAGGAAAGCAGAGAATACACTTTATTGTGTAGAACAGTTAATTTTTCTTCTTTACTATGGAATCCTGCTTGTCACATAAAACTGTGAGGGCAGAGCTGAAGTTCAGTAACATAAGGCTTATTAAAAAATAAAATACATTTCAACTTCACTTTTAAAGTAGCAAAATGCAAATTAATTAGGATGCAATGCTGCCAAATTAATTTTTCAGACTATGTTTCAGAAGAGCTTGACAATTTTATGTGAACTGAGTTTCACGTACCCAGCTTGAAGTAAACATGAAATTTACAGTCGTTATTTGTACAGAAACAGCATACAAGAGGCACAGACCCCATACATTCATTGTACCAGATTCTGTATGGCAAAGAAGCAAATGAAGAATTTTCACTGGAAGGTGAAATATTTTAAAATATCCTTACCTTGAAAAACTCAGGTAGAAGGTGTTTGGCCACATGTAACAACTTCAGATATTGTATTGGGTTTAAGTAGCAAGGTTTTGGTAGCAGAGGGGAGCTGTAGGTATGGCCTCTGGGAGAACGGTCCAGCAGTTGTCCCATGTTCCTGTAAGGGCCAGTTTCAGCTGTCTCCAAAGGGACCTACTGCTGCCCAGAGCCAGACCAATAAATGATGTTGTTTACACCTATGTGAGAGTATTTTTAATAAAGGAAAAACAAACAAACAAACAAGAACAACAACAACAACAAAGCTGTTGCACAAGAGCAGCTGGGAGAATGTGGAGCGAGAACCACCCCTGCATACCCCAAGACCAGTGCAGGAGGACAGGAGTTGCTACAGGCACTGCAGCAAAAGTTCCCCTGTGGTCTGTGGAGAGGCCCCTGGTGGAGCAGGCTGCCCCCTGCAGCCCATGGGTCCCACATGGAGCAGATCTCCATGCTGCAGCCCATGGAGGAGCCCCCAGTGGAGCAGGCCCTAAGCCAGAGCTGCAGCCCGTGGAGAGGAGCCCATGCAGGAGAAGGGGGTCTGGAGGGAGCTGCCACCCACCCGTGGGGGACCCATGCTGCAGCAGTTTGCTCCTGGGGGATGGACCCTGTGGTACAGACCCATACGGGAGCAGTTCCTGAAGAGCTGCTGCCTGTGGGCAGCCCCCACAGGGTCAGTTTGGGAAGGATGGCATCCCATGGGAGGGACCCCACATGGAGCAGGGGCAGAAAGTGACTGTGAAGAAGGGTCAGAGATGAAGTGTTTAGGGACTGACCGCAGCCCCCATTCCCCATTCCCCTGTGCTGTTCAGGAGGGAGGACATAGAAGAGAGTAAAAGGGGGGAAGATGTTTTTAGTTTGCTTTTAGTTCTCACTGCTCTAGTCTGTTATTAATAGGCAATACATTATACTAATCTCCCTTATTTGAGTCTGTTTTGCCCGTGACAATAATTGTAGACTGATCTCCCTGTCCTTATCTCAGCCCTTGAGCTCTTTCATGTTATTCAATGTTATTGAATATTAGAGGAGGCACACTGGGGATATTAGAGGAGACACTGAAAAGCTCTGTGAAGAGCTAGATAAAAGAGAAAGATAAAAGATCGGGATTTAAATGTATACCATAGAAATATAAGAACTAATGATTATTAAAAATTGAGATAACCAAAAATAAAGATATTTATTATTATTATTACTATTATTATTATATTTTTTTTTCTGTAGCAAAAGATAGCTTTTGGAACTTACTGTTACAAGACATTAGAGTCCTATCGCTTACAAGGCTCATAAAACAAGACTTTTTTTTTTTCACAGTTAAGAAGAGATTTGTGGTGGTTTTACCACAAGATCACATAAATGCTTATGAAGTTCACTGTATCTGAGCCTTTTCTCTTATGATTGCTTTTTTAGGTAGATGGAAGGGAAAAATTCACACTCTGCCAAAGCCAGTAGGACTTTGGTCATTGTCTCTAGTGGAGGCAGACTTTCATCTTAATTGTTTTCACTGAAGGCTTTCATGAAAACTAAATCACAATGGTAAAGAAAGACTGAAAATGTAATGCAAATTTTTTTTCCTATTTTCCATAAATTATCACATGATTATTATAAAGATTATTACATTTCAGTAATATTTTCTTCTTAAAAAAAAAAAAATAAGAATAGACTTATCATACATGTAATTGTGCCACATAGTAACTCAGACAGTACTGTTCAACTAAATACAGATGATATACATACTTATTCACCTGTTTAAATGCCTGATGTTAGCCAGTTTAAATACTCTCCATGATGCTTCATTACAGTAAGAGAGTGCTTTCTTTATGAACTTTAGACTGTTTCCTAAAGAAACAAAGGGTTGTTAAACAGAATTTTCTTATATGAGGGATGAAAGCATCAACCATATATTGTCGTGTTGTCTTTTTGTTTTTCTTTTTTTTTTTTTCCTTCTTATAGAAGAAGAACTCCAAAACAGACTTTAAAGCAACAACATTTTTGAATATAACTGTATATGCTATTTAAGGGTAAGAAAAATAAGAATCAACTAGTACATACATTAATTAAAGTGAACAAATCCTTGAAACCAGGATTCCTGGAATGAGATAACAGGTTTCAGTGTTTGTTAATTCCAGCATATCAGTCATCTTTAGTCTTTCCTTTTATATAGAAATAGAAAATCTATGTCAATTCTTAATTGGTGAAAAATCAACTGAACTAATTCAGAAATTATGAAAGTATTTTGTCATGTGTCTTTAGAGGGAAGGAAGAAGTTAAAAGAGATTAAATTTTTTACAGAATTCTTACAGCCTCTGTTTGTAGAAAACAAGTAATTGTAAAAGTTAACGGTTAATGTCATAGATTTTCTCCTCCAATCTATTTAAACTAATATATGTATATATGTATAAAAACACAGTTCTTTTTCAAAGTTTAAAGAGGGTATTCCACTTAAAGTTGTTATAATAACATGAAGTGTTTAGGGACTTTTAAAATGCAGGTAGGACATTCACCTTTGCTGCATAAAAGACCAAAATAGTTTTATTCTACCTTCTCAGTTTTCCCCATATTAAACTTATCTATCAGTTACTGGCTCTGAATGTACATCCAGTGTTTAGATAAAGTCTTTACCTTAAAAGGACCCTTATTTTGTTAAATGCTTTGGCTGTACTTGTTGAATTCCTGCCAAATTATAGATCCCAGTCAAAAAAATAATTTAAACCCGTGCTTAAGTCTAAACATATAGTCTTACCTAATTAATATTCTGTATGAATGAATCAGACTTTCAACCATCAGTCTTAGTACAGTTGGAAATCACAATTGGATCAGTAGGAATTATGCTTTCAGTAATAAAAATATCAATCCTGAGGGATGAAGCTTTAATGTTATCCTAGTAACAAAGAAAAGGAAACCTTTGAACATGATAGAAATATGTTTTATTCCTGCAAGAAATCTTTTCTGTAATAGGAGAAAGTTGATTCAAATACTCTGAAATCCTATCTATACTACACTCAACCATCCTCTGACATTAATTTTAGTGGAACAAGAACATAATTCTTTTTAGAATAAGGATCTTAAGAATCTTAGTTACAGAATGATTCTGGTATAGGTCTGCTATATACTACAGAACACATAAAAGCCAAATATATCATTAAGTTATATAAATGGGTAGCTATCATTCTCATATAATTACTTCTGAAGATCAAAGAGAAGTTTCTCAGAAGTTTCTTTGTTTCCCAGTTATTTCCTTTCATAGTTTTCAGTTTTGTTTCAGGAAATATGGACATTATTTTTTTCACATCAAATTCTGATGAGTTTATGGTTACCTAGAATGCATAGTCTGATCTTTTACACTCACCAATAATAGCGTAACTCATATTTTCTAGATGACCTAGGATTTAGGTTGCCCTACATGCTAGATCAGCTGTCCTTAAAATATAATCTGAAATGAGGCTTTGTCATGAAAAAGGGTGCTGAATTGCAAAGTAGACTTCAGGATTTTGTTAGTTGTGTTCTGTTTTGATACTGAGCAAGCCTGGATAATTCATCTCTTTATTCAACCCTTCTTGCAAAAAGTAAGAGGTGTAATTTATTCAGAAGGGTTTGGTTATAACATTGTTTTATAAAATACTACTAGGCAAGAACACTCTCTTGTAAATTTAAGCATTCCAATGTACTATGTATACAAAACATTAGATAAAATTTGAGCTGGCTCTGTTGTACAGATTTATCTTAAATTCCCATGAGTATGCCATGACTAGGTACACATTTTTTATTTCTCTTACAAAAATTATTAAAAGATGCTTTTGGTCAATAAACAGTAAGGAAGCATTATTACCAAGCAGACACACTTCATGATTTTTTTCTTGGTGCTGGACACCAGGTAAAGTTATTACAATAAGTATCTCACAACTTTCTTTTTCTCTGTCCATTTAATGAGTACCTAATAAAGATAACATGAACTATTGATAGCTGTTTATTAAAATAAATATCCCAGAAGTTGTTCACCATAGAAGATAAAAGCCTGATATAAACTTCAATGAACTAATGCATTGAACAATGAATGAAGAATCTCTTTAGAAAGTTGCATGGCCATTATTTTAGGCAATTTTAGGAAGATACTGCCTTATTCTGGGCTGTTAAAATTTTGGATCCCAAAGGCTGGGAAAGCAACCTCTCCTAAATGTAATTGAATTTTAAAAAGTTTTCTGAAAGTTCAGTGTAGATTTCATATGAAATATTTCAAGCCTGCATGGACATAAAAATGGTCATTAATGTTTGAACTAAGAATATTTTTTGTCAGAAGAAAAAATTATCGGCATTCAAAGAAAATAAAATGACTGATAAGTTCAAACTAGTTTTCATCAAAATCATGTTATTTTATTATCACAAGTCAGAGCAATTACGATATTTCTGTACTTTTTTGGGGGGGATGAATTTATCTTACAGTGATTAAGCTTTTTTTTTTTTTTTTTTTTTCTAATTCTGTTTGGAATCTGGTATTTAGAGGTAGGCATCCTTAAGTGCTCTTAATTTTTAATATGTAACATACTAAGCATTTACAATTTTCAAGCTCTAAAATTTGAGTTATTTGAAAAGAGCCGTCAATACGAATTTAACTCTACCTATTCAAGTATAAACATATAAATTTAACAAGGAAATAAGTAAGAACTCCTACCAGCTGAGAAAAAAAATAAAAATATAAAAATTAAAGTCACTCACTGGAACTGGAAAGCAACACCAAATCCCACATGTTGTTACCAATCTATAAATGAACAATTAAATGTATTGGCTATATCCGAAGAACTTGCATGTTTATATGTGCATTTGAACAGGCTACACAGTATTGGTATGAAAACCAAAAAGAGCTAAATCCCAAATAAATTTCAGAGATTGAAACTGTGTCTGTTTCATAGTAGTTATGCATTAAGAAAAAGTGAATGTTTTTAGTGATGAAGATTAACATGGAAAGAAAAAAATTCCCCTACAGACTATTATTTTTAACATTTATTTTGAAATCAATTTTTGCCCCATCCAATCTTTGACCTTGTCAGGTCTAATGGCTTTTAACTTTTATACTCTTTTCTCTCATTTTCCTTGCTTAAAAAAAAAAAAAAAAGTTACCATCTGTTTGAATCAAAAATATTTTCATTCTTAAAGCATCTTGTCCCACAACATATGATCTTCAATTTCTAATGTGAATTGGAATACTTGAAGAATGTTGTCAATGATCATGCTGCCAATCTGACTGAATCAGCCTTGACATTTAGACAATTAAACTTTACACTTTAAAGAAAAACATAAATAGCACTTTGTTGCAACTTTTGGTTTTGCTCACTAGGATAGAGAAACATTGATTTTCCTATATTTGGGGAAAATAAAAATGCAATATCATGTAATAGTAAAAAATGCAATCTTATAGCACGTTTATTAAATTAATTTTGTAATACTTTTTTTGTTTGTTTGTTTGTTTGTTTTTTAAGTTAGGTAGATCTTTTCAGTTTTTGAGTTTTTCTTTTTTTCCCCTATATCCCCTATATAATGCATTTGGAGATCTCTGGAAGTATTTCATAGTGTAAAAGTTGTTAAGGACATAGAGTCTATGACAAATTATATTTTTTGCCCTTTAATCACTGACTCTAAAGTATTCAGTCTTTAATTACCTTTCACAGTCGTATTAATTTTATATTTTTTCAGCACTTACAGAACTTCTAAAATATATTTTGCCATTAGAAATTAAAAACTTTTAGGGATTCTGTTCGAAAGGAAGGGGAGAGGATAGAAATTTCAAAGGTAGATGGAGAGTCTTTAATGAGATGATGTGTGAGAATATTGCCACTTTTGAGAGAATGTTCTAAGGAAAACTGGCTTTAACTGGAAGAAATTAGGAACCTTTGGAGCCTACAGTGTTGCGCCTCTGTGTAACATATTCTGCAATGGCTTTTTTTGATTGAATATTAAACAATACAATGTGTCTTAACTCCTTAACTATTTAAAGTTCTTCAGTAAGGTTAGTTGGAAGTTTTCCATCAGTTATTATGTAGTGGAAAATTATCTTTTGACCATATTCTAAAACAAACAAAACCAAAACAAAAGATTTGCTTTTCAGATTTTTATTTTTTTTTCTTGGGGTAGGGCGGGCTGTTTGTTTTTTATTTTCTTCAAAAGCCAAATGGCCAAACCTTGATGAAGCCCAAATGTCGAAGATAAGAGAAATAATGATTGCCTAACAACTCTGTTCTTTGCAGAGTTTTCGTGTATATTATTACATCACGTATAAACATCTCATCATTTGGATCTGCAACAGGATGGAAATTCAATGGGCCTTCCACAACTCAGTATGAAGAAAGAAATATAAAAGAGCCTCACTTAAAATAAAAGACTGAATATCTGTGTGTGAATTGGAACATTTGGAGCCTCTGATTTAGATTCTAAGAAGAGTGCTATTTCCCTCCTGAAAGGGTACACATCATTGCATATTCAGCAAAGATCCTATGAACACCCCCTGAGAAAAAACATATATTTTGTCAATTTCAGCATACATGCTTGTAGTAGGGAAGCCTTGAATGGGACTGTGGAAAGACAATACATAGTTAGTTTATATTGTTTGAGACAATAAATGCGGTTCTGTGACTGAGTCATAGATCCTTTCCTGAGATAGTGCACTAGCCCTGATGCACTTCACACAGAGCCCTGACACAACATCTCAATTTATCGCAATTCTTTAATTTCCTTCCATTACTGGAAGCCTTGTGCAATGTCCTGAGCATTGCAGTAGCATGCTATTTAATAACTGAATTATGACTACAGTACTTCTGCATATACACACGAAAGCTTTCTATAAATGTAAACAGATAAAAGTGAAAAGAAAAAGGAAAAAATAAATCACAAATATGCACAGAAGTCAGACCTGGAATAGAGTAAAAATTGTTGGAAAACATACTTTTATTTCCATTTGGCAGGTACAAATTGGTCCTAAATTTCTGTAATTGGGACACAAAATACATGTATTTCATGAGAAAATAAAAACTTGTGTCCATGACTACTAATAGTCATGGACACAATAGTCATAACGACTATTTGCTCATGTTCTTTAAAACTGAATCTCATCAGTTTTAAGATTATACTAATTTTGGCACAACTGTCAAGCAAGAATACATCATTTCAAAGAACGTTAAAAACTCAACTGCAGTTTAGTTTATGAAACCTTTATTTATTTTGCCAGTAGTTACCCTAATTGAGTGTATCAACAGTCTTTATTATTTTCTTTTATTTCTGGAGTAGGACAAATACTCCAAAATAAAAAGAAAAAAAAAAAAAAAAGTACAGTACAGCAGATTATTACAAGATACTTTATCCCATGGTGAGGTTAACAACCAAGATGAGACTTATGTAGAATGAAATTTGCATTCCAGTCAGTGTTCACAGTGTATAATCAAGCACTGTGTGCAGCTAAATGAGTCTGTTGTCTTGCTATAATGAATATCTACATCCATCCTAACAGTTAATGAGGAATAAATGACTTATTATCAATGAATGACAGTATCTAAATAGCCCTGCAACAAAAACAGAATATTAATATGTGTAGCTAAAATAGATCTTAAATGATAATGAACTTACTCAGACTATTAATTATTTTAAAAGCCTCTAGTATGGTTTACTACTTCTGGATGAAAGCTCAGCTGGTTCCAAGTGCCTTTATATGTTTCTAGATGGAGTTAACAAATAACCCTCTGAAACTGTATCTCAGAACTCAATGGAAAAGGGCATTTATGGAGGGCTGCCATGAAAGACCAGACTATGGTTCCCTCTAGCTCAGCATTTTATTTCTATCAGAAATTAGGACTACTTAATCACATGAAGTAGATAGAATTGTCTCTATAGCTGATTATGGATTAACCAGCTCAATGGGGAAGATTCTTCCTAATCTTCATCAGCTGAGGGTGACCATGTGCCTTGAGGCACAAAGATTTATGCCTCTTACTTTCTTATTTTTTTAAAAAACATTTTCTAATAGAATAGAATGACCTCATTGCCACATGCATATCAAATTCATTTCTGAGTATTTTTAAGTTATCCATCTCAGTGACACCACTTTCAAACCATGAAACTGTAGGTATTGCAGAAATTCAGCTTGATGTTCAAGTACTGCTATCAGTGAGTAGATGAGATGATGGCTTGTCTACATAGACTAACAAATTCTGGGTGAAGATCTAGGTGTGGATCTATATCCAAGTTCTCAGCTGTTATTTACATATAGGAAGGTATTCCCAAAGCTTGGTTTGATTCCAAATAAATAAATAAATAAAAGAATAGTAAAAAGAATAGTAGAGTAGTTATCTCCAGAACACAGTGCTAGACACATTCTCAGTCTTCCAGTGAGCACAGGAAATAAACATGGGAAAATGGTTTAAGAAGCATAATACTGGGGCTGGGAACCATGTTTATAGGCATTTTTGATTGATTTTCCCCTTCCCCTATGTACTGTGAGAGCAATATGTTTTAAAATTGTTATTTTTCTGGATGAAAAGACAACTTCAACTCTAATGCTGTAAAAGAAATTTTATACAACAACACAAGGAAAGCATTCCATCACTGTAAAGTTGTATAAATACATAGATAAGCAATGTGAATTACTATCTAACAGGACTCTTTGTAATCTTATCTAAATACACAATATTAGGTATTGATGTAGCTCATTAATAAGTATGTTTGAGTGTTATACTGGACTTGACAGAATCAATATCTGAATAACAATGAATGTTGCCAAATCTAACTAGCTGCCATGAGAGATTTTGAGAATGTTTGCATAATACATTTTTGTTACATTTTTTTTCCTGATTCAGAGAAACTATCAAATAATCTTGAACATACGAAAGAATTGGATGTGTGCTGTATTCCACTGTGTACTTTTTCTTGCCATTTCACCTGATATTGTCTTCCATACACCATGCTGTTTTAATATGCATGCTCACAGATAGAAACTACTTCAGATCATTAAGACCAACCTGAAGCCTAAACCAAGGTTATCTCAGTCGCTGTACATTAACTACAGAGACTGAGTTTCAGCTGATCTCTTTTCAGTCTGGTGTCTGTTAGGGAAAAAAAAAAAAAAAAAAAAAAAAGAAACCTGTTACTGATTTTCTATGATCTGTTCAAAGATTATGCATTTCTCTAACACTTTTTGTTAGGTTGACAAATACAATATTATTTTGGCATATTTCCCTTTTCTCCTTAACTGAGCTAAAACAAACTAGTAATTCTACATAGTACCTAACCATTAAAATACAACTGTGTAATGGTTTTATTCAGCTGGGCAGCTGAGCTTCACCACAAACGCTCTCACTCTCCCCTGGTCAAAAAGAAAGGGGAAGAAAACACCAGGGAAAAGGGCTCAAGGGTTGAAAAAAGGGAAGTCACTCACCGATTACCATCGTGGTCAAAACTGACTCAAAGTAGGGAGATCAATATAATTTATTGTCTATTAATATCAGACTAGAGAAGTGAGAAACTAAAAGCAAACTAAAACCACCTTCCCCCCATCCACCTTCTTCCACCTCCTTCCTCGAGCAGCACAGGGCAATGGGGAATGGGGGCTAACATCAGTCCACAATGTTTTGTCTCTGCTGCTCCTTCACGGTCACTCTGCCCCTGCTCCATGTGGGGTCCCTCCCACGGGATGCTGTCCTTCCCAAACTGATCCTGTGGGGGCTGCCCACAGGCAGCAGCTCTTCAAGAACTGCTTCCGAATGAGTCCGTACCATGGGGTCCATCCCCCAGGAGCAAACTGCTGCAGCATGGGTCCCCCACGGGTGGGCAGCAGCTCCCCCCAGACCCCCTGCTCCAGCGTGGGCTCCTCTCCACAGGCTGCAGCTCTGGCCCAGGGCCTGCTCCTGTGGGGACTCTCCATGGGCCGCAGCCTCCTGCAGGCCACATCTACCTGCTCCACTGGGGGCTCCTCCATGGGCTGCAGCATGGAGATCTGCTCCATGTGGGACCCGTGGGCTGCAGGGGGACAGCCTGCTCCACCAGGGGCCTCTCCACAGACTGCAGGGGAACCTGGAGCCTGGAGCACCTCCTGCCCTCCTTCTGCACTGACCTTGGTGTCTGCAGGGGTGGTTCGCAGTCCTCACTCTCCCAGCTGTTCCTGTGCAGCAATGCTTTTCCCTTTCTTAAATCTGCTCTCACAGAGGTGCCACCAGTGTTGCCTCTGTGATCATACTGGGCCTGTATTTCTTTATGCTAGATAGTCATAAATATCTCATTCTACACAGAATGACATCTTGTTGCTACTTTATATATAAATACTATGGTTATACCACACAAAAAAATGAACAGAAATAAAGGGAATGAGACTGCTGTTGTACGTAAATTAAGTAAAACAGCTCTAGGAAGGCCAAATCAAGTTCAGTCAGAGCAAGGCTGACAAGCTTCAGTTAGGAGGCTTGGAAAACTCAATACAAGGCCCATGGCCTATTGCTAGGAGTATAGTATAACATGTAGTATAATATACTACAGGACTAAGGGTTTTATTTCTACAGATTTAAGAATGGATACCTTACTCCAGGATACTTAGAGGCCTCAAATCATCTTCAATTTCTTTTTATTTTAAAAAGGATACCCCAAAAACAGAGAAGGTGGAGAAGTGACCAAGTTATGCAACAGTTTGTCAAAGACTAACCCAGTTCTAGTTCAGCAAAAACACCCCAAAACACCCAGTAAGAAACTCCTTAGATACATTGCTGCTGAACTATTATTCAGGTAAGATTTTCTTTGAAACATCAAGGACTATGACAATTGTTATATAAGAAAATAAGCATCCAAATATATTTTCCTAGGAGTTGAGGTGTTGAAGATTTTCTTCAAAAAGAAGTGTTTATGTTCACAAAGTATTCTGCACGCAATAAAGTTTCATTTTAAATAAAACACCACAGTAGAAAATACAAGTACATAAAATTGAAAAGTTTCTCTCTCTTAAATAAAGAATTTGAGTTGAAGATAAAATTGGAATGGGAATAGTTGAAATCCCAATTTTCTACTGAATCTTATCCTAAATGACAACAGTTTAAGATGCTCTGAAAACAAACAAACAAACAAACAAACAAAACATGCAGTAAGAAATCTGAAATTGGGAAGCCAGAGTTTGTTCAGTTGTACGTACCATACAATGAATGCTTTCTGAAAAGATCCATTACTTTTTTATGACTAGCATGACAAATTTACTTCACTTACACAAAAAATGTTTCCCCTTTGACCTGTGCAAAAACTTGAGAATTCTCAAAATAAAACAAGAAGTGGAAGCATTGCTAGTAGTATAAGCAGTCTGGCTGATACTCAGATTTTTTTAATTTATTTTATTATTATTTTTACTTTGGATTTTTTGAATGGTAGGTATTACAGTGGCTCAAATAGCCCTTAATGTAGAAAGCATCATTTATGGTGTAATAAATCAGATGCAAATTTTAGAATGCATTTGTTTGACATTAAGACTAAACAAAATGAAAACATTTAATATCGATGTTTTTCAAATTTCCCACATCATAAATTCTCTTTACACCTTGTGTTTATTAGAATGAAAGGGTATGTTATAATGATAGCATGAAACAAACTGCAAGTGCAGGAGTGCTATGAATGTGACCTGAAAACAATTTTCAAGGGAAGCATTTAAATATCTTACATAAAAATTGATTTAAGCATAAAGATATGTTTTTACTTCCATTTAAGCAAAAGAAAGAATATAAAGTGTTGGTTTTCATATATAAAGTGTTCAAGATACTGTGTCTGTTTATTAGTTTAAGGTAAACCATACTGCTGACATTTCCTGGGTAAAGTCACCTTGATGTTAATGAAACATTAAGGAGAAAAAGCTTGGTTCAATAATAACTTTATGCAATCATCTCTTTATTTAAGATTAATAAACATATTACTTATGATTTATAGTAACACTAGGAAATCTAACTTGCTTAAGTAAAGATATAGATCTCAAGTGTACTTTTTTTTTTTTCATTCTTAGTTTTATAATGAAATCAATTTAAAAGTTTAATTTTCATATCTGGTTGTAACTTACTATTACTATAAATCAGTTATTCTTTTTCACAGTATTCTAAAAAGAGTTTATTTCATAACTTTTTTTTTTTTTTTTTTCAAAGAAATCCCATGGAAGGTATAAAAGCATTCAGTGAACCACACAAGTACATAAAGTTGAATTTACTCTTTATCTCAGTTGCATATTTGTATTATGTTGTATGTCAATAGACTTGCAGTGAGATGAAAATTTTAGTGTTGCTTTTCATATCATCATGCATTAAAAATTGTATCAGGTCGTTGCAACTACTCTACTGTGATTGAAACCTTCCCTAGCTCCTTTCATTTTGCACGTTTCTGCTGTGGGCAGCACATGGTACACCATGTGAATACAGAGCAATACATTTGGTATCAGTATAGTTTTTCACACTTCTGGTAGCAAACCAGGACCCACCATAAATTCAAATATGCTTTGTTGATGGAACATATCGATTTTCTAAATTGTTGAAGGACAATGCATTAAGCTTGGCAAATTATGTCTTACTTATATGGAACTGAAGTCATTAAGATCTTTTGTGAGGAAGAACCTCGGTGAACTGGTCTATACAAGTGTTCACAAAAGTTCAGTCAGTTCTGTATTTATGGATGGATGGTAACCTTTTGATCAAATCCTCTCAGCCATAGGAGTCTGAGAGGACAAAATAGTTACCAATACATAGTATCATAAGCCTTATCAGATTATACTACGGAATTATGAGTCTTTCATAATAATCATAGAGCATGTATTGATTATACTGAAAAAGGAAAAATGAGGGTCTATGAATTTTGGTTGCATTAAAGGATGGGAGCAGAAAAAACTTTTAAATGGTCTTGCTTTTTAAAGGAAAACAAAAAAAGCTGTACTCCTAAGAGTAAATTTTCTAAAGGACTTGGCTGAAGTAGAAAATTAAACTGCTGATTGCCAGTGAAGCAAACTTTGAAGTGAGTGAACTCACTCACTCACTCACAAAATTGGATGTGCAAATTTATTTAAAAAAATACGTGCCAATGTTAACAATGTTGAACTACTGAACAAATAGCAAAAGCTATCTGAAGTAAACAAACTACATAGACTGCCTCTAAAATCTGTAAGAAGCAAAAGAACATTAACAATGTGCCAGAGCCTGTATTCCATAACATTACTTCTTTTCCTGCATGTCCTTCTATACCTTTCAAAAAGCAACAGCAAAAAGCGAGAATAAAAATCCTCATTCCAGAAACACTTCTGATTCTAATAAAGTGGAAAACTGACAAAATTTGATGTTTGACCAGGTGTTTCAGTGGCCATTGTTTCTGATATCTGGCTATTCAGGAGTCAGTTCAATTCCAGCAAAGTTAAATAATAAGATATATTTCCAAGTAGCTGTACTCATATAAAAATATAGATACATACTCCTTACATCTGAGAAACTGACTTTTATTTTTTAATATGTGGAAATATAGTAATGAACTCTTTCTTTGAAATGAAAGTGAAAATATGTCATTTGGAGTCAAATAATCTGTTTTTTTGATTTTTTATTTTTTTTTCCTTTGGAAGACAGTTTGACAAAATATCAGAGAATCAGTTTTATATACATTTTTATAAATATCTGTTAAAATATTGCCAAATGCACTTTAATTTTGATTTAATCTAAGGCAGTTCATCATAACTGAGTGAGGAAAGTTATATTTATAATATCATATCATATTTATAACTCAGGAAAACATGCCCAAGTGGGTACTTTTAGCCTCTATTTCTGAATTAGAAAAAAATAAAATAAAGTTACACACACCTGTGATGAGACCTTGAGTAAGCCAGAGCTTTTAGGTAGGTCTAATGTTGCTGTTTTGATTAAAACAAATATAACAGCAGCCACATGAAAAGCTTACAAAGTCTAGAGACAGGCTTCAATAAAACACAGAATGAAAAATGCAGCTTTTTAATGCATAGCTTTTTTTTTTTATTTATTTTATTTTTTTTTTAAATGCATAGCTGGAGCCCTGCTATGATGGGTGACAAAAATATAAGCAAAAAAGTTTCTTAAGAAACGTCACCAGTCCTTTCTGACCTTACAGGACCAGTTCTCTCCTGCAGCCTGGCTGTTGGCTTAGAACTTCCATGTAGTGTCCATAGCAGGTATCTTCCTCAATGACACCTTTGAGTCTAGCCCACACAACTGATTGTTGCTTGTCTCAAGGGGATCATAGGAATTGTTGCCACTTGTTTTTTAGCTTTTTAGTCTCTCCCATGATGGTTTTACCCAACAGCACATATATATATTTATATACATATATGTGTATATGTATATATGTGTACATATATATTATATATATTATATATATAATATATATACATACATATTTATTTATATATATATATGGATGTATTGCAATGGATTGATTTCTTTTTTTGTTTGTTTGTTTGTTTGTTTGTTTGTTTTACAATTGATTGTTTTCAAAGTTAAACCTAATGTCTATACTGTAAAATGAGGGAGGAAAATGAGTGATGGTAATAGATACTTACCTTCATCAGTGTCACAATTCTTTCATGACAGTATGCTCTGAGTATCTAGTTAAACTTGACTTACTAATTGTCTGTTTGCATTTTAACTCCTTCCCTCTTACTCTGTGAGACCATTAGATCTACCTGCTTCAAGAAATGACCCAGTTCATTGTTTTGGCAGATATATACATTACCAAGTATTCTGTTCTGTTACTAAACTGTAATATAGTAACTATTAACATTTAATTTCTCATTGTCATTGTAAATATGTAACACCTCCTCTAGTCATCCACAAATATCACCTCTGCATTTCTATTGACTTTTTTTCATTAACAAAACAATTCCTACCAGTAAAGTCAGATTTCTTTGTAGAAGAGCTTTTCATAAGTATATAAACAATAACCTAACACGTAAGACAGATACAAGTATTATCATTAGAATAACTGTAATTGTGGTTGCTTCTTAGTTTGTTGTTGTTTAGCAATAATTTATAACTCTTCTGGATACAAAACATGACTGATTGACCTGAATGATTGCATTTCATACATTTGATTATTCATAAACTGGCTACTTATTCAAAAATGTAATCGCTTGGGATTGAATGTCATGTCTAAATGCAGCATTCCAGTAATGACTGGAAAGTGCATCTAGTACATCTGAAGGATATCTTGGGGGATTTTTGCTTATGATCACATATCACAGGGTGATGTAGTCACACAAGGTTCTGCTTTTACAAAAGAAATGTTTTTTCACAGAACTGCAGGAAAAAGTCTGAAACACGTCACAATTTAAAATTTTGGTAATCTAACTCAAAACATATATATAAGAAAGAATTTAAATATAAAATATGTCTTCTAAGTGTAATGAGTTGTCACCATTGTTTACTAAATATTTATTTAACAATAAAAGAGGAATATAAATTGTAAAGAAATATCATACACAGAGGAGATCGCTCAAAGTGCATCTGGTTACCAAGTCACATGAATACTTTATGCTTACAAATTCTACATGCTTCTAGGAACCAGGTTTACAGATGACAATCCATATGTGTCTACCCATGTGTTAAAATCATAGAATCATAGAATATCCTGAGTTGGAAGGGACCTACAAGGACCATTGAGTCCAACTCCTGGGTCCCCAAAGGACCACCCAAAAAATCAGACCATGTATCTGAGAGTGTTGTTCAAGTGCTTCTTGAACTCCAGCGGGCTTGGTGCAATGACTACTTCCCTGGGAAGCCTGTTCCAGTGCCTGATCACCCTTTCAGTGAAGAACATTTTCCTGATATTCATCTGAACCTTCCCGTCACAGTGTCAAGCCATTTCAATCCCCTTTTTTTCCACAAAATAAAAAACTGAAGTGTAGAAAAAAAAATCAGAATTATTTACAGGAAAAATATAAGAAGTTGAGAAATATGCCATTATTAATTATTAATATTGTTTGGTAGACTTTGTAGAATATTATTAACGGTTACATTGGATGATTCTGTTTTCTCTTTTAATCACTTGAATATCGTCGAATGGCTTGTTCCACCATAATATATTGAAATAGAATCATAGATTTGCGCAACATAAATCCTAAACTCAGAACTAATTTAAATAGTATTGCAGTTAGTCTTTTCACATAATTGCATTTGCTACACTTTGTTAGCTGGTATTGTTATGATAGAATCATAGAATGATTTAGATTGGAAGGAACCTTAAAGATAATGTAATTCCAACCCTCCTACCATAGACAGTAGACCAAGATGCTCAAAGCTCCATCGAACCTGGCCTTGAACACTTTTCAAGTCATACATAACTTCTCTGGGCAACCTGTTCTGTACCATTACTCCTTGTACTGCACAACCCTGGTACTACAGCCCTTTGATCATCTTTGTGACCCTCCTCTGGACTCATTCTAATACTTCCATGTCTTTCTTGTGCTGGGGGCCCCAGAGCTGAACACAGGACTCCAGGTGAGGTCCCATGAGAGCAGAGTATAGGGGCAGATCCCCCTCATCCTGCTGGCCCCATGTCTTTTGATGCAGCCTAGGATACAGTTGGCTTTCTGGCCATTTTCTGGCACATTTTCTGGCTCATGTTGAGCTTCTCATCAACCAGTACCCTCAGGGGTGCTCTCAGTGCATTCTCTGCCCAGACTGTATTTATGTTTAGGAATTCCCTGGCACAGATGTAGGACCTTGCACTTGACCTTGTTGAACTTCATGAAGTTCACACAGGGCTTCCTCTCAAGCCTGTCAGGGACCCTCTGGATTGCATCTTGTGGTGCAGCTGACACACCCTCCAGTGTGTCACACACAGCTGAGGGTGCACTCAATCCCATTGTCCATGTCACTTGCAAAGATATTAAACAGTACTGGTCGCAAAGCAAACAGTGTCAATCCCAATACTCAGTACAATTGTAACTAAAACAAATTAAAAGGGTAAATGGAAATAGCAATGTATACATATAAAATCAATCCAAGCTAACCAACCAAACAAACGAAAGCACTACATCAGCTAATCTTAAATAGGACTGAGACTCTTATCTTTACCTAGTTAGGACTAAAGGAACAGGATTCACAGTGTAAATCTGTAAAAATGGTAAAAAGTTTACCATTGATGTTGTTGGAAAAGTTCACATTCACACTGTGAAACAGTGGGTTCAATTTCATTTGTTTGGTTTACTCTCTTTATAAAATTCACTGAAGCTGTTTCCCCAAATGCCACCTTATTATTTTCTGTTTCACCGTAGAGAATTTTGAGGTACTTTACATGAATGCTTTATAGAAATAACTTGACTTGACTTTTGCATAGAAAAATAGGAAAAAAAAAACTTTCAACTGTCTCGGATTATTATTATTTTTTTTTTCATTAAAATGTTATCATGGTGGTTTTTCAACTCTCTGATGCTCTCCATTATCTGTTGTAAAAAAGAAAAAACAATGTTAGCTAATAAATAGAGTTCACTTTTATTTTTGTGTTACTTTTGCAGTAGTTGCTTTTTGTTTTAGTTCCACCCACACTTTTCCAAATGGTGCTTATGCATAAAGTACATATTCAGTTTACACCAGTTTCAGAGGAAATTAATAACTAATATTAGTGAGATTTGTTAAGATATATGAAATGTTAATCAAATTCATACAGCACATTGGTTATTTATAATCTTTCAAATTTATCATTTTTATTTTAAACAATATATCAAATTTACTAGCTTCGTCTCTTCTGTTTTTGTTGTGTTTTTTGGTCTTGGGGTTCTTTGGTGGAGAAAGGGTGTTGCTTTGTTTTGTAAAACAGTCAAGGAATTACTGAAGCTAATGGTTTTCATCTATGCCTTCTGCTTCAGCACCTTCCAGTTAATCATTAATCCTTAAGCAGTGATCTGAACCTAGATCACTATTGCTTAAAAATTCACAAAGGATGTTAATGAAATATAAGAAATATCTAGGTTATCCCTGGACATAATAGCTCCTGGAATAGATGGAGAATAATGGTTGACTCATATTACTGTAACTCATATTTATGAATGAAAAAGGGTTAAGGAGTCTGCCTGCCTGCATAATAGACAATGTCATCATAAGTCTCTGTGAAAATATTTATTTCTGTGATATCTGTTGATGTAATTATTATGAGAGAAGGAAAACAACAGTTACAAGTGATATCTATGTATTAAAAGCTTCAGCTAAGTAAGGAGGGGTGAAGATGTACAAAGATGAATCAGTAAGTAAAATCTGTTAAGTTTGTATCAGAAATAAAGGAATAAAGGACTGTACCAGGTTCATCAGATATTTAAATTTGTCACCAATACCACAGCATTGAGGAAATCTCCTTAGGCCAGTAACAGCTTTGTTTTCTACCTGCTGCATGACATCTGCCCCTAAATTTTCAGAACGATACACAGACATTGGTTTCATGACTCCCACAACTTTAACAGTGAAACACTATTTATTGTAGTCTGTTCCGAAGTAAAACTAAGAGAGCAAACACCATTACTTTCAGGCTTCTGTGTCGTTTTTGTTTGTTTTGCTTGTTCGTTTGTTTGTTTTGTTTTGTTTTTGTTTTTTGTTTTCTCAGTACATAACCAAAAAAATTGTTTGTAGCCTATTTTGGTGTCAGCAAAGTTGAAGACAGGAAAGAACACATATACACATACATACACTTCTCCTTACACTGCAGACATCATGATATGTGGAGATGGGAACAGACAAGTTTTTTCCACACTGAACAGAAGAAAAAAAAAAAGTAAAGGATTTCTGAAAATATTCCTGTAACAAACGATGCATTTATTAAAGAAATTCAAGACAAATGGAAGCTTGAAGTGCTACGGTATATGCCATTCTTTTGACAGTGCTATTGTCAACTGAGGAGCACATCTATCCTTGAAATATTTGTAAGATTGAAATATTTGTAAGAATATTTGACGACAGATGTATTTGATAAAAAAAAAAAAAATCCAGAAGGGGATGATGCAAGATGTTTATAGTTGCTCACGTTCAGAAAAGGTGTTTTCTTAAATTGAAATACAAGTATTAAAAATCAGAAGAATAAGTAGGAGCTGAACCATTGCAAGAATTAAACATCCTGATGCCTGGATGTACACATCAGCATTTTCCTGGTTATTCAGGAAGTGTTTAAGATGCCTAAGCATGCAGATGGATCTGGATCCATTAGCTTGACTCGAGGCTTGAGGTTTCCAGGTGATGAGTCTCACCACTGTGGAGTCGATCACTTCTTGTAATGCAATGACGTGTTGAAATGATGTATGAAATTACTTCCTGTAATGAAATGACATCCCCATGACTTGGTACAGACCTAAGAGCTGCTATTTCTTCCCTTTATGAAAGATTCAATGTCATGACTGTGAGAAACTTGCCTGCCTCATTAAGATGGAATTAATCTAGGCGTATGCACATCTTTAAATTTAAATAAACAGTTGAAAATTCAATCTCTCTAACTGGGGCTATGACTGATTTACCTTCTGTAAATTATTGGTACATACTTATATCCACAGTAAAATTAATAATCTTTGATGGTCATTGCTGTCAAACTCCATAGTTTCAAAATCAGCAGAAGTATAAATCCAAAAGATAAATTTATCTGTTTTTAATATCACTGTCTTTAGGATGCAATGCAGAGCAAGGTATTTGTGCCAAATGACAATGCAGTGTCCTATATTTTTCTTTATTGTTCTTGTGTCTAACCTTTTTTTTTCAGAGTGACTTTGTTTTCCCAGGAAAGCTTTTTCAAATAGCACCACCACATTTCATTTATATTTTGTGAAAAAAAAAAAAAAAAAAAAAAAAAAAAAGGGAAGAAGGAAATGATGAACTTTCAAGTTATTTTATTTTTATTCCAAAAGTTCATACTCCTGACTCTAAGTGAATTGCATAGTTTCAGGTGTAATAAATGGCTAAGTCCCAAATAGGATTACAATCAAAGTTTACAATTTATTAAAGGAATAGAGGTAAGCAAACAGCGCTGGGTGCACCAGGAGTCTCTGCTCCACCAAGACGCACACCAGTTACTTTAAGCAGCTGATTTTTATGCTCCTAGGCTGATACATATTCATTACTACTTCTAAAAAACACAGGGTTATTATAATTAGTTTCCGGAATCCAAACCCTTCTACTGGAGCATGTGTATCAGTCTCCAGTGGTCCCTCTGGGGGTTTCTCGTGCTGAAGGCACGAGTCTTTCTCCCTCTTGTCCTTCTCCTTTGTCCAACTTGGCTGTATGTCAGAGACTTGTGCAGCATCCCCTGCAAGCTTTGTCTTTTAGTTGTTCTTCAGCTTTCCCATTCTCCTTAATCTCCTGGCCAGATATCAGAGACTTGCATAGTGTCCCATGCAATAGTCATAACAGTTATCAGTTATTCTGAAACCCCCCAGATATCAGAGACTTCAAGGAAAAGCCTACAAATACATTTCCCTTCAAGCTTTCTATTGACATGAATTGCTAAAACATTCCTTTGCAATATACAAGAACTATATACATTAACCACTCTGTTTTTCTTAGACTTGTGGTTATACGAAGGTATGTAAGACAGGTCACATTCATCGTACCATGCGACCCTAGCATTGTTCCATATTGACACGAATCAGATGAACACATTTCACACAGGTTAGGTTACATTTTTGTCACTTACGTTATTCTGTCCTGATGTAGTGTGATGTGATCAAAACAAACATGAATTAATGTGATATCTGCCTTTGCCTTTTTTAATCTGACAGCTTTAAGAGCTTTATTAAGAGCTAATCTACAGAAGCATTGTGTCTAAGCCACTTACTAGATGTTAAAAAAATGTTATCCAGAACTGAATAATTATTTTGAAGTTTTATAAACTGAGTTAAAAATATTATTTTATCAAGCCACAGCTGTTGCTTGTTAAAGCCTATGCATATTTTCATAGGAAAAGTAATCAAAAAATGGATTAATTGCATTCACTGTCACATAAATTTTGAAATCAGAAGAGGTGGAAACTAAGAAACTAAGAAGCATTAACATTTTCTGCTGTAAAATTTTGTAGCTGAAAGAAATAAAAGCAAGTGTTGGAAACTGAAATAGAAGTACAGATTAGTTCTTCTAGAACTAATACTAAAAAATGAAGACTAGGAATTTGTTCTCCCAAGAAATGTTCACATTAAATCAAATAATAAACCAAAGATATTTAAGGGTTGGTTTAATAAAATGTAATAATAATAATAATAATAATAATAATAATAGAAAATATAGTTACTGGAGAACTAGACAATGCTTGTCCACTCAAATGCAGATTAATTAATGAAAATCACATTGAGGCCTACATTTTGTTTCATTCTGTAGGCAGCAATGTGTTCTTTCATGCTTTAGACAAATGAAGAAGGAAATAGGAAGCTATGCGACTGAGTAAAGGTGAAACAAATCAATGTACAGAGCCATTGCTTCCTCTGCCCAGAATATATTTGGATTTAACTAAGAGAACAACAGAACATATTGCTTTCCCATTTACTACACTTCTCAGGCTTGAGAAGTCTTGTCTTTCACAGTTCAGATGAACACCTTTTCTTTGATTGCAGATAAGATACTATACTGATCTTATGTTTTTTTTTTCCTTTTCTTGGATGTATCCACGAACTATATATATTTAACTAGGCATACATACATAAACGTATGAATGTTTGTATTTTTTTTCTCTTTGCTTTTAAATAAGTGTAAGAAGAGCAGTACTGGTTTGACTGGTTGTTCACTGAAAACAAATGAAAGGGTGACAATTATACTATTTAAATTAATCACAACATACCCTAGTTGGTGAACAAAATGTTTAAGTACAATGTGGATCTTGAAATGGTCAATTTCCTTCAAAAAATGAGGACCCAATTACAATACAAAGAGGCTGCCACTTTTACAAATGAACTATTAATGAATCTGGCGGCTTTACATACAGGCTGCAACTGTGCAGTAAGATTCTTGCCATTCAGATAACTGTGTTCAGTAGCACTACTGGAATTAATATCTCCAAAACTCCAAGCATTAAACCTAATTTTTCCTTCTTTTCTCTTCAGAGTATGCATCCATAATTCTGCCAAATTGAACTGCATGCAGAAATAACTAATTGCAAACTGTTCATAATTTAGTTTATATTATGTGAAACAGAGACCTGAAACTAAAATGTTCTAATCAAAACATTACATTCTGAGAATGCAACAAATTCGGTTGATTAGTTATTGTGCAAACACTTGGCCTAAGAAGCCATCTGTTAATAAAACAATTGGAGAAAAGAAAAGAAAAGAAAGAATAAAAAAAAAAAAAAAAAAAGAAAAAAGAAAAAAATAGTAGATTCTGAACAGCCATAATACTAACCTGCTTTTATGTTTTCTCACCATGTAGTCCCAATGTGACATTGCAGAAACTGCACAGTAACAGTGTAGTATGAATACGTAAATATGCCAAATATGCTTTAAGCTCCAGTCTGGCATGTTGATAAAACAGAAGGTTATTATATGCTCTGAAACTGAGCATTAAGCTCTCCGCATTTACTAACATTAATCCAGACTACTCCATGAACTGCAGCTTGAAAGATGTTCAATTAAAACTCATTCTGCCTGGTATAAATTACTATTATTACGTTGTGAAAGGAATCCTGGAAATATCTGCTAACTTGTTATATGTGCACTGCCCTTATTCTCAACCTCACCTCCCAGACAGTGATTTCAGAAAATTGCCTTTAGCTATTTAAAATTCTGTCATGAGCTGGTTTAAGAAAAACAATGAAGAGCAGAGTACATGCATACAATTTTTGAGAACTCAGCACTGTAGGCAATTGAATAATAACCACTAGCAATAGCTGTATTTTGAACATGTACTATTTATTCCAGAGTGGGAATGTTTACTCACACATATATACATACATTTTTTCTTAGATTAATATTCATTGCTGCAGTCCCTTGATTTTTCTTAAATTATATTAAGAACAATCAGATGCAAAGTTACTTACAGCTCTCAAGTCAGAAAAATATTCACATATTGCTTTGATGAGAAAAGAACAACCTAGGCAATGTTACAGTTCTTCTCTCTATTATTTAGCACATCTAAGACACATTTGAAAGAATTGATTTTGAAAGAAAAAATATGGTAATTATGAATAAAACCAGGTAAGCATCACTATATTTTATACCATTAAAAAAATAGTCTAAAATTCCTGAATTTCCAAATTAGAAAGGCCCTTAAAATATGCCCAAAAGATGATATACATATAGCTTCAATAGTATCCTCTTGTACATAATGGCAAGTGTATGCCAACTAACCTTCACTAAGATATGGCTGACTCCTAGGAGATTTGTACAGCTGAAGATAGAACATTGGAATGAACACGACAAAAAACCTGGCAGTTTTTTCAATGCCACCACTCTGTGAACTCAAACTGATAGCTATGAAATCAAATAGACTTTGCAAAAGCGTACTGAGACAGCAGATTCTTGTGTGCTGCAATGGATACCTATGGATACACTACCAAGAGGTATGTGAATGCCTGTGAGACCTGCACCATCACTGTTCTCCATTCCATGACAGTATGTGCAGTCTTCCCAGTGCAGCCTGTCTGTTGGGGAAAGCCTGAGCACAGGGTCTCTGCACCCCAGACACTTGGGTAACTGGCTACTGAAGTGCTCGTTTAACAGGGTTATTGAGAGACCAAGGATGCCACTGCAGGAGAGCTTTAGCTCAGATTCTGTGTTGCAAGAAGATGCAGTTGAGGAGTACCATTCCTGCATTAACTTTGCTAACAGGAAAAGTCACACTGAATCAAACTATATTTGTTCCAAAAAAATCCTACCAAGAAACAACTTTAAGCATCCAGTTCTTAAAGCCAATCATTTCACCTGAGAGATTCACACCTTTTGAGATATTTTATTTTATCACACAGGCATAGTCTGAAAACTTTAAAGCATTTTATGGCATTTAGTGTTGTTGACAGTCTACTTGATAATTATTTTAATATTAATTTGTATGTGTCCTTACATATAATCATTTCTAAAGAGATGAGCAATGCACTATAGTCTGTAATTACTTTTCATCTGGGCACAAATTTTGTTACAGTTTGGTAGACTGACTTCAGACTAACTGAAATATGACTCACTTAAAACATGAAATTGCCAAGCTGCAAATTATGTAAATTACCATCTTAATGCAGAAGTTGTTACATCTGGACTACATATGAAAGAACTTGATGAATTTATTTCCCTAACTGACTTCTATCACCTTGTTGTATTTAGAGCCATGCATGCTAATTGTAAAAATGATTATTTCCAGAAAATCTGACTAATGCAAGTTATCAAAAAGTACAGTTCTTTAAAATAAATAAATAAATTGATAGACCCCACGAACTTGCCCACCAACCCTCTGGATCTCCCCATTAGACATATTACATTTTACATTTTAATTACTTCAAAGAAAATTATTTGCAAGAATCATGTCATTGACTAAGAGAGAAAAGTAAGAGAACATAGATCAAATTTTGCAAAATACCAGGTTAACAAAGATAATATCTTGTTTTTCAGATCTGTGTCTTGTTGTCAACTGGCACTATCTGGTTCACAAGATGTTTGGAACATTAAAGAACAACCACACTGCAATTATTTTCTTTGCTTTGATAAATGTACTCATACATCACACATCAGTCAGACAGAGGAGCTAGGTCATGAAAAATATTAATGGCTTGATCTTTTTTGAGTATGATTTGTTCAGCAAGGAGGAAAAGAATACTACATAAGCAAAATCATTCTTTATAAATAGGAAAAAAAATGTCATTAGGTCATTCATCATCAGCTAGCAATACTCCTTATATAATGTCCTTTATTCCTTCACTCAAACCTTCCTCTTTTAATAGAAGATTGTGTCCATTAATCTTAACCAATTAAAGTAGTGTCAGAAAATGTGCTTTGTATGAGCCAGATCCTTTCGAACTTAATTACACTGGATAACATTTTGAAATAAATCTAAGGAACCATTTGAATCATGTTCTGTGCTTTTAAAACATCAGCAAATTTCATCCTTTAGTATAAATTGATTTTAAACTGAAATTGTAGAAACTGAAATTTGTATAAACTGAAATTAAGTATCGAAAGTCTAGATTCTTTCATACCAATAATAATAATATTAATAATAATAATAATAATAAATGCACTGGCATCACAAAGAACTGTGTTATGATCATGTGTCACTTTGCAAAGGAGCATAGAATTGGAAATTGGTAGACTAAAACAAGTTCACAGAGAAAGAGGCCTAAATGATTGATAAAATATTGAAAAGATTTAAATTATTGATCTCTTTTGGTTCCTTCAAAAAGATATGCAAAGGAAAAGTAAACTACTGGAGATAATCAAATTGGGAAGGAAAACTGTACTAGCATGACTATTACACTTAACATTTCCTGCAACATCAGGATCTCATCTGGCAGCACTGATCTGTTTGAGATCTTCCCTGGGCAGACCCAGCCAGAGATGGAAACTGGTGATACCAGAGTTGATAACACTGCTAACAGCAACAGATTCGACCTATATGTGATACTTGTGTTTTACTCAATTTTCCTCAAGTTCCATTTTATTTCCCCTTTATTCCATCCTCTTTTTTCTCTATTTTTTTTATTTTATTCTGTAGTTTAACAAGTAGTTTGCAAAGTGCGCATAAAATTATCCGCTGCTTATATCCTCTAAATTAAGTAAGATTTTTTTCAGTAATTTAGCTAAAATGTAAGCCACCCTTATCTTAATCTTAATAGTTAGTGAGCTAACCATGTCCACCTTATTATTTTATATGGAATAGATAGTAATTTTAGTATCTTGATTAGACAGAATTAAAAAAACTGCTGCATAAGAGAACTATCTCTCACCTGGCCATTGGAGGCAGAGGTTATTAATCTAGAATCTTCTACAAGATGCAAGAAAGAGAAGTACATGCCATTGCTGCTAAGCACAAGCCTCAGTAACACAAAGGCTATAGTATTGCTAGAATGTAGCTGCAAGGAAACCTCCCACCTTTGGCGACTTTGAAAAGGATGACATATAGAAGAGGGTTCGTTCATCTTATATTTACTCATGTACTGTATGTATTTTATATTTGAATAAATATCTAATTGAATTATTTTCTTTGAAATAGAACCAAGTTGTGCATGCAATACACAAGCAGAATAAATGTTAAAAGAAGTAACCAAAATATAAAGCCCCCAAAAATAGAACATAACAAAGAAATGCTACTCAAGGGGATGACTTTGTATCCAAATTTGAGAGCTTTCTGTAGTTAACTATCATAGTGAAAAACTGCTCAGTTCTTCTAGTTTAAACCAATTCACAAACTGGTTCACTGATTTATTAGTGATGTAATTAACCAGCAATGAGTGAATTGAATTATACATTCAGGATCGATGTCAATAATGCAACACATGAACCATGATCCTACCCACTTACAAAGTTTAATTAACAGCTAAAAGTTCTAATCTCTTTCCCCAATCACACACAGGTTATGGGCACAGCTCCCTCAAAAGCCATGTGGTTTACCTGCACATCCCCTCACCTGGGAGTGCAGGTTTCCCAACTGAACACAGCTCCTGTGGGAGATGTGGGTGCTTTAGCTGTATATGCATGCCTGCTATTTCCTACAGTCCACTAATACATGGACTGTTGAGAAAGCATCTCTGAATTGTTTTCACACATGCAGCATAAAATGTGGTTCCCCACTTGCTGCACCCCACACTCACTGCCCTAGTTAGGTGCAGGTTACTCCCCTGGCTGTGATAACAATGCTTATGAGGTGACTACTGGCAGCGTCAAACCAGAGGCTGACTGTTTCATGTCCAAGATGTCGCCTCCCTGATAGAATTTTTCTTAACTCTTTATTACTTTTTCAAGCTGTCTTTGTTTCAGAAAAGAGAAATACAGAATACTGGAACAGGTTGTCCAGGGTAGGGTTGTGGAGTCTCCTCTGGAGACGTTCAAAACCAGCCTGAATGTGTTCCTCTGTGACATAATTTAGGTGTTCCTGCTCTGGCAGGGGGATCTTTCAAGGTTTCTTCAAATCCTTAACATTCTGTGATTCATAAGTCTGTGTAATTTCATGGGTGCTGTTTTTTTTGTCATGGTTCCGCTCGAGTGGGCAGCCGAGCTCCACCACAGCCGCTCTCTCACTCCCCTTCCTCAAAGAGGAATGGGGAGAAAATATGTGAAAAGGGCTCAAGGATTGAGATAAGGACAAGAAAATCACGCAATAATTATTGTAACAGGCAAAACAGACTCAGCATAAGAAGATAGTAAGATTTATTGCTCATTACTAACAAGCTAGAGAAGTGAGAAAACAAAAAAAAAAAAAAAGCACCTTCCCCCTCATTCACCCTCTTCCACCTCTTCCCCCCGAGCGGCGCAGGGGAACAGGGGAATGGGGTTATGGTCAGTCTACAGCACTTCTTCTCTGCTGCTCCTTCTCGGTCACTCTCGTCCCCTGTGCTGTGGGGTCCCTCCCACGGGATGCAGTGCTTGATGAACTGATCCAGCGTGGGCTTCCCACAGGCAGCAGCTCTTCCAGAACTGCTCCAGATATGGGTCCATACCACGGGGTCCATCCCTCAGGTGAAAACTGCTCCAACCTGGCTCCCCTACGGGCAGCAGCTCCTGCCAGGTCACCTGCTCCTGCGTGGTCTCCTCTCCACGTGCTACAGGTCCAGCCCGGGATCTGCTCTGGCAGGGGTCTTCCACAGGCGGCAGCCTCCGTCGGTGCAGGTCCACCTGCTCCACCATGGTCTCCTCCACGGGCTGCAGCGTGGAACCCTGCTCCACCGTGGTACTCCATGGGCTGCAGGGGGACATCCTGCTTCACCATGGTCCTCACCACAGGCCGCAGGGGACTTCTGCTCCGGCGCCTGGAGCACCTCTCCCCCTCCTTCTACACTGACCTTGGCACCTGCAAGGCTGTTCCTCACTCCCTTCACTCTCCCAGCTGCTGTGTGGCACAGCATTTTTTTTCCTGTCTTAAATATGCTCTCACAGAGGCGCAAAACAACATCGCTTATTGGTTCAGCTCTCGAAAACAATGGGGCCCTTCCCAAACATGGGGCAGCTTCTAGATCTTTCTCACAGAAACCACCCCTATGGCTCCCTGCTACCAAAACCTTGCCACGTAAACCCAGTACAATCTCTTTTATGGTTGCATTTCTCTTTAGCATTAGGAGATAATGACCAACCCTAATTTCAGACAGTTTTGTGTATATGAGTCACAAATAATGTGACCAGTCACCTTCCTGTCTTGAAAGGTGCTTTTACTTTTGCCATTTGCCAATGGTTGGCCTTGCAGTCTTCTCAGTGGTGACTCTCCTTGAGCAAATTTGGGCAGGAAGAAACCAAAAGAAGTTTAACAAGAGCAAGTGTAGAGTCTTGCACTTGGGAAGGAACAAACCCATGTCTCAGTACAGGCTGGGGGATGAACTGCTGGAGAGGAGCTCTGAGGAGAAGGACCTGGGAGTCCTGGTGGATGACAGGTTGACTGTGAGCCAGCAGTGTGCCTTGGTGGCCAAGAAGGCCACTGGGATCCTGGCACGCAGTAAAAGCAGTGTGGCCAGCAGGTCAAGGGAGGTGATCCTCCCCCTCTCGCTGCCCTAGTCAGGCCTCACCTGGAGTACTGTGTCCAGTTCTGGGCTCCCCGGTACAAAAAAAGACAGGGATCTCCTGGAAAGAGTCCAGCGGAGGGCCACAAAGATGATACGGGGCCTGAAGCATCTTCCTTATCAGGAAAGGCTGAAAGACCTGGGTCTGTTTGGCCTGGAGAAAAGACTGAGAGGGGATCTCATCAATGTGTATAAATACCTGAGGTGTGGGAGACAGAGGGATTTGGCCAATCTCTTTTCAGTGGTTTGCAGGGACAGGACAAGGGGCAATGGCCACAAGATAGAGCACAGGAAGTTCCACACCAACATGCAAAAGAACTTATTCACAGTGAGGGTCACAGAGCACTGGAACAGGCTTCCCAGGGAAGTTGTGGAGTCTCCTTCTCTGGAGATATTCAAGGCATGTCCAGATACCTACCTGGGCAACCTGCTCTAAGGAACCTGCTTTGACAGGGGGGTTGGACCTGATGATCTCTTGAGTTCCCTTCTAAGCCCTATAATTCTATGATTCTGTGATTCTGTAATCCTATTCCCACTCCTACCTGTTGCACTGTCTAATGAATAAGAGTATAAAAAATAAGAGTACCTGTGTGTTAAGCTGTGTGCAAACCCACTGATCACCTATTGCAATGACAGCTATAGATGCAGCTGAATAATACCAAAAATATTTTTCAGAAGCCTCTGCAAGAAATAATAGAGCCTATTTGTTTCAGTTAGGCACCTAGAATTTCAAGTTATATTCTAATCCTTAAGCGTTAACCCTCAGGAAACATAAGTGAGTGCAAGTTAGCAGAAACCCAGTAAACAAGTTAAATATAGTCATATAGAACAGTATGATGTGTGGGAATAGAGAAAATAGTTAACAGCAATATGAAGGTCCTTTTAGTATTGTTGTAATTAATATTATTCCTGATAGTAACGCTGAAGAGTCAAATATAAATGACATGACCAAATTGTCTGGAGTGCCAGCATGAAAAGGAAAGGAAGACCTTGAGAAAGGAAGACCTGGAGAACTACAGGCCAGTGAGCCTCATGTCTGTGCCTGGGAAGATCATGGAGCAGATTCTCCTGGAAGATATGTTAAGGCATGCATAAGATAAAGAGGTGAACAGAGACAGCCAGCACGGCTTGACCAAAGGTAAATCTTGCCAAACCAATCTGGTGGCTTTCTATGATAGAGTGACAGCATAGGTGGACAAAGGAAAGGTGATGGATATCATCTACCTAAACTTGAGTAAAGCCTTTGATATGGTCCCTCATCACATTCTTCTCTCTAAATTGGAGAGGTAAGGATTTGAAGGATGGACTCTTAAATGGGTAAAGAATTGGTTGTCAGGTAGCAGCCAGGTTATGGTCAATGGTTCTATGACCAGTGGAGGCCGGTCACAAGTGGTGTCCCAATTGTCAGTAATTGACTGCACCCTCAGCAAGTTTGCAGATGAAATGAAGATGAGCGGTGCAGTCGATAAAATAGAGGGAAGAGATCCCATCAAGAAGGACCTGGACAGGCTGAAGTAGTGGGCCCATGAGAACCTAACGAGGTTCAACAAGACTAAGTGCGATGTGTTGCATTTGGGCTGGGGCAATCCCAAGTATTTATATAGACTGGGTGAAGAAGAACTTGAGAGTAGCCCTGCGGAGAAGGACTTGGAGGTCCTGTTGGATGAGAAGCTGGACATGAACCAGCAGTGCACGCTTGCAGCCCAGAAGGCCAACTGTCATAGAATCATAGAATCATAGAATCATAGAATCATAGAATCATAGAATCATAGAATCATAGAATCATAGAATATCCCGAGTTGGAAGGGACCCATAAGGATCATCGAGACCAACTCCTGGCACCACACTGGTCTACCCAAAATTTTAGACCATGTGACTAAGTGCACAGTCCAAATGCTTCTTAAATTCAGACAGGCTTGGTGCAATGACTACTTCCCTGGGGAGCCTGTTCCAGTGTGCAGCCACCCTCTCAGTGAAGACCCTCTTCCTGGTGTCTAGCCTAAACCTCCCCTGCATCAGCTTGACACCACTGCTATAGGTTCTATCACTGGTGATTAAGGAGAATAGATCCTGCCTCTCCATTCTCCCTCACAACGAAGTTCTAGACCACAATGAGGTCCCTCTTCAGCCTCCTCTTCTCCAGGCTGAACAGGTCAAGTGACTTCGGCTGCTCTTCATATGTCTTCCCCTCTAGGCCCTTCACCATCTTTGTCACCCTCCTCTGGACACTCTCCAACAGTTTTACAGCCTTTTTGTACTGTGGTGCCCAGAAGTGCACACAGTACTCGAGGTTAGGCTGCACCAGCGTAAAGTAGAGCAGGAGTCCTGGGTTGCATTAAAAAAGGGGTGGCCAGCAGGGAGAGGGAGGTGATTGTCCTCCTCTACTCTGTTCTTGTGAGACCCCATCTGGAATACTGCATGCAGGTCGGGGAACCCCAGCACAAGAAGGATGTGGAGCTCTTCAAACAGGTCCAGAGGAAGGCCCCTAAGATGATCAGAGGGCTGGAGCACCTCTCCTATGAAGAAAGGTTGAGGGAACTGGGCTTGTTTAGATTGGAGAAGAGAAGGCTCTGGGGAGATCTCATCACAGCCTTCCAGTACTTGAAGGGAGCATAGAAACAGGATGGGGAACACCTGTTTGTATGTGTTGATAGTTATAGGACAAGGGGGAATGGTTTTACAATAAGACAAGGGAGATTTAGGTTAGGAATTAGGAGAAAGTTTTTCATTCAGAAGGTGGTGAGGCACTGGAACAGGTTGTCCAGAGAGGTTGTGGATGCCCCATCCCTGAAGGCATTCAAGGCCAGGCTGGATGTGGCTCTGGGCAACCTGCTCTGGTGGTTGGCAACCCTGCCAACCCCAACCCCCTGCAGGGGGGTTGAAACTAGATCATCTTTATGGTCTTTTTCATCCCAGGCCATTCTATGATTCTATGAAGAGAAGCAGAAAAGTAATAACATTGAATCGTAGAACAATCTAACCAGAGGGGATTATAGGGGAACCTCTGGTCCTGTTTGCCACAAAAAGCATCACTATTTTGACATCAGGTCAGGTTGCTCAGGGCATTGCCTTTTTAAGCTCAGAATTTCTCAAAGACAAAACTCCACAAGAGCTCTGAGGAGACACCTGTTTGTTTACATTCATGGTACAATTGACTTGGAATTTATCTGGATGCACCATGTACCTGTTGCTCATTGTTCTTATACTGTTCATTTCCAGGAGAGTCTGGACATGTCCTCTCTTTAGTCACCTGCGAGGCTGAGCACAGGAAATATCCCTTTGTCTTCTCCTTTTTGGGCTATTGAAATACAGACTTTTCTGGGCTACATCTTTTTCTGCTATGTGGCCCAGCACCCTGAGCACTTTGATGGCCCTCCACTGGACTTGCTCTAGTTTGTCAATGACTTTCACTGTGGTGGAGAGCCCAGGGCAGATCACAGTATTGGAGATGTGGTCTCTCAAACACATAACAAAAAGGAATAATCAATTTCCTTGTTTTGCTGGTTACTCTTCTGCTAATAAAGCCCAGCATGTGCTTGGTGTGACCTTGCCTTTATCTAAAAGTGCAGCACTAAGTTTTCATGAGAAAAATCATTATGCACAGTTGTTTTCTTGTAAGGAAATGATATAATAGATGGAATGACCATAAAGGAACGAAATTCCCTCCATGAACAGGAAGTGAGCAATATTCTGTGTGAGAAATCCATCTAAAATTTGTCTAAAGGCTGAACATAACTTTATGAATATGATTGAAATCACATGATATGTACAAAAAAAAAAAAAAAAGAAAAAGAAAAGAAACCTGTTGTAGAAAAAGAAATGTCCATAGTATCTGCATAAAAAGAGAATTACTCATCTGGAGACAAGCCAGGCCTGGCAGGAAGAATTTTACTGAAAACAGACATCATAACATGTCTTTGAAAAATTAAGTGAAAACTACTATACTTCAGGAACATTTAGAAATTGGAAAGACTCTTACCAACCAATGAAAAGCAGTAACAGAGAGTTGAGCTACAATGTTATATAAAAAAGTTGTGCCATGAGCAGAACCACAGTTGGAATGGAGGAGATGAAGCTTCCTTCATATTTTCCAGGAGGCAAGCTTGTTGGGGTCAATCATGTAGTTTCCTGACATGTGCCAGAACTATACTTTTCTGTAGTTTTGACACAGGCTAACATTAGGAAAGCAATATCTGTCCTCTTTCTTCTTTCTATCACTGATACTATATGTGGTCACAGTAAATATGCAACTGAAGTTATACAATTTCCTGTTGACACCAGCAAGAAAGCAGAGATGGAAGCTGAATGTACAAGCACTTCTAGAAGCAACGACAATGAAAAGAAGAAAATAGCACCTTAACACAGTTGTATAGGTGAGGAATAGAGGGATACTGTGAAGTAGCAAGGGTAGTAAAATTATTTAAAAATTGGATAGTCTTAAAAAGAAGAAGCTAATAAAATGCCTTACACAAACCAGCATTATCACTGCCTCCTTCCATATTTGTTTTTAATGGTTTTCCATATACAGGAGTTCAATATCTATTCTATCCTGCCAAGTTGTTAATCAAATTAAAAATCATTACACCAATAAAGAGCAGACCAAGAAAGGAGCCTAATATTAGAAAAAAGAGAAAAGTTTATAGATTAATTTAATAATGGGATTAAATATTGTTTCTGACAGGAAACATTTCTTTAGGATCTAAAATATGATGTACAGATGAAAAAGAGTCATGCCCAGATCACAAAACGCCGTGACTATAAGGTATAAATTCTTTTTTGTACCAGCATGACACACCTAATGAGTCATCTGAGTGACTGCCAGAAAGAGATACAAGCGTTTTGCACTCAATTGGACAAAGTTTTAATAGAGATGGGATCCAAGCCAAGGGATCAGAAGTCAATACCAGACTCTCAGAACAATGAGTTTGAGATGGGAAACAATGAAAACAAAGTCGACAACAACAAAGATGTTGATAAACATAAACAACAAAGGACACTGGAGCAGGCTGTCTCAGTTATGGCATTAAAAATTACAAACTCCTAAGGAGCTACTTCTGTGTTTGTAGAATAGTATAATCAAGTTCAGAAGTTAGCCTAGAATGAGTATGTTTGCATTTGAAAATGTCAAAACATCTCATCATACAGTCAAAATTACCTGGCTTCCCATATCACAGAAGCAAGTGGTTAGAAATTAAATTACTGATTTCCAATAACTGATTGATTTAGACTAACTACAATCTCTATTTTTAAATAAAATGTAGATTAGGGAAGAGTGATGTGATAAAAGACTGCTGGTCTAAATCTGTACAGAAATATAATCTGCATCCTACAGAATAAAGGTCAGGGTCAAATATTCTCTCAATATCTGTTTCCTTTAAGTGAATGATCACAGATCCTTCAAGTCTTTCTTCCTTTAGATTAAATCCAGGTGAAGGGTTTTGTCAAGCATACTTTGCAAACAAACAAAAAAAAAACCAGGCAAGAGTATTATTCTATTTTGAGAAAATAATTTAATATGGGTTATTGAATGAAACAAACTATATTAAAGAAATCCATAAGCAACTGTAAACAATTGAAAAACTAACATACACCACCAATACAATAATACACCCAATATTCTATGTCTACATTTTACTAAATAATGTATCAAGAAGACAAAATCAGAAGCATGGATGCAGACAATTAATATTATATCTCAGTCATAGTCTTCTAAAAGTTTGTATCAGTTTTTATTTCAGATAAATATTATTTTTTTTTTCCACTTTAAATCTAAATCTCTACAGAACAGCCAACTTAAAGACCTCCAGCATGTAGACCACTAGGGAGAGACAAAACTGCTAGGAGAATTTATCTTCCTTTCAGTTGAAAGCTGTTCTCCCAAAGGCTTTAAAGGCCTTGTACAAAAATCCTTAACACCAAGGTAGATAAAACACGCATTGCAAAAGCTTATATCCTCGTTTGATTTTTAACCCACTTCAGTGGCAGCCCAGAGGCAAGATGAACTAAAAAGAAAACTGTTCTAATATTAATTTCTTTTATGAGTTTATCCACTTTCTGGAGAATCAAGAATGTTCTTTAAGATCTAAATCTATTTAATTTTACATTTTCAAACTGAAATATCTTGACAATTAAAATTATAGGTTTATTCCTGGTCCAGAGAGCAGTATTTTTAATTTAAAAACTGTAGCTCTTTCTTGCTACTATGATAAGGTTAAAGCAAAATATCTTAAGTTATAATGTAAATTTAAAGTAATAAAATGTACATATTTGCCATGTATTTGTCTATGATATTTGCCTATAAAATACACTGAATACTTTCTATTATAAAATTGTTTTTTTCTCCCCCTCTCCCAAAATTCAATTTTTTTTTTCTTCCTCTTAAGAAGTACTTATGTCATTCCTTACATCTGCTCAGTCACGTTAGAGAAACTATTCTTGTATAACAAAAGAGATTTGCAACTTTCATAAAAAAAATCACATGGCAGTTGTAGTTAGCCATGTAGACTTGAAGAAAGTTAAGACAAGGAAAAAATGGAAGAGTCTACCCCCCAGAAAATCTCCTGCTTCTTTCTGATTGATGAGCCCCTAAAGAGAATCTCGATTCACTTTTATCAGTGTTCCCTGATGTGTTTTCTTCTCAGTGTTCCCTGTTTTGTGTTTTCTTCTCCCTCTTTTCTCTCCATAGTGTTACGAAATTGAAGAGACATTAAGAGCAGTATACAAAATATTTTGATGTGGAATCTCAAGATGAATTTAAGACTGAGTGATTTATATATTTTTAAATTTGTTATGGCACTTACATTTTTTACTCAGAGATCTACTTAGCTGCCTTAAATTTTAACCATCCTCATACTCAAAGTTACCATCTATTTTGCTGAACATCAGTCCTGTGTAAGACATAAGTTATATGTCATTGTAAAATCCATGAAGATATCCCATTGGGCTCTGTCTGTGACTGTGCCTGCCTCCTTTTTCTCTGTACCAACTCCTGCTTGACTTCTCCACACTGCCTGGGACTGAAAATATGCCTGCATGCCTGCTCTACCTAAGTCAAAAAAAAAAAAAAAAAAAGTCATGGGAGTCCATGGCTTCACTTTTTGCATAAGGATTTAGAAAATGGAGTGTTTATCAGGGATGACTGTATTCAAACTGTGGTGGAATGAAGTGTATTTGTGCATCTGAAAGGACAGAGATCTCAATGCAGGACTGAAAGACCTTAGTCCTTTTTTTCCACTTCCTTGGCATAATTTCAGATTTTTCATGAGAAGGTAATGGAATGAAAATAGAAGAAAGGGCTAGAAAATTTCCTCTATACATAAAGATTTCTCAGAGGAAAAAAAGAGCAGTGCTCCTCGTCAAGTTTCCTACTAGCAATAAAGTTGTTTCCCACTCTGCCTACAGACATTCCCTGATGGTAATACAATATTTTCTAACAAAAGTCTTCCTGAAAGAATATTTCTTCTTTAATCTTTAACATCAATTTCATAAAAGTGGGGACAGAATTTTGGAGATTCCTAAGCTTAAGCTTTCTAGGAGATCAGTTCACATCTAGGGTGTCAATAAATAAATAAATAAATAAATAAATAAGTGGATGTACATGTGTTGCAGGAAGAACATCCAAAAACATGACAGACACCAGTATGGTCAGATCATGCTCCATTTATTACCCGAATAGCCTGACTTTTATAGTGAACCTAACAGGGGTAGATAGTGTCTCACACAAGATTATTGGTCAAAAGCACTCAGACAAACAACTGCACGAAAACAACCCCACCTGCAAGAAAACAACCCCCTTGTGACTGGCAGTCACGTAGACCTTGTCCTTGAAGCCAGCTGCTGGCAACAATATTCTTCTAAATTCCTCAGTTGGGTGATGTGGGAACACTGTCATGGGAACTTCTCATAGTCATCCTCGTAGCTTGGTTTGCTCAGCTGCAGCAAGTCATGGGATCTTTGCTGTTCCAAAAATCCCTCAACATACACAAACCTGTAACAAAGCTGCAGTGACAATTAAGCTAATCCTATAAACTTGTTAGCTATTTATAATGCACTGCATTTGAGCTTAGAATTTCCCTGTCAATTTAATTACAACATGTTGATTAACTTTGTTGATATAATATGTTACAAGAAGTTTAGGGACGTTTTCTGGAGGGGAATGTGACTTTCAGGTGACTTGCAATTCTTGCACTTCAATTTAAAAGGACATGACAGTGTGTATCATCATTTGTATTGGTAATATACGTAAGTTTTTAAATAAACAAGTGTATTCTGTAGTAAGAAGAAATATATGCAAAAATCTCAATATTTTTTTTAAAACCTTCAGTGTTGTAATTAAAGTCTCAACAAAATTCATTATTAAATGTTTTTCCACTACTCAGTGAAAGTCATAATTTGAGTGATTAAAGAGAGGAGTTAAGAAAGTGGTTGGTTTTAATATAATTTGTTTTTAATTTGTAATTAATTCCCAGGAAAAAAAATTACATGGATAGTCAAACAAACAACGAGGAACAGAAATTGAAGCTAACATGCATCTAGTTTTTCCAATATTTCATTCATTTATTTAGTACAAGCTTTTTTTCTTTTTCCTCACACATTATGGTAATGTTTGACTTTAAAAGTTAACACAGATGACACTGAATAAAAAGGAAATCCTGTCAACAAATTTTCTTTGTCAGGTAGTTGTCTGAATAACTATGTATCTCAGCTCTTTGATGAGTACTGCATCTAAATAATTTATCATATCCCTAGTCCTTCAAACTCTTAAGAGAAAAGAGGCTAGTTCAAAAACAAGGTAGGGGCAATATTACTGCACTCCTAGAAGCATAATACAGCACTGATGAACCTTAACCATGCTAGCAAGCAGTAAAAGCTTCCATATCATTTAGAGAGAAACATGAATGTGTTAGTAACATAACACATATGAATGTGTTAGTTTCTTTGAACAGAAAAAACATGTTTCTGCTACTCTGACACTACTCAGGTATGTCAAGAGCATTGAAGAATCATCTAATGCAATAATTAAAACTTTTGGTATTCAGAATTCTGTTCGAAAATCCATCAACAAAGAAAAAATGGAGAAAGATAGTTTTTTTCCCCCTCCCATTCATACAAAATGACTTCTAAAATATAGTCAGGAATTACTTAACTCAGCAAAGGCTAAGCGTAACAGGCATTCCCTTAGGACACAAGTATAATTACATGGACTCTAAGAATTACTCTGAAGCAGCAGAGAAGCGGCTCCTACTAATGTTGGTAGTAACAATCACTGGCAGAAATTAGCCATCATATGCAAAACAAAACAAAGCAAAACAAACAAACAAAAAAAAAAAAACAAAAAAACACCAGTTTATTATCCAAGAAGTTTTATTTTATATATATATACAACAGTGTATATATATATATATATACGACAGTATATATATACTGTTTTCTGTCACAGAAATCCCCCCAAAAAACTGACCTTGGTCCTTTTCCACATGCTTTAAAAATAATGATATGCAGACATAAATACTTTTGTTGTTATTCGGTTCAATCTCTGGCCCCTGTTTAACAGCCATAATAGGCCTTCGTTTATGATCTTTCTTCAGGTCATCTCCATGTTTGCAGTGCCTCCCTGCCATCTCACAGAAGGAAAATTATACCTTATAATATTTTAATATGACTCTGCCATTACATTATTGACTGCCAAATAAATTTCCACACCTTATAATTCAGCAGCTCTGCCATGGCATTTGAATTTTCTTTTCCAAGTTTAATAGAACAGGAACAAAATAAAAAGTACAAATGCTGGGTTTAACTTTGACAGTATTTTGTCTTTGATTGTAGATAGTAATATATTTATAAGAACAGAGCAGCTTTTTCCCTCTTATATTTGCAATCTGATGGGATTAGTGATTAGAAATCTAATAAAATTAGAAATCTAATTATTAGATTTCAATATCCTGCCAACATAAAATCTGGCATACAAACACCAAGAACAAACCAAAACGATAAGTTTGGCTTCACATCTAGGTGTGTCCTCTGAAAAAATAGCTTGAATTTTGAACCAAAACCAGTTTAACTGTTAAGACACAATGTACTAAGTAGCTCCTGCAAAGACATTCTAATTTATATTGAGGTTAGTTTTTGTAGGAAAATAGTCCTAAGCATGTAATTTTAGATATCACTCAGATGGTACTTCATGACCCAGAAATACTATTAAGCAATACTACATAATATTTACTTCTCTTTATGAAATATTTTATACCTAACAAATATGAACATTCAAGGGATACATGGGATGTAATCCCAGTATACTTACCTCTGTGCACCTATTAGGGGAAAAATGGTAAGTGCGGTCTCATCAAAAACTGTCCTGATTGCATTCAAATGTTTCACATAAAAATATTTATTATTTCTAGAACTACATAAGTTGATATTAGATTGACATACATTTTTGTCTTTCAGTTTTTATGTATTATAATATGATAAATCACAGACTCACAGAATGGCTGAGGTTGGAATGGACCTCTGGAGCTCATGTAGTACAAACCTCCTAGTCAGGAAGGGACACCCAGGTTGCCCAGGTTGACCATGTCTAGATGTATTTTAAATATGTTCAAAGAGGGAGACTCCACCACTTGTCTAGGCAACCTGTGCCACTGCTCCATCACTCAAACAATAAAGTTCTTCCTAATATTAAGAGAGAACCTCCTGTGTTCCAGTTTGTGCCCATTACCTCTTTTCCTGCCACTGGACACTACCAAAGAGATCCTGGCTCCATCTTCTATGCACCCTGCCTTCAAGTATTTATAGACATTGACAAAATCCCCCAAGACTCCTCCAGAATGAACAGTCCCAACTCTTTCAGCTTCTCCTTGTAGGAGAGGTGCTCTAGTCCCTTGATCAGCTTGGTGGTCCTCCATTAGACTCTTTCCTGTATGCCAACATCTCTCTTGTACTGGAAGGCCAAGAACTGGATGCAGTACTCCAGATACAGCCTCACCAATGCTGAGTAGAGACGAAAGATCACCTCCTTTGACCTGCTGGCGATACGTTGTCTAAAACTGCCAAGAATACCATTAACCTTCTTAGTGGCAAGGTCATATGGTTGATTCATGTTCAACTTGGTGCTCACCAGGAGCTCTAGGTCCTTTTCTTCAGAGCTGCTTTCCAGTTATGTGGTCCCCAGCATGTAGAGATGCCTGAGGTTGTTCCTTCCCAGTTGCAGGACTTTGCACTTCTCTTTGAACTTCATGAGATTCTTCTTAGCCCATCTCTCCAGCCTGTTAAATTTCCTCTGGATGGCAGCGCTGCCTTCTGGTGAGTCAGTCACTACCCCCATAGAATCATAAAATCACAGAATATCTGAGTTGGAAGGGACCCATAAAGATCATCAAGTCCAACTCCTGGCACCACACAGGTCTACCCAGAAATTCAGACCATGTGACTAAGTGCACTGTACCCCTCGCTTTGTGTCATCTGTGAATTTACTGGGGGTGCACTCTACGCCATCGTCCAGATAGTTAATGAAGATGTTAAACTGGAATGCACTCAGGATTGAACCATGGGGTACTCAACCCATTACTGGACTCAAAAAAATAATAGCCATCAAAATCAAATGGAATATTAGTTATTCAAGATGTTTTCCCTTCAATTTCCTTTTCTGGAAAATTCTGAATATTTCAAGGTTCATTACAAAACAAATGAAACATAATTGTAGAACTTCCACTCCAACTTTCTATAAGAAGTCTAATAGAAGAAAAATAACAGTCAAGAGTGAAAAATTACATATAGGTCTGCAGTAATCAGTGTAAAGGGAGAACACTTTACATACAAGTGCCTATCAATAGGTCTAAAATACCATAGATATACTTTTTTAGTTGCACCTGAAAGTTATCAACAGCGTATTTATTTTAGTGAAGAAAATTTCAAATGTACAATTCACTCACTTAACTGCCTGTAGTACCCTTTAGACATATATTTATTTAGAATATTTCCACTGTCTCAGGGAATATATCACTGATTATTTGCCTAGTACCAGAAACTAGTACCCTGTTTTTGGTATAGTCTGCTGAGGGGAAAAGAAAGATGTCTTTGAAGTCAGCTTCAGTGATTCCACATTATCAAAGAAAGCAAAATTAATGACAACAGTGAATGAAACTGCAAAACACAGTCCTGGAGATCTGAATGTCACATTGTGTAAGCACATGCCTTATAAGATAACCTCTCTGAATACCTCCGCTAGTTAAAAAAATAAGTTAATAGTTTAATTCTTTTTTGTAGCTAGAAATATAAACTTTTATGATAGTTCTGTTGTTAACGGGTAGCTTTTGAGCAACTGAGAACCTAATGGGAGATATTCACAGTTCGTGATTTACAATTTAACTTCATGGAGTGCTCAAAAGAATGCTCAGTGCTAATTAGGACTTCAAGACTTTCAGAAAAATTATCTGGTAACCTAGTATCATCACATTATAAGTTGCAAGCTTATGAGGTGATGCAAAATTGGGGCAGTTTCTGCCCCAAAATTCAACTAAATGGAATCAGAGTTTCAAAGTAAGAAAACATTACCAATTTCTTTCTTGAAGAAGACATTATGATTAAAAAGTAATAAAACAGGTGAACTAAACTGCAATCAAATAAACCAAGTGAAGGTTCAGATCTGGTTTAAAAAAAGAGTAATTTCTTTCTATCACATGATGTGTGAAGACAGAATTTCAAACACTGCTAAAAGTTTCAGTCAATATCTGGAATTTTCAGCTTACATTTATTTAAAATTGAAGTCATCATACTTTGTAAGTCTGTAAATTTTATACAGTTTGTTGAAAGATGGGGAAAAAGTAGCACCTTTTTTAGATACTGTTGAAGCAGTAGTGAATGCACAGGAAGTCAAATACCATGCAGTTATGTATCCATTGGAGTTCTCTAATATGACTGAGAAGTTATGATATGTGATATGTATTCTAGCAGGTGATAATCTCTTTGAAAGCATAGACTACTGACATATATCATAGTTTAGAATATATAGTATATAATAACATTTCCAAACAAAATGTTAGTTGAAAACACCACCAAAATCTGAAAAGTAACCACAGTGTTTAGATGCCTGACCAGGTTCTGACTTCCATGGCCAAATAAAATCTGTGTACACTTTTCAGCATGCACTGACATTTTATACACCTGCTTTGCAGTTCTTCTTGGTATTTATTTGCTTGCAGCAGCAACTGTTAGCAATAGTTCATTTCAGTTTCTAGTTATCAACAGTTGCCAGTGCTTTAATTGTTTGAAATATAGACATATGGGATAATGGCATTTCTAATTTAATGTCCTTTTTGCCTCCTTTGTGAAAGAACTCTCCGAGTCTTGCTGAACACATTAATATTGAGGCAGCTTGCTTGGCATTTATTTTACTTGATGATGAACAACAGGGAAGAGCTCTCTGTGTTGTTTTGATGAAATCCTACAAAGCGAAATATGAATAGAAAATAATGCAGTTGCAGAGTTTTCAAAGAGAAGTAAATAAAATATGAAGAAAGACTTGGAAACTGCTTTTGAAAGTCTTTGACGAGTATTATAATTGTCTTGAAAAGTTGAAGAAAGAAGACAAGCTTTTATAATCTCATTTAACTATACCTTCATCAAGACAGTGGTGTAGAGTGATGCCTGTAATCTCTTAATTTATTTAACTCAGAAACCCACACACTACAGAACAGTGAAGAAAAATCTAGAGTTGCTAACATTGTGACAGCAAATGGTAGAAGACACAAACTTTTAGTTCCTATTGAGAATGTAAAAAGGAGTTGTCAGATGTACTTCATGTAATCACGGAATAATTGAGGTTGAAAAGGACCTCCAGAGATCATCCATTGCTTCTCCACATGTAAATTTGAAGCAACCTGATCAAAAGGCTCAGGAACATGTCCAATTATGTCTTCATCCCTCAAAGGAGAGAGATTAACATTTTGCTCTAAAACTAAACTGGCCCACAGAGACTAGTCTTCTTAGATTAAAAAAATTATTTATTGGAAATACAGCTGGACTGCAACACTTCAGTGTTTTGATTCACCCTTCAGCATGTAAAATATGAAGATGAATAGCATATCTAAAAATGAACTACAACTTTTATTGTTATTGTCATTTTAATTTTTATTGTTATTGTTATTATTTATTTCTATGTACTATCCATATGCATTTAGATAGTTGTTTTTCAGGCCCTCTGGGCTGAGTGGATGTTAATTTTAAATAATGGAAAAGAAATGTGAAGAGAGCCAAGGTTCACTTGCAAATGTGTGGATCATCTACATCTTACCAGAGTGGTTTGGTCATGTGTCCCTTCTATTAACTTAGAAGAACACTGCTTGATACTGTGACACAGGTTTCCTACTGTAAGAAGTAAATGGAAACATATTCCTGTAGTCCATTTTCTTGCAGTGTGTTATGTTTTATGTTTTATCTTGTTTAGCTTGTCAAGTTCTGAAGCCTTTGTGGGATTTTGAAAACAACAGCTAACAAAATTATTTATAATGCCATAATTGAAGAGTCCCAGACCAGATATTAAGCCATGCTTGGACAAAAATCTTAATCAGAAAGAACAAAAAGGCTGTGAAAATTAAGCTTATATTAGAGGTCTTACAACATAAATGCAGATAAAGTGTGAAAATGGACAGAAGACACATAATGCAAGACTAGTAAAAGAAATGCAGAAGTGAAGCAATTGCAAGAAGTAAACAGGAATCACACAATCAAAGAGATAGGCTTAGAAAATTCTGTTTGCAACAGGATACAAACTGGAAAGACTACATTTTTCAGGGTCTAAGAAGAGGATGTTAGAATGTTAGAAAACATTCTGGGTAAATACATGGATAGCTAAGGAGAGCCATACGTTTGTGATCTCATGAAGAAACAGACATAAATCAAGGAAAAACAAACAAAAACAAAACAAAACAAAACAAAAAAACACAGTGCACATAAGTTTTCATGATGCAAAAACATATTTCAAGGCCAGAAAAAATTCCCTTGTTTTCCAACCCTCTACTGCAACATGGTGCTATATACTGAAAGCATGATGCTACATGTCCTGAGCATCCTGAAGTTGAAAGTGATCTTATTTGTAAACTACCTACAGTACAGGATATAACTGACAAGATGAATTTTGCTATGTGCTTCACAGATTGCTTTCCAATAATGAATGTACTATTAATTTAAATTCACAGGTAAGACATAGTTGTGTTATACTGAAGTTCAGAAAATGGTATGAAGATAACACTTTTTACAGTGATGTATTAAGGTTTAAAAAAGACATTTATATACCAGAAAGAATAGTAATTATGATAATGCTTTTTTATTTTATTTAATTTTTTTTTTTCCACAGCAAATTTTCACAGCTATCTTTATTTTATCAAGAATCACGGAATCCCATTCAGGTACTAGGACTTAATTGTACTTTAATTGTACTTTGTGGTTTTGTAATTTGTGGTTGCAACCCCATCCCACAAATCTATGTTTCTAAAGGGCAGGGGGTGAGGGGGGGAAGAAAAAAGAAAAAACAACAACAAAACAAAACTTAAGATTAACTTCTTCTTTGTGCATTATCTAATAATTATAATTTAATATAGAATGTTAAATATAAAGTTTATGGTAACTGAATATTAAATCTTACAAAATATTTGGTATATAATGATAATAGTGTGTAAAATTATTATTATGTGGACTCCTTACTTAGCTGTTTGGAAGTTCATAATGAAACACAAAGTTCACTTACTCTAAATATATAACAAAACACTTATTCATAGAATCATAGAATGGCTTGGATTAGGAGGGACCTTAAAGATCATTTAATTCCAACCCCCCTGTAATGGGCAAGGATGCAACTCACTAGATCAGGTTGCCCAGGTCCTCATCATGAAAGGTCCTACTTGTGAAAGAATGCCATTGATAATACAATAATACAAATAATACACTAATACATGTCCACTTCTTTAAAGATATATTTTTGTTTTAGAGAGAAAACATACTGAGGAACACCTTTAAAACAAGAAATATTGCACCAATTTCTCTGTGAGAATTTTTAAGAACAAGATGACTGAATAATGAGGTACAAGAGTATACATAAATTATAGTTTAAATGTTGTCATATTACTATAAGGTGACAGAGGCATATTATGCTTTTGGGTGAACTTTCAGATTTTATTGTACACTTTGATATCTTAGAGATCCATACAGGTAAACTGAAATACTTAGTGACAGATTTATTTATTTATTTATTTATTTACTGTCTCCTCTGCAGACACAGATCAAAGGAAGGTGAGTTGCTATTTAATGTATTTGGCATCCTAATAAAAAATATGAATATCTGTATGATTAAATCACTTTTTAAGTTCCACTAGTTTCTAACGCATAAATATTAGCAATTCGCATCTTTGAGTAAATAAAAAGTCTATAATATTAAATAGAAAAATATAGATATGACACTGATAAATAAATGGATGAATATATTAGAGAACGGTGTCGGTTAAACTACTCTGGTTAATGTTTTGTCAGCATATGCATTTTCTGGGATCTATAACATAATAAAATGCTGTCAGTAAGTTTTCAAACCACTCAGCACCTGGATTTTGCTTTTCTGGAAATTAAAAATATTGACCCACAAAAAAGTTTTAAATTGTCATTATCATAGAATCATTATAGAGTCATAGAATGGTTTAGGTTGGAAGGGACCTTAAATATCATCTTGCCCTGCCATGGGCAGGGATGCTACCCACTAGATTAGAATGCCCACAACCTCACGCAACCTGGTCTTGATCACCTTCAGGGATAGGGTATTCACAACTTCTCTGGGCAACCTGTCCCGGTGCCTCACCACCTTCAGAGTGAAAAATTTCCTGCTAACATCTAATCTAAATCTTCACACTTTTTTTCTGATTTTTTTTTTTCTTTTTTAATTCCTTCCCCCTTGTCCTATAATTATCTGCCTGAGTAAAATGGTGCTCTCCATCTTTTTTTATAAGCCTCCTTTTAGTATTGAGAGGCCACAGTGAATTCTCTGTGGAGCCTTCTCTTCTTCAGGCTGAACATCCCCAGCTCTCTCAGCCTTTCATCACAGCAGAGGTGCTACAGCCCTCTGATCATCTTCATGGCCCTCCTTGGGACCTGCTTTAACAGGCCCACATCTTTGTTGTGCTGGGGACCCCAGACATGGATGCATTACTCCAAGTGGAGCCTCACGAGGGCAAAGTAGAGGGGGACCTCACCTTCCTCAACCTGCTGGCCACTCCTCTTTTGATGCAGCCCAGAAAGCAGTTGGCCTTCTGGGCTGCAACTGCACATTGCTGGCTCATGTTCAGCGTTTTGTCCACCAGAATCCCAAAGTCCTTCTCTGCAGGAAGAACTCTCGTCTGGGATTGCCCTGATGCAGGTTCAGCACCTTGTGATTGGATTTGTTGAACCTTATTAGGTTCACATGGGCCCACTTCTCAAGCTTGTCCAGGTCCCTCTGATTGGCCTATTTCCTTTTATTATACCAACTGCACCTCTCAGCTTGGTGTCATCTGCAAACTTGCTGAGGGCACACTCAATCCTATTGTCTATGTCACTGATAAAGATATTAAACAGCAGACAGACCCCTGAGGGACAGCAGTCTTCGCTGACCTCCACCTGTACATAGAGCCATTGACCAGAACTCTCTGCATGTGGCTTTTAAGATGATATCCACTCTTCAAATCCATCTCTCTCCAATGTGGAGATCAGGATGTCATATGAGACCATGTCAAAGGCCTTACAGTAGTCCAGGTAGATGACACTGGTTGGTCTTCCCTTGTCAACTGATGCAGTCACTCCATCATAGAGGGTCACCAGATTAGTGAGGTACAATTTGCCCTTGGTGAAGCTATGCTGGCTGTCTGGGATCACCTCTTTGTCCTGCATGTGCCTTGGCATTGCTTCCAGGAGGATATCTTCTGTGGTCTTCCCCGGCAGAGTGGTGAGGCTCCCCAGTCTGTAGCTCCCCAGGTCCTCCTTTCTACCCTTTTTAAAATGCAAGTGATGTTTCCCTCTTTCCAGTCACCAGAAGACTTTGCCTTACTGCCTTGCCATTTCAAATGTGATGGAGAGTGGGTTGACAGCTACATGATCCAGTTCCCTCAGGACGCTGGGATGCATGTCACCAGGTCCCATATTGTTCAACTGTTCAATTTCATCAAGAACCTGCTCTTTGCTTACAGTGAGAGGGATTTTGTTCCCCCAGTCTTCCTCTTCAGGTTCATGGACTCAAGAGATGTGGGAAGCCTGACAGGCAGTGAAGATTGAGACAATGAAGTCATAGAGTATGTCAGCCTTCTCCATGTCTGCTGTTAACAGTTCATCTCTCTCATTTATCAGTGTGTACACTGTCCTTGGCCAAGGTACTTATAGAATCCCTTCTTGTTATTCTTTACATCCCTTGCCAAGATCAGTCATACAAAGAAGTATTGTATCCTCCTAATATCCTAATACTTTATTTTATTTTATTTTATTTTATTTTATTTTATTTTATTTTATTTTATTTTATTTTATTTTATTTTCAGTGTACTGTAGTGAAATTCAGTATTATTTTTTTAGGAAACTGGTAAAATTCAAACAGGAATATATTTGTAGTATAAAAAAAGAGACATTTAAATTGTTTATCCTCAGAGTATTGGCTTTTTATTGATTATGTTATGTTCATGTAATAGTGTTTTGAGGAAAAAAATCAAAAGAAAGAGTGCAAAAATACTGTTAGACTTTATTATTGTTGTTGTTGTTACTATTATTATTATTATTATTATTATTATTATACAGAAAACCACAGCTTTGCAATGTGTTTCAAAGACAAAATAAATAAATAAATAAATAAATAGTTAAGATTTCTAACCTGGACAACTTAGACTATTTTTTAATCTTTATAAAAGAGAACTTCTAATAATAGGATAGAAACTTTGGAAGAAAATGTTTTATAATTGTTAAAAGCTCAGTTAGTTGACAAAGTGATGGAGTGGGCACACCTATTCATTAATTTGTGTTTGCTTGTTTTTATTATATCTTGTTCTCCAGAGTGAGCTTTATAGAATCACGGAATCACAGAATCGTCTAGGTTGAAAGAGACCTCCAAGATCATCTAGTCCAACCTCTGACCTAATACTAACAAGTCCTCCACTAAACCACATCACTAAGCTCTACATCTAAACGTCTTTTAAAGATCTCCGGGGATGGTGACTCAACCACTTCCCTGGGCAGCCCATTCCAATGCCTAACAACCCTTTTGGTAAAGAAGTTCTTCCTAATATCCAACCTAAATGTCCCCTGGCACAACTTTAGCCCATTCCCCCTTGTCCTGTCACCAGACACATGGGAGAATCCATGGGACACCAATCCCCACCTCGCTACAGCCTCCTTTAACATATCTATAGAGAGCAAATTTAGAGAGATTTATAGAGAGCAATTTTATAGAGAAATTTATAGAGAGCATTTTAAGACAATTGTTGTTTTTATTAAGAAAATACTCCTGGGGAGGTTTACTTGAAATTGTTCTTAACAAATATGGTTTTAAACTTCAAAGTTTCTATCACAGTTTTCAATCTCATGCAGTTCAGGTCTCTAAAGACTTTATAAAAATTTTTACATTTAGTATAAACAGAAACTGGCTTCTGTAAGTACTGACATAGAACTTTTTAGTCCTATGTGTAGGCAACCAAAGTAAAATGCCATTGGAATATTAGTATGCTTAATTATTTAGGGGACTGGAAAGTAATAGAAAGAAAACCTGCATTTGAAAGTGATTTAGTGAGCTTTTAGGATAAAAAATAATTTCTTTGTCAGTTATTAAATGTAAACATACCATGATATTATTTAGCTAAGGAAGTTGTAAATATGAACTTGAGTCTTTGCTCCACTATAATCTCAAAAATATATGTATATAGCTTTTCCAAGACGATACATTATTTGTTCATGTAAAGTCAATACAATTTACACTGATGTCAACAACAAAACTTATTCGTGAATTTGATTCTGCAGTGCAGGGCTCTCTGACGAGTTGCTCTGCAGGGGGAAGGTTATCCACAACATCTTCAGCAGTGAGAAACTGTTGTCTTCTTTGTCCATCCTTACAAGCAGAAACATCAAATGACATATAAACAACATGTCTTTTAGCATGCTGGGTCAAATAGTCTATATAGCTAAATTCAGAAATTACGTCCTTGCTAACAATTTCATTTTTTCTTAATTAAAATAAAAAGCTACAGAAATTTAATATGTCTACAGTCAGATGTCTTCTCACCACTCTTACTCTTTCTTCAAAATAACAAATGAAGTTTTCAGTAGTTGGAAAGATTTCAGGGGGATTTTTTTAATAGAAAGAGACCAATACTTCTTGATTGTTTGAAAAAATATGAGGACAAGTAAGTATTATTTTCAGGCAAATTAAACTCTTTGTCAGTCTAGAAGTATTCAGGGATATGAATACAGCAGAGTCATAGATTGACATATTTTATTATTTCTACGATTTCTGACACTTATGCTGTTATTCCATAGATATGCCAGATAAAGCAATTAGTAGTTGCTAAAATTTCAGAAATTTAGTGCCAAAGCAGGTGGCTGCAGCTGGGGGAAAAAAGCCAAAAATAACAAGAAGCAAACCACGAGACTCCCACGTGGTCAGTCTTATTCATTTAAACTTGATATTTTATGGCTTTTGAAACAAGAACCATTCATATTTTTCTGTGTTGATTTTTAAAATTTATTCAGTAGAGAAAAACACACTAGAAGCAGCCATGATCATTAGGAAGCAAAACTGAAAAAAAGCAGGAAGTGATGTGTGGAATGTTCAAAAGGGACAAAGGGCTTTGTTCCAACAGAAAAGTCATTTATTAATAAACTAAATTAATGATAGAATAAGCAAAATAAAACTGTTGAGGAATACAAATAAATTGTTTCATGTTTTTCCCCAGAATTTATTAGATTTATGCCTAGTGTCCTGACTGAAGTGCTAAATGTTTTTCCTAGGGAGGAATACAAATAATCTTGACATTTTCCTATATTATGTTCTTCTACAGATGTATGAACTATTACATCTTTCACCTAGTAAATGGCAAGCTGACATTTTCTTTTAGATAAGTACAAACACTTATCCTCTAATAATTACTTGTCCTCTAATACGTACCAGAACCATTTCTTTTAAAAATCTTATTGTTTCATGTTGTTAATAGTTTATACATGTACATTTCATTTAGAAAGAAAGAACTTTTGAGAATGGCCTGTCTTGGTATACTAGTAAAAGAAGGAGATCCACTAAAGCTATTGCTCATTAAAGTCCTAATAAAGAAGTGGGCAAGGCAGCAAGTAGAAATAAATCCCTCATTTTCTAAATGTTCAGACTATCTCTGAAATCGGTGAGTTATTCCTGCACATCCAGATGAAGTTTTAGTGCCTTGGGTTTTCTTTTTCCTTTAAAGTATTAGTTTTAGCTTGAATTTCCATCCAAAGGTTTATGTTGAAGCTCCATCTCAGTAAAATCAGAAAGAGGCAAAGAAACTTACTTAAATCTTGATTCTGTCCTTTATTCACACACAGAATGCTTCCAAATGCTGCAGAATGGAAGCCGCTGTTTGTAGTTCCTGCAGTATCTGGGAACAATAGAGTGCTGATCCACGCTGCCATACTTAAATATGCTCCATGAATTAACTGTTTCAGCACTGGGATATAAGGATGGCCCTTTCTCCTTTGTTTCTTTACCTCACTCTTGCTTTTTGCTCCAGAAAATCCCAATAGATTTTTAGCTGTCATCTTCAAAATCTACTTGCAAACTGAAAAATACAGATCACCAACAGGTCTATGTGATAGATTCCTGTAAATCCCTGCTTGGTTTAGTATAATATGCTATTGAACAGTCTTTTCTGCAAATCAAAATGTGATTGTCACAATTCAACACTGCAAGGAGTGCAGTAAATGCAGTACTAAAGGAATAAAAAGAAAAAGGAATGCATGAAATAAAAGTATGTAACTACCAGTTGCACAAATAACCCTTTGTCATTACAACATATAATGGATAGCAGGTATCTTAGTTTTGCAAAATCATTCATAAAAGCAACTTAGATTGCTGATAACAATTTATAATAAGGAAATTATTGAAATTCCTCCTTGTTTATATAAACTCTTTAAAAAAAAAAGGAAAACAAAAACAATCAAAAAAGGGACAAAAAAGTGTTGCATTGATACAATATTCTATGTAGATATTCACTAAGAACAGAATAATTTGAAGGACAGAGAATCTTAAAGCTGAGAGCGGAAATCTGGTTTATTTTGCCTCTTTAAACATTATTACTTTCTTTTGGTTACTTGGTAATGAGTAATAATATGTATATTACATAGTACATATATGTATGTATAAACTGCATTTAAGACATAAGCAGAAAACATATGGAAAGTCATATGCCCAAAATTACTAGATCCTGGATTTTTTTCATCTCCTAAGTAATTTTCTTGAGGATTTATGTGTGTGTGTGTGTTTGTTATGTACATTTAGTGCTGGTTTTTGTTGTTGTTGTTTTGTTTCGTTTTCTTGCATTTTATCTTCCACTTTTGCTTTGGACTAGAGGTTGGGGAAGCCTGCTGTATTTCTTATATACATGGACCTCGTCACCTCATCAGCATGAAAGTGAAACAAATCAAACTGAAGGTTGTATTCCTCACTTTATAAATATTTGACATTCAAACTAGCATAACCAAATGTAAGCTTATGGCATGTAAAAATAAAGAACTAGATTCTTCATGTGAAATCCCTCTGGAATGCAGAACTGTGGGAGAACTAGTGTTTGATTTCTTTCTCTTTTTCGTTGCAGATAAAGTAATTCTGGCCATGCACAATCTGCTTTTAATTGAGTCTTTGTAAGAAATTTTGTATCCTTTGTCTCAGGATTTCTAAGCTTCTATGTAAGGTGGTGGGGTGACCAAAAAGACCCTGTACGCTTTGGCTACGAGTACCAAAACTTCTTAAGCTGATCGTTTGGGAAAAAAAAAAAATGTGGCTGAGACTGTAGTAACATTAAACTGGAATTGTGATTGAAAGTAGTGATAAAATCCCAGTAGCTTACAGTAAGAGCAAGGTTCAGACTTTTATGATAAAGTGTTTTTACTTCAGGTTATGTTATATCCTTTTCTTAGTGACCAAAGGGATTGGTTTCCTTAGGATTTTATGATTTTTTATTATTATTGTTGTTGCTGTTTTAGTTGTTTTGTAATTAAGTTCCCCCTTTAGGTACAGACTTTCCATTGCACTATATTATAGGTTTTATTTACTGTACCAGTCATAAACTGATTTTTCCTTTTAATTCAGTCTTACTTTAATATTTCATTCCTACACATCTCATTCTTGGCTTCTAGGAAGGATACTGTAGGCAATGCAGGATTACAGCCCTAAAGGCTAATATATATTTTATACATTTAACAAATTATTTAGACAGACGCAGTACAAATTTATTGTTTGGGGCATTGTGTAGCAAACTAAAGACAAAAAATGGGACTAAAGTCTCATAACTGAGTAAAAACTGTCTATATTACATGGGAGATCTATGTTATTTCTGATGTATAAACTGTAAGAGGGGGCATGCTAATTTAGCTGCTTTGGTAGGGCACAACATCTGTCTGTTTCTCCATACAGACTGACTCACTGCCTGCCAGCTTCAAGCACGGACAAGCACATCTCACCTCCACCTGTTTGAGAGATTTGTGCTGAGCAACAGCCAGTTACTTTATGGTATTGCAAGGTCCTGGGTTGTTTAAATAATAGGTTTGTTGTGTGAGAAGCACAGGTGAGAGAAGCACAGAGAGAAGGTGAGCGAAGCACAACCACAAACATTCACTCCAGACTTACAAAAGTTATTGCACAGGAGCTGTCTAACCAACTGTCCAAGTGTTGTGTGTTTCTTTTTGTTTGTTTGTTTTGATTTGTTTGTTTGGTTGGTTTTGTTTGTTTGTTTGTTTTTGTTTTGTGCAGATGTACAGGGGCCTTTGGGCTTTGGTGGCTGACATGCAAATTTCAGACAAGTTGGGAAGTTAAGAGGGAAACATTCCAGGATCGGCTGCTTAACTGCAGACTCTCAAAATATGCTTATCTTTCCATAGAAAAGGGAAAAACATACCAGTTCCAAGACATAGCAGTGGGATTCCTTTTCAATTGGCCTAGATAGTGGACCAGCTCTCCTACAGCTAATGGAAGTGGCAGTTTTTAGAAATCAGGCTGTAAGATAGGAATTCATGGAGTTATAATATATAATAATGTCCTAAAGCAATCTTTATGATGAAACTGACATGTTATGGGCTCTGTGGCAGACCTGGGCAGTTGTCTCATCTTGGCTATTTTAGATGCCCAAATAGGATTAAGGTTGAGAAATTGAGGTAAAGGGCAACAAGAAAAAAATCAATAAGCCATTATTTAAAAGTGTGTTCATATTGAATGGTGTTACAGAATTCACTTAAATAGAAGATAATTGATTACTTGGCTTCATGCAACTGCACTGTGTGTAGTAAGAAATTCCACATTTTGTTGAACAATCTAAGTTGCCACCATGAAAGAACATGCTCAGTTCTTATTAAATTTGTTGACATTGCATGCTTCCATGCACAGAATCATGTTTATCCACAGCACTTGAACATATTTTGAACTATTTATTCTAACTGTTTTCTCCAATAATTTCATATGTATCACCAAGATAGAAGCAACCCTTGAATCAAAGCACTGTGCAAGGATGACAAGATGCAGAAGCCAGAAAAAAAGCTATCAGTGTATACAAAGTACCACAGAATATCATCTTTCTTCTGCTTTCCTATTTATCATGGCAGTATATGAGTCAGAGAACTGCTTAAAATAACTTTTTAAAAGATTTTTTTGCAAGGTGTCTGCTGCACCAGAATTATGCAATAGGACACTGGCTCTAGTACTCTTGCATGGTCATAGCACAAACATATTGATGAAATTCAAAATAAAAAAATAAACAAATACATATATATGAATGACCAATTCTAGTAAGTTGTGTATAAAATATAGGTTGACTCCAGCTAGCCTTTTCCTTACACTTAAGCTCACATTGAAAATATGAAACATGAACCTATGCATATGTACTAATTGAATATTATGGTTTTAATGGCAGGATGTAAGAGACGTGGCAGTTGGAGAAAATAAATATATCTTTTTTTTTTTTTTTAAAGTGTAAATTAGGTAAATAGTAATTAAAAGGAAGTTTAGCAATTATTATTGTAACAGGTCACGTGATTCATTTATTTTCTGAGAAAAGTCCAATCCAAGCACTTGATAATATGGTTAGAGTTATTAAAGGGTATGAAGAAACTTCAATAAACATCAAATGAAGCAGTTGAGGTTTTCTAATTATTATTTTATTTATATTACATTTATTGTTGTTGTTTTGAATAACCAAACTTTGGGCCAAAATTTTAATGGTTTTAAATGTTAACTGTTGTTTACTAAAATCTGTCTGGGACTGCATTTATATATATTGCTTATAAGATACTGACACACAATTTCATTATTTATGGAGGTTTTTGTTTGTTTGTTTTGAGAAATCTATAGTAAAGATTTGCCAGTCAGATGAAAGCATCACTTTCAATCACAATTTGCAGTATAGTGGTCAATAATCCAAATGAAGACATGTAGCTACTGCCAGAGAAATGGGTATATTTCAACATCCTTGAAAATCCACTCATGTAGGAACTCAAAGAATAATTTAGAATTTGGTTCCTGTGTTTTACAGTTACTACAACTTCTCAGGCAGGAAAGTCATGGACAAATCTCAGGAGATATTGATTTAGCTTGCAGATCAATCTGCATCAGGACTTCTGTCAAGATATTACTACAGGATTACTTATTTTTCTCCTCTTTTATCAGTATATTGTCGTAGACATAAGGCCATTTACAAATATATTATGGTCATTTTAAAATTATTTGTTTTATCTTCCTCTTGTCAATAAATAAATATTTTCAGTACGTGCTCTTGTTTTTCTTTTGGTTCTGTGTTTAAAGAACTTAATCTGTAAGGCATTTTGTTTGTTTGATTGATTGTTTGGAAAGGACTATTTCATTATGAGCTTATATGAACAAAGTGGATAACAGATTTGGACTTCTAGACCTTAAAAGCACAGACTGAAAAGGATCTTCCAAGAAGCTTCATCACTGCAAATAAGAGAGTTCCAGCTTACTGATAGACCTACTGACTTCTTTAGGGAACTGTCTGTTTCCTTCCTGTTCTGAGAGCAAAGCTATTACTTCTAGTTTAACAAGAACAACAACAAGAACAATAACAACAAGCAGCAGCAACATCAACAATGAAACAAAACAACAGCAACAAAAACTCTGTCTTTGTGGATTCTCATTTTACGGGCCAGCACTGTAAGGTTTCATTGCTTTATTTCCAATAAAAAAATCATCTAAAGTGATAAATACTGGTGTGCTCTGTATTTGATGGCCTAAGGTCTCTCCTCTTCATTTTTTTTTCTCTTTTTTTTTTCTTTTTTTTTTTTTTTCCCTAAATGCTTTAAAGCTCATATTTGGGTGCAATTTTAAAGGTTTGAAAGAATTTGATAGCAGTTTATGGACATTTTCTCCTCACAATTATGAGGAGAATGTAATGAAAATGTAAGATAGTTAATTTTCAAGAAATGCTAGCTGATAAATGTTCACACTTTGTATAACCGTTTTACTTCTATTTCCTCAAAATATATTCCTACAAGGCTCTTTCAATACATTTGAGTCATAGCAGAAAAGGGCTGAATGAACAAATTTGTCAACATTGCTCAAACTGACATTCAGGATGCACTTCAGAGGCCTTCTATGTCAATTTTCCTCACTGCAATTTTCAAGGCTTCTCATCTGTTTTCATGATTGGTGATAAACCTTGATAATATACATTTTAGGTCCAACTTTTGATTCCTTCAGGATGAGAATTTGCAAATATTTCCAAACCCTGCCAAAAGTACTTTTTCAGGTGAATTTTCATCATAAGTAATTGCCTATTCAAGTGCAATATGGATACTGTGCTCCAGAATACTTTAACACCACTGCCTATGCACTGCTCTAATTTCAAATTTTGATGCTAATTAATATGTTACTAATTAATAGTCATTAAAACATTTGCCTTTCAGAAAACTTTAGGACAATTTTCAGTTAAATAGAAGGAAATGATTTTGACGTACTTTAGCTAGACAACAAAGGTTCGAGTCACATGCAGTACATTCTTTGGCTTTGACAGACGAGGATCTATATATCTCTTAAATGGTATGGCACAGAATTTTTAAAGTTCATTCAATCACAGTGTGTGTAGTTTTATATATTGGATGGAGCAAGCATGCCAAGAAAATGCATTAAAAGAGCCTACAATTGAAAAAAATTACTGCCCATAACCTTTATATTCACATGATTAAATAAGAAACACACCAACATATATCTATGATCTCTGACTGCAAGCACTACAGTTCTGTGACCAAGAAAAACATGTAGTTTTGAATGACCATAAAAACACAATTAGTGCTACATAGTCAGAAGTCAATCTTAAATCTGGTAAGTTAATGCCGTTAAAATATATAAAATATATATAAAAAATATATATAATATATGTCATTTTGTAGTTGTTGTTTTAATGAAGAGAAATTTCAAAGCAGGCTTTCATACCAGAAGAGAATCAAAAATTGTACAAGGTCTTAAATACTAAAATTAAATTCCTAACTCTGAGAACTTACTACTTCCATCAGCTGAATGTGTTAGTATCCACTTACTACGCTAATTGCAATAATAAATAAATTTCATTACCTCTAATAGCGTTTTCCAGTTCCTATTCCTCTTATTCTCCTCAAGCTCAAAGTATGGGGGTTTGCTCTTACTGCAATAGAAAAAGCAAGCATATACAATGAACACAACGTATAAGACATTTAAACATAAAGAGTTTTTTTTTTTGTTTTTTTGTTTTGTTTTTTTAACAGAAACAATAGATACTGAAATAATTACAAAACAGTTCAAAATGAGGTTTGAATTTTGTATAATTCATCTGTTAAGAATAATCAGATGACTTCTGCCCTGTTTTTCCCAAAGTGATGAGCTTCCACATATCCCACTGATTTTTTCTTGCAGGTTTTCTTGTACAGTTGTATTGGGTATGGCCAGAATGTTAACTTTCCCTGCAGCAGCCCATACAGTGCTGTGCTCTGCACTTGTAGCTGGAACACACCAGCGTTGTGTCTACTGCTGAGCAGTGCTGGCACAGCAGCAGGACTCTCTCTAACCCTCCTAGGGGGTGGGCAAAAGGTGAGAAGAGAAACATCATCAGGGCAGCTGACCTAAATAAACGAAAGGGATATTCCATACCATATGATGTCACACTCAGCAATAAAAGGTGGAAACAGGAAGAAGAAGAGAGGGGTGGGCTCTTGTTGTGAAAATGTTGGTCCTCCTCCCGAACACTGGCTATGGGTGTTGAGGCACTGCTTCAAGGACGTGGTCAAGCATTTCTCATTTGTGGGAAGTACAGAGTAATTTATTTCCTGTGCACTTCCACAAAGCTTTTATTTGTTTTGTTTGTTTTCCTCTTTTTTTTTTCCTTTCCCCCTCCCTTTTCCCCTTTCCTTTTTTTTTTCCCTTTAAATTGTTTAGTTCATAATAATCTTTCTATTATTATTATTATTATTATTATTATTATTATTATTATTATTATTTATTATTATTATTTCCCTTTAACTAAATTATCCTTATCTCAACCCGTGAGTTGTTCTTTGCTTTACTTCTCCCCTCCTTATCTAAGGAGTGGGGGGTGAGAGAGCGGTTGTAGTGTTTGGCTGCCTAGCACCACAACAATATTCTACAAAATAAAGCTCAGAGATATTTGGTAGAACAGCTGGACAATTTTTGCATAGCCATTAATTTATTTGACATTTAAAAATCAGCAATAGGAAAGTTCGCACAAAACGTAAAATAAATAAATAAATAAATTTACACTAAGCCAAAACAAACAAACAAACAAAAAGCACGAGAATCTTAACATACGTCTTTCTATGTTTGTGAACTGCGGGGGCTTCTGGGCTTGTGATGAAGAAAAGCTAAAATTCACCTATACAACCTTTAAGTTCAATGCTTGGGAATTGATACTAGTTTTTGCTTCTGAAACCTCTGAAGACCCTTGATATTTTCTAAATACTTAGTGTGAATTCAATTACGTTTGCTTTCTGAACCGGCCTAAAGTTTAAAATTGCTAGACATATAGTACAAAAAAAGATAAGAAGTTGGGTAAGAAACCACCTTTTCCAGTACTCATGATGTTATTCTGGATTTATGCATGTTACTGAGAGTAAAACATTGCTCACTGGAAGCTAGTTTGCTGAAGTTCTAGTTCTGCAATTATGGCATGTACCTGCATGCATAGATGGGAGTCAGTGTGAGCATTTAAGAAAATATTAAATGGATTCGCAGGGTAGATGAACACTCAGTAGTAAAAAGTCAATGAGGTAGAAAATATGTCTTTGGGACTTGGTAACAAAATTGAAGTGCTAATCAAGGACAATGTAAGACTCTCCAGTAAAGCTGACAAGCTTGAGAATTAATCCAGGATTAAGCATTTCAAGATTACTGGTGTCCCAGTGAGGAAAAACCTAAGAATTTAGTAATCTTTCTGAAAGCATCTCAGATAGATGAAGCAAAATATTATTCTAGAATAATATTGTGCTGCCTGTCCATGTTAACTCGTGTCCAGCCGTCTTTTCATGTCTGTACCTAGACCTGGTCCAGTTTTCTAGACAACAATACATTTTTATGAATCCTCAAAATATGCAAAGGAAAATCCACTTTGCATCTGTACGTATATACTAATACGTGTAGATACTGGTACCTTTATTCTTCCTCCTGTGTGGTGGTTTTACCGTGCTGGGCAGCTAAACCCCACAACCGCTCTCTCACTCCCCCTCCTTTAGATGAGGAGGGGGAGAAGTAAAGCAAAGAACAACTCACGGGTTGAGATAAGGATAATTTAATTAAAGGGAAATAATTATAATAATTAAATAAAGACTACCATGAACTAAACAATTTAACTAAGGGGAAATAAAAAGGGAAAGGTAAAAGGGAAGGGAAAAGGAAAAATAAAAAGAAGGGAGGAAAACAAACAAACAAAATAAATGAAGGCTATATGGAAGTGCAGAGGAAAGAAATTACTCCCTACTTCCCACAAGTGAGAGATGATTGACCACGTCCTTGAAGCAAGGCCTCAACGCACACAGCCGGTGTTCGGGAGGAGAACCGACGTTTTCCCAACGAGAGCCCACCCCTCCCCTCTTCTTCCTGTTTCCACCTTTTATTGCTGAGTGTGACACCACATGGTATGGAATATCCCTTTGATTGGTTTAGGTCAGCTGCCCTAGTGATGTTTCTCTCCTCACTTTTTGCCCACCCCCTAGGAGGGTTAGAGAAAGGCCCAATGCTGTGCCACTGCTGCTCAGCAGTAGACACAACACTGGTGTGATAACACTGCTGTTCCAGCTACAATACAGAGTACAGCACTGTATGGGCTGCTGCCAGAAAAGTTAACATTCCAGCCAGACCCAGTACATCCTGTCTTACAAAATTGTGAAATACTTCTTCCATCCAAATATATACATAACTATTTGTACTAGTCTAAGTGTTCAGACCAACAATCACTACCTGGAAACAGACAGAACTTAAGAAATTAAAATCACAGAATCATAGAACTATCACTCTATCCCTTCTTAATTATTTATGGCCTATCAGATATGTTATCACTTTGCACAAGTAAAATCACAGGAGATGTATACATTCTCATTTGTGTGTAACTACCAGGGAAAGGCTAATTCCACCTTTTATTCACTATTAGCATTCCGTTTTTAAAATCCAGATAATTGATAACAGTTATAAATATAAAACATATTTAAGATTCAATTTCTAAGCCTCAGATAAAAGCCAAACCAGCATAATTATTTTTCTGCACACTGAAAAGCATGGATCAATGGCAACACTTCCAGATGAACGTAACTTTGTATTAGTTCAAAATTTTGCTGTTAAATATCATTTTATCATTTCATCTTACTGTTTGTTATATGAGAATTGAGGTTGACAAATGGCACGAGTTTCAAAAAATGGAAGCGGATGTTTCTAACCTTTTCCACTAGCCCTACAACAGACAGCACTTGTATCACAGGGAGACTGAGACAGTTTTCTCCTATCCTCAAAAAACGAAAGCATAAGTAATTTATACCTCAGTGACATGTTACTGAGAAATTGCATGATTGTATTCTACTGGAGAGATGGAACTTTTTTAATGCTAAAAAGGCCTAAATTGGCATGACATGCCAGTTTGACATGAAGTCTGTATCATGTCTGGCTGATGTATGTCTGAATACCTGATGCCTAGTGAAAACAGGCAAATATCAACCATGGTAGTTGTTTAGGATTCAGGTAATAATTTTCTGTATTGAAAGAAGGGGAAGATGCACTATATAAAGTTTATATTTGATTTCTAGCATGTTGGCTTAAATAGAAGACAGCACCTCTTCCACTTAAATTTGATCCTTTATTATTATTATTATTATTATTATTATTATTATTATTATTATTCCCTCTTACATATACTTTTTGTCTTAATTTCAGGGCTGTTGATAAATAGAAAGAGTAGTATGGGTAGTTATCACTCTTTCACTCTTCAGAGTCTGTGGTCTGAATAAACTAATGTCCCTAATTTCATTAGGATGCCAGCTGTCAAGTGGAAGTGTATTTTTAGACTCTCAGGAAGAAGATAAATGGTTTTAATATGTAACTTATACTCCAAGATGGAATTTCTCTATGTCAGTAAATTTGTTGTTGTTTTTGCTTTTCAGAAAAGTCATCCAGAGGTTCTAGAGCAACATGTTATTTATGAATCTAGCATCAGACACCCAATACTCACTCTGACATTAGAGTATATGATGAAATTCAGGATATTTGAAACTTTCCCAAACACATTAAAAACCTGTTATATCAGAATCTTAACATTTTAAAAACAAGAAATGGAAAATATTCTTCAGCTAATTTTAATGAGAACTAACTCTTCAGCAATCAACTATGCAAAATGAGATGCGTCAGGAAAAAAAACATAGCTATGTACTATATTGGTAGCTGAAGTACAATGAGAGATACCCGAGATGAGTGAAATGATGTGTGGGGTACACCTGAATAATATCACCTGATTTACTGATATGGTGAATTAGGATTACAGGCTGTAAAACAGGTAATAGTTTTGAAGAAATACTTCAAAACTATTGAGGTATTGGAAATAGATTTGAAGAAAAATAGTGATTTTGCTGCTATGGGGGTCAGAATTAAAACAATGTGTTGTCCAATGGCTTGAGAGAAAAAAGCAAGATGTTTGCTGAAAAACAACTTCATATCACCATATCACCATATCACGTATACAGACACTGACAGCAAAATTGTAGGTGGGAGTCAGTGTGTTGGCACCATAAAAAAGATGAAAGGCTGGGCAGAAAAAAGCCGAAAGGACTTAAAATATGAAAGCAAGTCATTTATGCTGGATGCATTAAAGAAGGGGAAGCTGGTGGAGAGAAGTAAAGAGGGGATTATCAAGAGCTAATCCTAGCTATGAAGGTTTGTATGTTTTATGTAGATTATAGTCTGTGCAGTGGTAATGGATTTGTTGCAGAGTAGCACCCAAATGTGTATATTTCCTGCAAATTATCAAGTTAAATCTATCAAGATGTTTTCTTGATCATGGGAAAACAAAAAAACAAAACAAAACAAAAAATTCTGATAAAAAACAGCTGCACAGTGAAAGTTAAAAGCAGATTTATATGCTAAAATATTTGTTACTTTATTATGTATAGAATAAAATATTTTTAAATTGCCACCAAGCAAGCCTAAAAAATTGTACATTCTTTGAAGGCCAATGATCAGGCTATTAAGTTATACTTATTTTAAAATATGCTTTTTCTGCTCTTTTATTTAAAGCATTTTACATCTTTCTGAGTCATTTCATCTTAAATAAAAGAAAACTTTCAACCAAAGAAATCTTGACACAAGATTTAAATGTCACTTGCAGTCAACAAGTCTAAAATCTACAAAACAAACAACATGCATGTACATATATATATATAACCACAGTGAAACATATTTTGTAAATTATACTCAGCAACAAGAAAAAAAATAGACAAGCAAACAAACAAAAATGTGCAAACAAAACAAACAAACTAAAACTGTTCAGAGATAAGCAGTGAAGAGTACTTTCTGAGAGCTTGCAGAGATCCAGATATCCACAGGGAATAAATAAGACTGTGTTCTCTTTTGAATAAATGAGCTGTCTTTGCCAGTTGGAAGAGCAAAGGCCTACAGTGGCCCTGATTCCTTACTTATAGGGCATAGTTGGCCTGTCTGGTGATCTGTTTTTTAAAGTGTTAAGGTCAGAAAATTTCAGAGACTTACCTGGAAACCTTCATTGGTTCTAACACAGATATTTGTAGGGGAGCCAGTGACTCTGGAGAGATTCTAGCAGAATACGGTTTAGTATTAATGTATTCTATAAAAATGAACTTGTCCCGTGCTTTTAAAGGTCAAAAAATCAGAGCAGTGTTATCTCTATGTTTGTACCCTGTGAATACTGTTTCATGCACTTAAATAATTCCATTTCCAAAAACGAGACTAATTTTCTGAATAGAATGGCTATTTATTAGGATGTCTGAACTGTGCCTTCTAATACACTCAAAAAATAAGTGACTACATTTTTCTGGCAGTATGTAACACTGCTTTTTCCTCAATTTAAAGAGTAACCATATGTAAACTAGTACTGCTTTTTGAAAATGTCCTCCCTGCAGAGATTATGTCAATTAACTACATAAATACTCTTGAGCTTCAAGAGTGTCTGAACTTATGTGCTCAAGTGAGCTGATCATTTATTGTATGGTAAGTCGGAAATGTGAAAGCTTCTAGTTTAACATTTACTGACTATCACAAAATATGATGCTGCATTGCGGAACTATTAAGTAAAATATTAACTATGTAGCTGGAGCATCCCAGTGTATAGTGGAAATATTTTAATGGAAACCATCACCTAACTAAGATAATGAACAGGCCCTCAAACCTACAAAAGGGAGGTCTGGTGTAAAGTCAAATCAAAGTGAAAGATCAGTACTTCAAACTGAATCATAGAATCATGGAATATTCTAATCTTATCTAAACTTATTCTAAACATTATCTAAACTCTTAAGGCTCAGTGCTTCAACTGCTTTCCTGGGGAGCTTGTTCCAGTGCCCGACCACCCTCTCAGTAAAGAACATTTTTCTAATACTTAGGTACCCTTGGTATTCTCCTGGACTTTTAACTTGTGAAAGTTACAGGTTTCCTAACAAAGTAAAAACCAAATAGCCCTAAAGGAAATAAAAATAGATTAATATTATTAGTAAAATTATGCTTATACAAGTAGTTTTTCCTTTGCTTTTAACCGTTAATTTAATATAATAAAATGATGGTATGGCAAAACAGCTTGTATTCCTCTCATTGAGTGTTTGAAAGCATATGTATGTTCAGAAATGTAGCTAAAAAAATCCAGGAGTGTTCTTTTTTTGTTTGACCACATCTGAATTTACACTTTTCTGGGCCAATATTTGTGTGTGTGTTTGTATATGTCTGTCTGCATATACAAAAGCACAATGCCCATTCCATCTCAGTTTGTTCACTGCTGCTTGACATCTCATCAGGGTAATACAACAAAATTTGCTGTATCCTTTTAAACCAATTCTTACAGACAATATGCCAATAGTTCTGGTTGTCTTTCAACTTGCACAGTTTCAGACACAAAGTAGTACAAAATTTGGCAATGTTCTGTTTTATTTAACTAAACCAGCTTAGATTTCTCACCTGTGATAGCAAATGATTATCCAATTAATTTAGTTTCCCATCAACTCAAACATTTACCTACAGATGAAGGGCAGCGTTTCTCAAACAACTGTGTAGTCTTGCCCTTTCAGATGATCTTCAGGTTTCTGGCATAACAGAGCTGTACCTGTCATCCATAGGTACATTTGTGCAAGTCATCTACTAATTCTTCTGGCTTTTGCAGTAACAATGGAAATATTTACAATATCCTTTTACAAGAGCTGCTTCTAGTCAGGTCTAGTGTTTTCGTATTTCCTTTTATTTGTGTTATCTGCCCAGATCCCTGGATTTCAAAGAAACTTCTGAAAACTAGTATCTGAACATTTCTCTAAGAATAGTATTATTTTTAAATATCTACAATCAACAGTTTTATTTGTACTGTCAATTTTTAAATGTCAGATCATTTTTTGCAGTCAAAATAATGTCTAACAAGATGAGCTCTCACTGACTTTATATAGAATCACTGAGTCTATAGAGTTAACAGTCCTAATAAATAAATAAATAGTAATAATAATAATCCTGTTTCCATAATATTATATAGTAAAGCTTTTATAACAGATATCCAGCACATTTACATAATGATGCTATCAGATGTAATAAATTGGATATGTTAATGTAAGTTTTGCGATTTGGGGAAGGGAAGAAGTATGGGGTGATGGTTTTATTTTCCTTTATTACACATTAAAACATTACTTTTGCATCTGTCTTTGCTTCACTGGATTCATTTACAAATAAAGGAAAATGTTGCCAATATGAGAAATTCAGTGTAAAAAATGTAACTCCACTGAGCTGTTCTTTAAATGACAGCCTTACATACAACACAAATACTTTAAAAACTTGCTTTCTGTTAAGAACAGTGAAAAATAGGCTATTAAAATATCATTTGGAATACACAAACAATGGATTGAGATATACTTATTAATCATTATAGTTCTGTTGAAAGTGGCAAAAGATTTGAAATATTCTAAGAGCAAAGGTACACTAGAGTTTCTTAGTAAACTAAATTTACAACAAAATTATGAAAAAATATATATTTCAACTGAGCTTTAAAGCCAACTTAAGACTGGCCACAGACATTGGTCCTATTTCCAGTTAATTACTTCAATTCTCTCTTATTAGAGTATAATTTTTAAATCAGAAGATAGAATCACTGACATGTAATATATAATATTACATATATGCATTTTATATAATATATTATTATAAACATATACATATTATATAAATATATAATATATAATATCATCTTCTAGATAATATAAGCACAAGATGTAGGTAACTTAATGAAGGATGATTGCTCTGCATTACAATAGTAGAGTGAATAATTCTTCCACAGGATCCAATGCCAAAGATACTGAAGTATTTAAGGATCTAAGTGAATGGAATTTTTCATGAAACTCAGCTAAGATTCTAACATATTTTTAATATTTTTAAAAATCTTGGTTTAGGTACCAACTTTAGATGGTACTGTGAGAGGACATGAGGTTATGGGCTATATTTTCATTCCTCCTTCCAGGGGACATTTATACTTGGACAACCTCAGCCAGCATCTGATAATGAGATGAATCACTTCATGCCTATTGCCCAATGAAAAATATAAATGTTCTTGTTTTTCGAAAAATGACAAAATGATTTTATAGTTCTCTCTAATCTTATAAAATATTGTTATCAATTATAATATTTTAAGATTTTTTTTCAGAATCAGATGATGTTCTATATTTAGTTTATTCTACTGCAAAGTTGTTTGTTTGCTCATTATAATCAAGTTTACTGAGAAGAACTGTTTATTGTAACTGTCACAGTAAGCATCAGAAAATAGCCCAATGTGGCCTGACATAATACAAAAACCTATGGTACTTTCTTATCAAGCAAAAGCAAATGACTTTAATAGGTTGATAACATTATGATGAATAGATAAATGTTGACTTAAAATCTCCACGTTGAAATCTATACTATCATCTCCTCAATGCAGCTCCACCAACATACAACAGCATTTAGTATTTTACTTAGACTGGGTTAATTGCAATTTCAGCTAATTAGTCATTTTCATCTGAATTCAAAAGATGATAAATTTAAAGCTCTGTACTCCAGAGTTTTCACTTTGTAAAACAAGCTACCTTCTTCAATCACATTGCCATTTTTGGTGGGTGCATCAGGGAGATCGGGGAGATGCTGTGCACTGGGCAGCAACACAAGCCAACTTCTGCTCCTTTTCCTAAGTGATAAACCAAATCCAAGGAGCCATCAAACCATGTAAAGCTAAATTGAGCAGATATTTCATGAAACTAGAAAGAGAAAAAGAAGAGAAAAAAAAAAAAAAAAAAAGAGAGAGAGAGAGAGTGAGAGAGAGAGAGAGAATATGAGAGAGTTTTATCGTGCCTTAGAAGAAATTGTGGAATCAGCACAACATTATCAATAAATGAATAAATAAACAAAAATGTAATTTTTATACCTAAATTATTTATGAACCTTATTTTATTTAAAATATTTAACTTGTTTTCTCATCAATTGCAGGCTTCTTAGAAAAGATAAATGTCAGTGAACAGAAAAGTAACAGGCTTTTTTACTTAATATATGAAAGCAAAAAAAAGTAAGTCTTGTGACGTACTCTACCATCTTTAACAGTGATGACTTAAGATTAATTTGCTAGGGTTTTTTAAATCCTTCAGAACATTATAAGTCTCCTAAGTTATTCATTATTATCATAATGACTATTTGTATGTAGCAATTATGTATTTGTATGTAGCAATTATGTATTTTTTATGATTTTTTATTATTTTATTCTTAGTGTGATTCCATGGAAATAGTTGCTGTTTTATTTTTGTTTCAGAGAAGTGAAATGAAAGACTCCTGTGTGATAAATTTAATAGCAAATACATCAGACCCTCACATCCTGCCAGCTGGCATGTTTCTTTGGCATTGGATCCTATGCAAGAATTATTCATTCTACTATTGTATTGCAAAGCAGTCATCCTTCTATAAGTTACATACATTATGTGCTTATATTTCGTTAGGATATCTGACCATATTTTTCACCCACACTAGAAAGAATAAAAGACTGGAAATTATTCTCTTAATTAATATGGCAGTCAAACACACAGTAAGTAAATTTCAGTGTACCTTTGCCTTGTGTTTGAATTTGTATCATCAAAGATAAATTAACTTAGGGTATCTATTACCAGGAAGGTGACACGCACTTTTTTTTTTTTATTTATTTAATTGTACATAAAATCTTGTTTTAAAAAATGTGTGGCTTTTCTCTTCTTTAAGCTTGAACAAACAGACTTCAAGAAAAAAAATTCACTAAATATTTTCATGTTTTCTTTTCAATGGGTGTAGAATTACTTGTATATGTATACATGAACATGTATACATATGTATACATATATACATATATACATGTATACAAGAACATACATGTACATACATAAATCTAAATGTTCCATTCAGTTCTGTTGGAGATGGTGTGGGCATTCCAGGGGCTACTACATGCACATTTCAAATACTATATCTAGTTGACTGCGTTGTGCATTAGTCTTCTTGCCAACAATCATAGCACATTTGAGCAGACATTTTCACAACAGTTTCACAACTTATTTCACAACTGTTTGAAATAAGTCTCATATTTCTCAAAATAGAGACAATAGGTGGAGGACAAAGATGTAAATTACTGCTGCCAGTGAGCAACAGACAGGAGCAATTCAAAAACTCAATACTTTCTTAGGAAGCAACTAAATTCTTTCTTTCCCAGAGAAGGAGAACTAGGCTATATACTCTGTCTACTGAAATACTGTATGTAAGACTTTAGACAAAGGATGCATCTGGGAAAAAGTAAGACTTCATCGGTTCCACTGTCCTAAACACCTGGTCACAATTGACTTCCTTACTTTGAAAAACTTTCTGTAGGTGAACTCTTGTAACCAGTGAAGAATAGATTGCACTCAAATAGCGTTTCATTTTGTTTTAAATTATGGTGCTATATTCCTCAGAACAAACTCCAAAAACCTTTATTTTCATTGATCTTGTAGGTCATGGCATAGCATGGTTGCAGTATACACTGGGTCAAGGACAGTGTACTAGCATGGCACATCAAAAAAAAAAAAAATCCTTTTATCATCAGATATAAAATGTAAGAAGAAGTATTTTTGAGTTTAATTCAAAGACTATATCCAGTTTAGTTTATATCCAAGCCTATTACAAAACAAGCTGTTTTACAAGAAAAAAAATGCTGTATGAGCCAGCTTAGCACTTCACAATTTAGAAAGTGTTGTGTTCAGAATGTAATAGCCAACAGCAGTAGAAGCAATAGAAACTTCAGGAAGTTATACAAACTTACTCCTTCTTCTATGAACTGAGGATAAGAATAACACAAAAACGTACTATGCAAGGTATTGATGTAGGTGTCTGAAATCTTCTGAAAAATTCCCACTAGTTTCAGGTCTGCCACTGGTTCATTTTTTGGGTGTTCTCAAATGGTTATCTACCACTTCCTAACACAGCAACATTGCCAGAGTAACCATCTGTATTGTGAGATTGTAGGATGTAAAGTCCTAAGAGAAACAAAACCCAGGTTGCAAATGTCTGTAGACCTTTTTCGTATAATCTTATGTACAGACTGACTTAAATTATTTTTCCTACTGGTTGTTCCCTTCTATCCTGACTTATTATCAAATCACTAAACTGGCTCTAGCATTTCATGAAGTGCTTTTAAAGACTACTCTTTTACTGCTCGGAGCACATAACCAAATAAGATGTCTAATCCATAATGCATACCATCCCTTCCATCCCTTTTTCTTTTCAAGCACACCTTCTTGTTTGCTTAGAATAGGTCAACTGTCTTGTCTTCCAAGACAGTTTTATTAAGAAAAAGAAAAAGAAAAAGGGAATGAAAAGGAAAAGAAATGGAAAAGGAAAAAAGAAGGAAAAGGAAAAAGGAAAGGGAGAGGGAAAGGGAAAGGGAAAGGGAAAGAGAAAGAGAAAGAGAAAGAGAAAGAGAAAGAGAAAGAGAAAGAGAAAGAGAAAGAGAAAGAGAAAGAGAAAGAGAAAGAGAAAGAGAAAGAGAAAGAGAAAGAAAGAGAAAGAGAAAGGGAAAGAAAAAGAAAAAAAGAAAAAGAAAAAGAAAAAAAAAAGAAAAAGAAAAAGAAAAAGAAAGAAGAAGAAGAAGAAGAAGAAGAAGAAGAAGAAGAAGAAGAAGGAAAAAAAAGAAAAAGAAAAAGAAAAAGAAAAAGAAAGAAAAAGAAAAAGAAAAAGAAAAAGAAAAAGAAAAAGAAAAAGAAAAAGAAAAAGAAAAAGAAAAAGAAAAAGAAAAAGAAAAAGAAAAAGAAAAAGAAAAAAAGGGAAGGGGGAGGACAGTTTTAATAGCTCATTTTTCCTTAAATACTTTCTTCTATGATACAGACGTTACTTAGTACTTTTATTATCAACAAATGAGGATGTTGACTAAAACTGCTTCATATTCAACTGAACTCTATTTTTTCTTGATAGATCTTGTAGTTCTGTGATATTTGGCTAGATAGAAAAATTAAAAGCATGTAAATCTGACAGCCTAAGACCCACTGACCTAAGGACATAAATATATTTTTAAGTACAGTGCAGGCTTTATTATTGTATTATATATTGAGAAATTCTATTGTCCTATAAAAGAATTGTTAAAAAAAAAGAATTAAGAAACTATTTTTGCTTATTTCCTAATAACTAATTAAAAAAAAAAAAAAAAAAAGACATTTAATAGCCATGCTAAAGATAAAATGGGTGCTGTATTTTTATAATCTGCCAATAGGCCTATTTAGGTTGGCACTTCAGTGGGGTATAAATTTTGAGTTGAATTTAAGAGAAAAGTGATTTCATTTGATATTCAAGTGATTGTTTTTCAGCAATTTTAAATGCTGTATTTTGTCCAAAAAAAAGAAGAAATAAAAATATTTTCCCTACCTATTGGAACTTTATGTGGAACATATCATCACAGTTAACTGTGGATGCTACAAATCAGAATCAACTCTGAATATCTGAATTGTTGGAAATACATTTTTTGTCTGACAACTAATCATTCTGTTCAACACAGAACTTTAAGATGTATCTGGGAAGACTAAGATGTTAGTATTTGTTACAGAATCCCATCAAAGTATTTTTATATCTTTCTATTAGTTTTCATTTTGCAACAGTTAAAGTAGATGGCCATCTTATTCAAGATAGTCAGCACAGGTTCCTTTCCTAGATTTCTTAAAAAAAAAAAAAAAAAAAAAAAAAAATCCAGCAAAAATGTTTTAAAGAAAAATGCAAATGTTCCAAATGCAGTTTGAATGTATTCATTCATTCAAAAAAGCACGTCTAGCACTTCAATACTGCTTTATGGATTTCTAGAAGGAGCAACATATTGAGGAAAGCTACAAGAAATGACTTGACACATGCCTACTTCTTGGTCTAAAGTAGAGCAAACTTCTTGTACCCCATTGTTTACAATGACATAAGAGAATTAAATATGTTGAAATTTCTGATCTAAAAATGCCAGATCTACTCCATACCTTCATTTTTTTTTTCTATGAAATAGGTAGGCTCAAATGTGAACAATGTACCTGATCTAATTCTTTGTGTTCTGTGGTTGAGAGAACACTAGAACTGGCTGAAAAATACAAAGCATACTGTTCAAAAAGTATTTCTTTTAAATATTCTTCTGAGACTGAATTCAGCCATATTCAAAAAATGTTCACATGTAGGAAAAATATTTTAATGTAGAAAAATAATCTAGTTTAAACATTAATAAAATTACTTTTATTGTTAGGATGCCTATTTGAAATCATTCCCAGCAAGTGACAAAGCAGGAATTGCCCTGAAAACACTTAAAATCTAGTTAAACAATAATGAAAAAAAATATATATTAGATATTAATATAAAAGCCAGGGAGAGAAAAAAAAAAAAAAAACACAAACAAACAAAAACAAAAACAAAACAAACAAAACAAAAACAAACAAACAAACAAAAACAAACAAGCAAACAAACAAACAGAAAAACAGTTCTCAGTGTTTATAACTGCTAGTTGATGAGGCTCCGGCAACTTTGTGGAGTAGATATTACAGAGAGAAACTTCACACCTCAAATTCAATATCAGATTTAATTTCTCACCAATGTAATCTTATTCAGTCACTCTAAAAGTGAACATATGATAATCAGCATATTGCTATGTATTTTTCTGTTCCTCATGAGTCCAACCAGTCTGCAGGCTGAGATGGAAGATTTCTTCTACAGCAATACTGTGATATGCATGTACTGCAGATATTTTTATATATCAGTTCTCATCTTCAGTTCAATTAAGGCGACAAGTTTAACAGCTTTGTTGCATGTACCTTTTTCCCTCCAGGAGCAGGAAACTGTCAAAAAAAAAAAAAAAAAAAAAAAAAAAGTGATTTAAATATTCTGAGCTGTAGCTGAATGAAAGTAAAGAAAGTTGAAAAATTATCTAAGTAATTTAAAATCAATGAGACAAGGATTTGTGTTGTAACACATATTTCAGTGCTCTTAAATAACCCCAAACTTGTGAATATTTAGGCTGAGGAGCATGGTTAAGGCCTCCCTACATTTAAACTTAACTTGAAGTTATTTATGAACAGATTTGAAGAGCTGCTAATAGAGTCTCACACTGAGAAATGTGAGAGCATCTGATTGCATTGCTTTTTTTGTTTCTAAAACTTCATTTATATTTCCTTTATTACAACAAGAATATCCAACCAAGCAATTGCTTGAAAATTATTTCTCACCCAAACAGTATTTGTTTGCACAGATGTAATACTACAATTGTAATATTTGTTTTTCTATTCACCATCACTTTAACTATTGATACCAAAAAGTTGCATTTTATGTGCAGCTCCATTGTCATCAAGGTCTATATTGCCAGAAGGTAGGAAATTATCTAGGTAGGGGCTACAGCTATTTCCTCTGTTGACAAAACAGCATTGGAAATTCTTTAAAGTTTCAGTGTTGGAAACTCATAGCAGAACTCAAACAATGTTATTAGTTTATTCCAAGATATACCATGTGAGAGAAGTTAGGAATTAACTTACTGGGATGAATCAATTTTCTGCTACACCACTAGCCTGCAACCTAGGATGTCTATTCCTCCTATGTTTTACATGAAAGTACAAAAACATTAAGAAAGAAATCTTATTGAGGGTAAACAGACCTTCAGGAAAATGTTTGTGATTTTTAACTTGTACGTCATACGTTGTTTTGAAATGGGCCTAATATTTCTGAATGTTACAAAATGTTACTCAAAACAGTAGGATTCTAACTAGGGACAAAGTATTTCTTAATGTTTCATTTTAAGTTATAGACCAGCATCTGTCACCTTAATATTCCATTAAAAGAGATATTTTTAATGATTTTCTCTTCAGTCTAGAAAACAAAAGTGAGAAATTGTTGGGGGAAAAGGAGTTTGTAAGAATACACACTTCTCACTTGCCTCCCCACAAAACATCATCTTTTTGTTGTGAATTTTTAATGCAATAAGACATTTTTTTTCCACTGTGTATATTAAATCTACATTGTTCCAGTTCTAGTCTACTGTTCTCATCCTATTAGTAGTGAGCATGGAGGACAGATGATCACCTTTTGCAGCTCTCTTATGTATTTGAAGATTTAATATTTAATTTCTGTCTTTTCCTCTGTAGAATAGTCTACTTTAGTTCTCATATTCTATGTTTTCTAAACAATTGATCTCACAAAGCTGCTGGATGAGAAGTGTCTCGTAATACTTCACAGAATAAGGAAGTAAAAGTACAGTGTTAGGTGGCAGAAGGAAGGATAAGAACACAGACTCTCAGGGGTGTGAATTGGTTCTCATGTATTTCCAGGACCACAATGAAGCCTTTGCTGGCTCCCTCCCTGTAGAGCACTAGTTACATGTCCATCTGTTTCTGTTGTTACTTTTTTAAACCTCACCGTTAATTAACTTGTCCATCAGAGTCCCACTTGTATGAGTTTGATGAAGCCCTCTGTTCTTAGCTCAGCTCTTCACCTGTTTCCTGGGCTGTCCCAGGAGTTAGTATTGTTAATCATAGAATCATACAGTCATACAATAGCTCGGGTTGGAAGGGACCTCAAAGATCATCTAGTTCCAAACACCAAATAATCATAGAATCATACAGTCATACAATAGCTCGGGTTTGAAGGGACCTCAAAGATCATCTAGTACCAAACACCCTTCCATAGGAAGGGATGCCAACCACTAGACCAGGTTGCTCAGGGCCTCATCTAACCTGGCCTTGAACACCTCCAGGGATGGGGCATCCACAACCTCTCCAGGCAGCCTGTGCCTGTGCCTCACCACCCTCTGAGTGAAGAATTTCCTCTTAACCTCTAATCTAAATCTCCCCTCTTTTATTTTAAAACCATTCCCCCGTGTCCTGTCATTATCTGTTTGAGCAAAAAGTCACTCTCCATCTTTTTTTATGCCCCCTTTAAGTACTGAAAGGTCACAATTAACTTTTTTTTAGGGAGCTGGTTTCCTTGCCTAGCCTACTTTGGAAAGGAAATCTACAGCATACATCATCATATTGAATTCTTTCAGGAGTGATAAAAGCTCCTGATACTTGTCCATCCCTCCTCTTCACTCCTACATCAGGTAAAACCCCATTTTATTTCACAGTGTTTGTTTATTTATTTGTTTAACAATTTTTACTCCTAGAAAGGGCAGCATAGAGGATAAAAGAGAAGAGTTCTACAATTTTTTTTTTATTATTATTATTTTTTTTTCCTCCAGTGACTATATTCTGTGTGCCAGCTTGGGTATACTTAGCTAGAAAAGTGTAGTAATATCTCAAACTCTTTCATTTGCTACCCAGATAAATTGAATAGCTTCTTAATGAATCTGTTTTGAATGACATTTAATATTAAAGCAAGTCATATATCAGGACTCACATATTCCCTTTCTGGCAGCTGAGATAATCTGACTTTTGAATGAGGGTGAAAAGCTTATGAATATGAATTAAGAAACATTTGTGTATTTAAAGAGCGACTGTCAGAAGGTCAAGAGATCTGATGTGATTTAGATCATCTGTTCTTTACCAACATCAGCTGACCTCTTAGAGATCATCCTAAGGTCTGCAATACTAAAGCAAAAAAGACTCCAGATTTGAGAGTAGATTATAACAACATGAAATAATAGAAAGAGTAGAACTTTACTGTGTCTGAAGAATCTCAGAAACAGTAATTGTTATGGGTTGCTTTTATACAACTGCTCTGACAGAAGTTCAGAAGGGTTGTGCATGAGTGTGTATGTGCAGAAAATATATATGTACAAACCTCATATGGAAACCTTACAATTTAATATAACTGAGAAGAAATGAGAGGGAGCTTTCATAATGACCAGTAGCTTTTCTGCCTCAATAGCTTTTCCTTTCAAGTTACTCAGAATGATTCCCAGAGCTGGCTCAAGGACTCTCAGCAACACAGGCAAAATTAAATTTTGCAGCTCCATGGGTGAGAAGCTGAGAAGGGCTGGACCAGGAACAGAGAGCCACAGGGGAGCTGCAGGGAGCTCAGCTGCTTGCTCCTACTCCTGCTGCCTGGCAGATGGGAGGTTGTGAGCAACAACTGCTCCGACACCAGCAGCCGCTGCCTGTCTGCTTTCCAGAATATTGGCACAGATAAATCACATATTGGGGTCAGGGACATTGTTTTCATCCCTACTTTGCCTATGCTTACAGCAATTGTTTCTATACATTTGTGTTGCATATCTGTTTTCTGCACAGAATTGTAACCCTAATATGCGAATGCTCTTAAAAAGATAGCACTATCTCGAAGTGTAATATCAGTTTTGTCCATTTGTGTTTTTAATACAAACTGATGCTAACACAAGTAGCTTTCTATTAGTCCTTTCACTTTGCATCAGCTTTTTCTTCTTTGAAACTAAATGAAGAAGGAGAAAAACCAAAATATTTAGCTGTGTATATTTCCTGAAAAAAAAATCTTGAATAAATTAATTCTTTGCCTTTTGTTACAGCAAGCTGTTAAATTAAATTATGTTCACACACACACACACCACCAAGACACCCCCCCAAAAAAAAAAAAGAAAAAAAAAATAGAGAATAAATAGAAATAAAATAAAATAAAATAATAATAATAATAATAATAATATAAAAAAACACAATTAAAAAAAAAAAAAAACAATAAAAAAACACCAAGCAGCTGTCATATCCATTACATTTTAGAATACTAGTTTTAGTGCATGTGGTACTGGTGACATTAAAGATACCCATAGACGTTTCAAATATGTAGGTGCATTACCACAGCACTTAGAGTTGCTGTAAAAGCCTGATCTATTGCTGTTTAGTTTACCATCTTCTTTGCAGACTATGTTTAACTTAGTGACAAAATATTTTAAATACAGATTTTGTGTTGAAGTTTCTTCCTTGAATCTGTTTTTCATTAATAAGGTTTCAAAACTGACACCAGGAGATTTCCTTGTTCAGAAACCCAACAGTTTCTACTTTCAGGCTCTTAATTACACGTAATATTAGAAAACAATTTCATATGAATAGATTGCTTTTGATAGTTACAGAAGAAAGGAACACCTGTTGCTTTCAAAAGCTTTTTTTTTTTTTTAAAAAAAAAAAAATTGTGTCGAATTTTTCCTTAATACATCAGTGACAGTTTAATATTGAAATTTTTAATATGAACTTACATTCTTAAGTCAAAGTATTAATATATATATTTATGATTTACCTCATGGACCCATTTTAATTTTCCTAGAAATTAGATGTGGAATGACGAATATTAAATATATACATGTATATATATATTCTTCCAGTCATGCCTCTTAAAGACTGATTAATTTATTCAAATCTTTAAAGCTAGACACAACATTCAAAGTACTATGGAGATATTCAAACAAGAATATCCCATTTATCCCATGTTTTAATCAGCTATAAAAAGTTATTGGTGGCAGAATTCACAACTGTTATTGGGTTCCAGAGTAATACCTAGTGAAAATAACAGGGGCTGTTAGTGTTTTGAAATGACCCCCTCTCATCCAACAGTACTGTGCTGTTTCCAATTTGCTTCTGAATGTTTAGTTTCACCAAAGACTAGATAATTAAGAAAGTGACAATAAGTAAGTGCACATATCTGTGTACTGAATATAAGAAACTGAAAGAGTTTATGAGTTAAGCAATATAGAATCAGGAAACAAATATCAAAATTTATGCTTTACATCTATCACAGAAACCTAATGGAGAATGCAAACTCTCTATAATTGTATTGTTTGAGGTTTATATGTGTCTAAATTCAGGTGGGCTTTATTTATTTAGTTAGCTAGTAATTATCATGAATCTGTATCCTGTTTATCTCTTTACTTTGCTAGGATTTAATGGTATTTGTACAATTTGGCTGGCAAAAACTTCATTTATCCAGTCACTCACTATAGTCTGTCATTTCCTCTGTTTTCCATGAAGTCAATACAAACCATAACTAACCATGACATCTTTGTGCTGTGGCCAGAGGAGTGGGACAGATCCCTTTGAAACTAATTCTGGTTTTGTTCTTTATTTTCTTCAGCATAGAAAAAAAAGTACAAGTGTGGTAATCATGATTTGGTAATCATGATGTGGTAATCATGATTTGGAGACATATGGTTAAATTCTAGCTAATAAAACTTTGCCAGTAATTTGCCAGGAAGAAAGAGCTGTATTATCTTTGGCATTTTTAAGTTTGTCTCCTTTGTCATATGCAGTTTTTAGACAGGGCTAGTTTTTAGATAGGGCATACTGATAGATTTAAATACAGTACTCCTACGTTAATGTTCTGAAAGCCTGAGCTCCTTGTAACATCCTTAAAAATTTGTTGCTGGAAAGAATATTAATGTATAGTTAAATGTACATAGTATTTAATAGATAACATAAGTCAGAAAAAGAAGCGAATCCATCACTGGAAACAGGAACCTTAAAGCAAGCCGAACAAATATCTTGCAATCTAAATTGCTACTGTTGAACTGAAAACAAATTTGAATGGTTTCATAAGATCAATGAGGAAGAATTAACTTCTCAATATCAGGCTGCCCAGAGAGATTATGGTATCTCCTTCTCTGGAGACATCCAAAACCCACCTGGACGTGTTCCTGTGTGACCTGATCTAGGTGTTCCTGCTCCAGCAGGGGTATTGGACTAGATGATTTTTGAAGATCTCTTCCAGTGCCTAATATTCTGTGATTTTGCATTTCGGTAACATAACTAATGGCTTATAATATATTTTCCTCAGCAAAGATATTTTATTAAAGGAATTTCATCTGTGTAAATCTTATTTTGAACTATAAATTGTTTTTCTGTTGATAAGATCTTGACCTGTATCTAGTACATATATCCTGCTACGACTTACCTAAATTACATAAGAAATTAATGTCAGGAATTAACTAATTCTTATAGGTTAGAGGATCTTAACAATATAGGCATTTTCTGTTCCAGTTTTGAAAAAAAAAAATAAATAAATAAAACGTAAAAAAAAGTAAAAAATAAAGAGAATGGTCTTCTGTTTTCTTGTGTAGCTAGCAAATGAAAAAAGCAAAACAAAACAAACAAAATAGTATTTCTGAAATTGATATAATGTACAGTATAGTAACCCATCATTGAGTGTTTTGCTGAAGAGTGTATCAGTATTTAATTAGAACTTTATCATAGAATCATAGAATCATAGAATATCCTGAGTTGGAAGGGACCCTTAAGGATCATCAAGTCCAACTCTTGACACCGCACAGGTCTACCCAAAAGTTCAGACCATGTGACTAAGTGCACAGTCCAATCTCTTCTTAAATTCAGACAGGCTCGGTGCAGTGACCACTTCCCTGGGGAGCCTGTTCCAGTGTGCAACCACCCTCTCTGTGAAGAACCCCCTCCTGACGTCAAGCCTAAATTTCCCCTGCCTCAGCTTAACCCCGTTCCCGCGGGTTCTGTCACTAGTGTTAATGGAGAAAAGGTCTCCTGCCTCTCGACACCCCCTTACGAGGAAGTTGTAGACTGTGATGAGGTCTCCCCTCAGCCTCCTCTTCTCCAGGCTGAACAGGCCCAGTGACCTCAGCCGTTCTTCGTACGTCTTCCCCTCAAGGCCTTTCACCATCTTCGTAGCCCTCCTCTGGACACTCTCCAACAGTTTCATGTCCTTTTTATACTGTGGTGCCCAGAACTGCACACAGTACTCGAGGTGAGGCCGCACCAGCGCAGAGTAGAGCGGGACAATCACCTCCCTTGACCTACTAGCGATGCCATGCTTGATGCACCCCAGGACACGGTTGGCCCTCCTGGCTGCCAGGACACACTGCTGGCTCATATTCAACTTGCTGTCTACCACGACCCCCAGATCCCTCTCTTCTAGGCTGCTCTCCAGTGTCTCATCGCCCAGTCTGTACGTGCAGCCAGGGTTTCCCCGTCCCAGGTGCAGGACCCGGCACTTGCTCTTATTGAACTTTACCTTCCAAATAATTTTCAGAGTTCTGATATGTGACTTGATTATTCTGATAAGTACAACCTAGTATGGTAATTGTCTGGCAAAAGCTTATTTTATACGTTTTCAAGTATAGTTTGGCCTATGATGTGGAATAAGCAAAAAATAAAGGCAGAAAAGATGTTATAGACTGGATGTTTTTTAACAAAGCAATTGGATCTATGAGAAAATATATGTCTTAAGACTTAAAGAAAATAGGTTTTGATTTTCTGATTTTAAAGAGGGAGATTTTTATATCTTTCTGCCTGCCTTGGTGTCAGAGAGCTCAGGCAGGTAGAGAAAGCTTCCGACATGTTATTTTCCCTGCTCCTAGCAGCCCTATGGATCTGAGGCTTGCTGGTCCTGCATCATGGACTTTATGTTCCTGATGTTGAAATTAGACAACCTGCATATGGAAATCTGTTGGCTCCTTTATCAAGATCATGAATGTCTTTATCAAGATCAACTTACTTCAATTACAGTGTCTGACTCAGCCTTCAGCTCTTAAAATATATCGCTGTTTTCCCTTCTACTTCTAAAAAAATGCAGTTATATATTTGAATTCTGTGAAATTTACATATAAAATTAGCTGGCCGGGATAATTCCACTTATGCAATACAGTCAGAAGTCTGTGAACAGACAAGCAAGAGCCTTAAACAGATGGAGTTTTATAAAAATTAGTGAGCAATTGGTGTGTCTGTAGTTTGCCAGAAGCTAGTTGCAAGTAAGAAATTGTCAGATACAAAAGCTGTAATTTCTTTAATTTGTTTATTTTTTTCCCTTAAAGGGAGTAAGATTAAACTCCATCTTCAACAAGAACAAAAGATATTGATCTGACTTTCTCCCTCCACCCCCACAAAAAAGATATGATGAAAAGATATGTTTCTTTCTACTAAGACTGATAATGTATTTCTTCCTTTAAAAGTGTCTCTGAGACTAAAAGAAAAAAAAAAATCATGAAAATATACACTAAAAATTTGAATTAGTTAACTTTTGAGTGATACAATAGCTTTTTTACCTTTCTCTGTAGTTTTGAAAAAGCTTTCTTTTATGATAGGCTGTTATGGTGGAAGTAGACCACTACTAACCTGACACAAAACCTTAATTCATACTTATAATTTTACAGTTCTAACATATATCCAAGAATTTTTCTATATTCTCTACCTTCCCATTGTTGTAGGGCCTATTATCACTAATACAGGATATGTTTTGGCAATGGTGGAAATTCTGCAGAAGAAAACTTACTTTTATTATTAGTAGTAATAAAATTAGTAATAATAATAATAAAAGTCCTAGCACACTTTTGATAGGGTGACATGTACACCTTGCAAAAATGTAGAACATGCAGTAACCAAAAAGCCATGAACATCAACGTTAAGAACACCTTTTACAAACACTTTCCTGTTTAATTCTTCAAACTAACACACACACTGAAGACCTGAAGAATAAAAAACAAAGACAAAGACCTGTAAGTAAAATTAAATTAAATTAAATTAAAAAAAAAAAAAAAAAAACACCACCAAAAAGAACGAATTACAGATCATCAGTGGTGCAAGTATCATCTTGACAGGTTGCCCAGGTGGCGGTGGAGTCACTGTCCCTGGGGTTATTTAAGGAGAGGTTGGATGTGGTACTTAGGGACATAATTTACGGGGTAAAATCAGCAGCAGGGGGACAGTTAGACCACATGATCTTGGAGGTCTTTTCCAACTTTAATGTTTCTATGATTCCGTGATTTCCAGGACACCATTCACTGGGGAGCAGAGTGTGAAATTCAGGGTGAATTCAGAATGTAATTTATGAACTGATTTTAGTAAGTGTTCATAAATGATAGTCTACAAACGCAGCCCATGTCCAGTGTTCTACCTTTTTTTTTTTTTTTTTGTAGGTGTAAAACTACTAGAAAAAGCTGTCATGTCATTTCTTGTATTTATTCAGTTACTTTTATGGTCTTCATTTCCACATCACTGAGAAACGGAGAACAGCATGTCACAATACTGATGACAGTTAACAATGGTAAAACAGTTGTCTCCTGCTGACTCCTTTGAAATACAAGCTATTCCTTGATGTTCATGTCTACCGGTTTGCTACCACTAGAACAGCTGATGATATATGGTAGCTAGCATTACAGCATCTTAATGCATTGAATTGTTTTCCCATGCAGTATCTGACTCTACAAAGTTTTACTCTTAAACAACTCTGCTGAAGTGACAAGAAACATTATCAATCGTTAAAACCACCTTGCATTTCCTCCTTGCAGTGTGGAAAAACAGGTATAAAGTAAATAATTCATACCCAATCAACTAGTTAAAAAAAAAAAAAAGCTTCTTTTTCTGCCTTTTTTTTTTTTCTTTGTATGTGCATGAAAAAGTTATACATTCTTTGAATGTGTATATGAATATATTGGACAAATCTCTGTTTAAGTTTATCTTGTACATAAGTCATGCTATTCTGCAAGCATTCAGTGCTCATTGTGCTAAATGCAAGTTATGCATTTTACCTTTGTAAATGTTCACAAGCCACAGGTTCTTTTCCTGTTCTGTAGATGGAGGAATGTGATTCTTTTAAGGATATGTGATAATTAGAGATATCTTTGAGATTTTCAGTCACTGTCTTCTAATTATTTTACCATTTTATGGTAATAGTTTCTATTGAGGTTCCTGTCTCAGAATAAGGTGAATTTAGGTTCCACTGATGGATAGAAAATTATGTACTAAAAGATTCTGACAAGAAATATGTAAGCAAAACAAACAAACAAACAAACAATTGTTATATCTGAAAAATAGGATTGTAGAGGGGAAAAAAAAAAAAAAAGTTTAATAATTTGTTGGAAACCAAAGGCTCTTCTGTTTTCCACTGCACTTGCTGCATGAACTTTACACAGGTCATTGAAACACTTGAATTGTTGAATGGAAAGGAGAGGTAGAGAAGCTGGGAATGAAGGAGTGAAACAGCCTGGGGAAAAAATATAGAATAGTGGTGGTGCTTTTAAAATTTCTTCTTTGTTTCTTAACACCTAACTGTATTTTAATTGGCAATAAATTAAATTAACTTTCCATAGGTCAAGTCTATTTTCCCCATGATGCTAGGTGATCTCCCTGTTTTTATATCATTTTGTGAGTTTTTTCATGTTATTTTCTCCCCTCTCTGTTGAGGAGGGAGAGTGAGACTGCAGCTGGGTGGGCATCTTGCTGCTGGCTAAGATCAGCCTGCCATATTCCCATACATTAAGGGCAAGAAGCCTTCTAGAGTGTCCCCAGATGATCAAGGCATAACAGTGAAACAAGCAAACAAGCAAAGAAAACAAAATAAATAAAAACAAAACAAAAACAAATCAAACAACAACAACAACAAAAACACACATTACTCATAGCAAAAGAGAACACAGAAGGGGAATATCACTTCTTTTTGAACATATTTTTATACAAAGCAAAAGAAAACAAGGAGATTTAAACCTTATATTTTTCTTTGTGTAAAACTCATTACAAGAACTAGCTTCAATTTAATCTTGAAAATGTTTTTGAGCTACACAAGATGAACCATAATGGGTTGCTAGAGCCAGACAGTATTCTTCCAGTAGTTCCATATCTCAGAAGCAAAAGTAAATAGTAGCACTGGTTATCTTAAAGTTGCATTGGTATCAGCATATAATATATCAAGTAATATAAAAAATGAAAGAGTTACAGTCAATGGTTCAATGTCCAAATGGAAACCAGTTATGAGTGGTGTCCATCAAGAACCTATACCGGGACCAATACTGCTAGTATCTTCACCAATAACATGAATATTTGGATCATGTATGCCCTCAGCAAGTTTGTAGATGACACCTGTGGTGGTTCCACACCAATGAGCAGCTAAACACCACACTGTTCTCTCACTCTCTTTCAACAGAAGAGTGGGAGAAAATACTATGGGAAAGAGCTCAAGTGTTGAGACAAGGACAGGGAGATCACTCACTAATTACCAGCATGGGCAAAACAGACTCAAAGTAGGGAGTTTAATATAATTTACTGCCTATTAATAACAGACTAGAGCAGTGAGAAACAAAAAGCTAACTAAAAACACCTTCCTCCTATCCACCCTTTTCTACCTCTTCCTCCTGAGTAGTGGAGGGGAACAATGAATGAGGTTTGTAGTCAGTCCATAACACTTCACCATCTGCTGCTCCTTCATGGTTACTCTCTTCCAGTGTACCAGCAAGAGATCCCTCCCATGGGGTGCAATCCTTCCCAAACTGGTCCTGTGTGGGCTTCACACAGAATGCAGTTCTTCAAGAAGGGTCCATACAATGGGATCTATCCATAAGGAATGAACTAATCCAGAATGGGTGTCTCATGGGTGGCCACTCTCAGCAGACCTTCTCTTCCACCATGGGATTGTCTCCATGGGCTGCAGCTCCATTCTGGAGTTTGCTCCCATGGGGCTCCATACCTGCTCCACCATAGGCTCCTCCATGGGCAGCAACACAGATACCTACTTCAGTGTGGTACACTATGGGCTGCACTGGGACAGTCTATTCCACCATGGTACTCTCCACGGGCTGCAGGGGAACTTGTATTTTTTTTTTGTTAGTGTTTTGGTGGTTTGTTTTTTTTAATGTAAACAAAAGAGAAAAGTATTATTATTATTATTATTATTATTATCAAGAAGTAAAAAAACAAACAAACAAACAGTGAAAATCTTAAATGAATGATTCTTGAATGCCAAGGTAAATATTCTGATGAATTCCTTGGATGCTAAGATTTTATATGGACCCAAACATGAGAGATTCATGGAAGAAAATCCATGAAGAGTTATTACAGAAAGCATATCTGACAAGGGATCTTCCTGAACTGAGAGAAGATAAGCATCAAAAGACTATTAAAATAACATATATGTTTTTTCCTGTTCTTATACTGTTCAGGCATCTGCTTTTGGCCATTAGAGACAGATGGCTGGACTAGACAGATCTTTAGTATAACCCCAAGTAGATGACCTTACAAATGATGATTCTTTCAAAAATCACAAGTAATTATTTCAAAAAGCACAAGTAATAATTTCAAAAAGCACAAGTAAACCAGAAAAACTGCCCTTACAGGACTTCTGCTGGGTTCATGAACATATACCATCTCTTCTTTGAAACAAAGACCTTAGAGTCAGAGAATCATAGAAACATTTATGTTGGAAAAGACCTCCAAGATCAACAAGTCCAACAGTTAATCTAGCCCTGCCAAATCTACAACTAAACCATGTCCATAAACACTACCTTTACATGTCTTTTGAATACCTCCAGTTATAGTGGCTGAACTACTTCCCTGTGCAGTCTGTTTCAATGCCTCATAACATTTTCGGTGAATAAATGTTTCCTAATATCCAACCTGAACCCCTAAATCTACCCTGGTATAACTTGTGGCCATTCCCTCTTGTCAAGCTTGTTGCTTGGGAAAAGAGACTGACCTCACTACCTTTATTGAGGTAATTATAGAGAGCAATAAGTTCTCCCCCGAGCCTCCTTTTCTCTAGGCTAAATAACCCAGCTCCCTCAGTCGCCCCTCCTAAGACTGGTTCTCTAGACCATTCTCCAGCTCTGTTGCCATTCTTTGGACCTTACAGACTTCCCATAGTCTTGCTAGCACAGGAAGAGACATAAAATAAAAAACTGAATACTATGTTTTTTTTTTTTTGATATTTGTTTTTGTGTGTGCGTGTTTGGTTGGTTTGCTTTTGCCTCTTTTAAAGTTTGATCTAATTCTTAGTGAAACCACAAGGAATACCCCCATTCATTTTAGTGGATTTTGCAGAAGTTTGTTGGTCTTTTCAGTGTCCAGACAATAGACAAAAATCTGTATACAGAATTTAATAGTACACAGATGCACTTGCTTGCAGAAGATGTTAACAGCAGCCTGTACCCACAGTATTCTCCAAGTTCAACAAATGAGTTACACTGAGTAAAAGAAATACAGAAGGAATTGCAAACAACAACAATAACAAATCTCTAGTGATCTTCTTCCCTGGTGATGCATGGCAGACATGGCATACTACTTACTATAGTCATTTTCTACTTGACTTTGAGTTTAGTACTAGATTAGGCCATTAGTAGCTTTCAGTGCTTAAGTGATGTAGCTGTATCTGTGTGTACAGTTGTATAGCACTTAGAAGTTATCAGTTCCTAATAAAAACATCTGCATTTCTTGTAAAAGCATAGTATTTATCTTATCCTATAAATGCACTTAGAGTTAGCTGACGTAGAAGCACTAAGGTTACCAAAGCCAAAGTACATCATGCACAAATTGAAAACAAGAAACAAAAACAATTAGTTCAAAACATCAGATCAGCTTGTATTTCTCCAGTTTTGAATAACCATCTAGAGGACAGTTTATGTAATTTTAACAAAATCATATGTTAAATGCTGATGCAAAGTTTCATTATTTAAAATATCATTAAAAATAGAATGTTTGAACATCATATTTACAAAACAGCAGCCAGATGTGTGGATTGCAAACAAAATATTATAACTCAATATATCTTGTCATACATTATAAGGTCACTGAGGAACAAAGAATATTTTAAGTAGTTATAATGGATGTTGCTTTTCTGTGGGATTTATCTGCATACAGAAGCAAAGTATAGTTTTATTTATTTATTTATTTTTATTTTTAAGATACTTGATCAGGTCTTAAAGCATGGGGCTAAAGAAAAGCTGAAGGATTAGCAGTGATTTTCCTAAGAAATATAAATTCATTTTCCATTTGTGCTTTTCTTTTTCTGCTACAGTCTTAAGCCCTGAGTTGAGCTTCTTAAGATATTTTTTAACTTAATACTTATTCTACAGTATAAGAATCTCAATTACCTTATGTTATGAAGTATCAAAACTGATCATAGAAAAAAAAAGGAGGAGAGATATTGCTGTTTATAGGGCAGCCTCATTTAGTACTTGAGTATTTTTCATTGAAGTAAAAAAAAAATCAGGAGCTGATGCATTCTGCTTTGCACTGATTGAGTTGACAGTACTGCTGGAGTAGTCTACAAGAAGGTAATAGATCTACACAGTGACTGCTTTTTTCCTTCCTATGCATTTTTTAAGGTAAACTAATATGCTTAATATCACAACCAATACTTATCACTGTGAAGATGGCATGCACCAGAATGTACCAGATTTACCCACAATTTCATATACATATATGTTTTATATTTATATATATAATTTATATTATATGTATATATTATATACATATATACATACTATAATATAATATTATATGTATATTATATACATATAATATAACATTATATATATATAATTTACGTTATATATATATATAATGTAAATTTATATAGTTATATTTAATTTAATGAAATCCTTTGACACAGATTGACTACACCCAGATTTCTAAGAGAACATCCTCTCTTTTGGGAAGCACTATTTGTTTTAATCTTATTCAGTTTCACAGGTGTGAATAATTGTATTTCTTAGGTTTACTTGTGCAAAAACATTCATCTATAGTGATAAAAATAACATTTATATTGTAGAAGTTAATAATATTTATTCTTTTAATTATCAATTATATTACTTAAGTGGTCTTATTTGATTAGTGGTGGTTAGGTAACCTTCTGAGACATTTGAGATATTACCAAACTAAACATAGAATAGAGTCATAGAATATCCTCAGTTGGAAAAGACCCACAAGAATCATTGAGTCCAACTCCTGGCTCCACACAGGATCACCCAAAAATCAGACCCCATGTCTGAAAACATTGTTCAAACACTTCCAGGACTTCGTCAAGCTTGTTGTGTTACCACTGCCCTGGGGAGCCTGTCCCCAACAGGCCAACCACCCTTCACTCAGTGAAGAACCTTTCGTAACATCCAGACCGAATGTCCTGTTGCAGCTCCATGCTATTCCAATGGGTCCTATCACTGTCAGCAGAGAGCAGAGCTCAGCGCCTGCCCGTCTGCTCCCCTCGTAAGGAAACTGTAGGTCATCATGAGGTCTCCCATTTCCTCTTCTCTAGGCTGAACAATTCAACTGATTTCAGACACTCCTCATACATCTTGCCCTCTAGATATCTTTGTAGCACGCTTTTAGACACTAATAATTTTATGTCCTTCTTATATTGTGGTGCCCAAAGCAGTGATCTAGGTGAGACTGCAGCAATGCAGAATAGAGCAGGACAATCACATCCCTCAACTGGCTAGCAATGCTGTTTGCTGTTCTTGATGCACCCCAGAATATGGTTGGCCCTTTTGGTTGCCAGGACACATTGATGACTCATAATCATTTGCCATTGACTAACCCCTACCCACCCCACCCCACCAGCCTGAATGGGTGGCTCTTGTGTCCCAGTCCGTATATATATTCAAGGAAGAAGGACATTAGAATTCTCGCTATTATTCTTAAACTATCTTTTATTAACTCACAAAAAATGTAGGGAAACTAGATTGTTATGCAAGTATAAAATGTATTTAAATCGGTAGACTTGCTTTGGTATGTAGTGGGTTTACCTGGCAAGATTTTGGTAACAGGGTGCCACAGGGGTTGTTTCTGTGAGAAGGATCTAGAAGCTGCCCCATATTTGGTAAGGGCCTCATTGTTGACCCGAGCCGAGCCAATAAGCGATGTTGTTTTGCACCTCTGTGAGAGCATATTTAAGACAGGGAAAAAAACGCTGCGCCACACAGCAGCTGGGAGAGTGACAGTAGTGAAGAAGAGCCTTGCAGGCACCAAGGTCAGTGCAGAAGGAGGGGGAGAGGTGCTCCAGGCGCCGGAGCAGAAGTCCCCTGTGGCCTGTGGTGAGGACCATGGTGAAACAGGATGTCCCCCTGCAGCCCATGGAGTACCACGGTGGAGCAGGGTTCCACGCTGCAGCCCGTGGAGGACACCATGGTGGAGTAGGTGGCCCTGCACCAGTGGAGGCTGCTGCCTGTGGAAGACCCCCTGTGTGAGAGCAGATTCCGGGCTGGACCTGTAGCCCATGGAGAGGAGACCACGCAGGAGCAGGTGACCTGGCAGGAGCTGCTGCCCGTAGGGGAGCCAGGTTGGAGCAGTTTTCTCCTTAGGGATGGACCCCGTGGTACGGACCCATATCTGGAGCAGTTCTGGAAGAGCTGCTGCCTGTGGGAAGCCCACGCTGGATCAGTTCATCAAGGACTGCATCCCGTGGGTGGGACCCCACAGCACAGGGGACGAGAGTGACCGAGAAGGAGCGGCAAAGTGCTATAGACTGACCATAACCCCCATTCCCCCATTCCCCTGCATCGCTCAGGGGGAGGAGGTGGAAGAGGGTGGATGGGGGGGGAAGGTGCTTTTGGTTTCTTTCCTTTGTTTCTCACTTCTCTAGCTTGTTAGTAATAAGCAATAAATCTTACTATCTCCTTATGCTGAGTCTGTTTTGCCTGTTACAATAATTACTGTGCGATTTTCTCGTCCTTATCTCAACCTTTGAGCCCTTTTCACATATTTTCTCCCCATTCCTCTTTGAGGAGGGGGAGTGAGAGAGCGGCTGTGGTGGAGCTCGGCTGCCCACTCGAGTGGAATCACGACATGGTATAAAGAGAAAAATTATATATTTTTGGATATGTAATTTTAAGGTGATTCAAAACTTTGAGGGGGAAATGTAAGATTTAACTGTACAGGGAAGCTTCCAAATAAAAATGGACTCAACCTAAAACACTCAGCAATATCACTGCACCAAGCCTGTCTGAATTTAAGAAGCATTTGGATTGTGCATTTAGTCACATGGTCTAAAATTTTGGGTAGATCTGTGTGGTGCCAGGAGTTGGACTCAGTGATCCTTATGGGTCCCTTCCAACTCAGGATATACTATGATTCAAAGTTTGCTTACTGTTGCTTTTTTATTAGAATAAAACTATCCTGAAGGGGTGAAGGGGAAGAGGAAGTGGGGGGGGGGGGTGGGGAGAGGAAAGAAGGGGGGAAGATACTAATATATACCAGGTCACCAGGTCCAACATGGTGAATGAGCTGTGGCCACTACCTAAACATTATTCTACTGAAAGAAGTGTACTGTATTAAGTATTTCCAAGTATTTCAAATTTTATATGGAAGAGTACTTGTAGTATATTTCCATAAGAAACCTGAAGTTAAAATCAGTGCATGAGACTGAAGGGATAAAGTAATTACAGCAATTACCAAATAAGTGACTGTAAATCTTCCCTCTGAAGTTGATATCTAAAGAGTGAATCAGTTGATTCTTACTTGAAACCTTTTTGTCTCACCTTCTTCCTATTCACCGTCCTTCTCCTAATCATCCCTGTGTTTTGGGTTACAAATTACGTAACTAAATCTTATTTTGGGTGCTACTATATAACTGCTTTTATTTTAATCTAGAAGACTAGTTGAATCTAGAATTCCCACAGACAGTAATTCTTTAACAAATCTTGGGCAACAGGCTATGCTAGAATGGGCCATGATATAGATAACAAAATTGTCCCCATGGACTTACTATTTCAGTGAATCTTGTTTGCTGTAGAATAGAAGATTGACAAAATGAAATAATTTCTTATCCCCTGAACGGAAGTAACAGATGGGGAAATTATATTGAAAATCCTGTTAGGAGAGGAACAGATTGAAAAGTCACAAAGAAACATATGTATTCAGAAGTCAAGCTTTCCACAATAAGCTATAGAGCTTTGGGACTTTGATCTTAGAAAATGAAGTGGAGATAGAACAGATCTCAGTAAGGAACAGGACACAGCGGGCAATCTTACACGGACACACTCACAAGATCTGGAGGTGTGGAATAAACTCAAAGGAAATACTCACAACTGTAGCAAAGAAGAAGGTGTTACAAGTTCCAGAAAATATCCAAAGGTAGTTATGAACCTGGACTTTATAAAGGATGCAAATTTATTGGAAAAATAATAGGTGTTGGGAATAGTTTGCTAAGTACTGGAATTGTACATAATACCTAGGCTACAGGCAGAAAATTAAAAAAGAAAGAGCAATAGATTCAGAACAGGAAGGTCTGTGATCTAGGTTAATCCCTATTCTAACTGCTAGTGATGTAAGGTGGAGCAAAATGGGCAGTAGTCAGTACAAGAAAGATGGTGGCCTTCAAGGTTTGGACATTTATTTTGATTTCCAGACCCCAATTGGGTACTAATATTAGGGACAGCATAGAAAAATATTGGTTTGGGTGTTAAATCTCATGAGATTTGCTGATGTAGAAATAAGGGTTATTACTGATAATTATAGTTTTAGAAGAGACAGTTTTCTGCAGGCTTACAGTCCCAGTTGTCTCAGACTCTCCTTCCATGTCAGATTGTCCAGTTGCTTAATAATCTTTGTGGCTTTTTCCTGTTCCTGAACTTGCTTCAGTAAGTTCATTTCTCTCTTATGCAAGTGAAGCCCAGACCTGGACCTGAAATCCCAGATTTTTCTCACCAGGACTGAGCAGAGAGGAAGGACCACATCCCTTGACCAGCTGCCAGGGCTCTGCCTAATGCAGTTATTGACCTTTGCCAAGGCACATCCTCAGCTTAGTGCTTGCCAGGACCCCCTAGACCTCTCCTGACAAGTTGCTTCCCAGCTGGTCATTCCCCTGTGTGGGTTTATTCCTCCCCAGGGGCACTACTTGGCATTTTCCTTTCAATAAAACATATTGTTGATTCTCTCTTACGAGTGAAATGCACTACTTCTGTGACACTGGTCTATCAACCACTCCTCCCTGATTTGCATCTTCTGTCCCATTATCCAATACATTAATGAAGATGTTAAACAGCATGAGCCTCTGGGGTATTGCACTAGAGACTGGCCTCCAGCTGGACCTTGTACCACTCATCACAGTCCTGTGAGCATGGCACTTCTGTCAATTTCAGTCCACCTGCCTGTCTGTTTATCTATCCCTTATTTCATTACTTTCCCTATCAGAATGTTAATGGAGACAGTGTCAAAAATCTTACTAAGATCAATGTAAACAGCATCTGCTGCTCTCCCCTTATCCACCAAGTCAGTTATCTTATTGTAGACAGCTGTCAGGTTGGTTAGTTCTTGAGAATGTTTAACTAGTATATATACTACTCAGTATATATGCTATTTCAGCTCATGGAAAGTAGTAATAACAACATGGAAATAGCAACAACAACGACAATAATAACGACAATAATAAAACAAAATGGAGACATATACAAAGATTCCACCACAAATAAAAAGCAATCTCCTGAAGTTTATTTGTGAATATGAAGTTTATTTGTGAAACTTGTTTATTTGGGAGTCAAAGCCAGTGTCTCACTAAATACCCTGCCACTAATGGGTAGATTTCAATCAATGAATTAGAATGATATTATTAAATTATTTGGGAACTCAGCAATTAATCCAGTATATGAAGCTTAATAGACCAAATAACTTTATCTAAATCCCATCCATAATTTTTTATTATTTTTATTATTATTATTGTTCAGTATTTCACTTAAGATTTCCAAAAGATCTTGAATTTCTAAGAAGGTCCCAACAGCTCATTTTTCCCTGCAAATATGGGTCACCTAACCCACAACATTAAATGAAGGATGTAGAGTGTTTTAAAGGGAACGGAAGGGAAGGGAAGGGAAGGGAAGGGAAGGGAAGGGAAGGGAAGGGAAGGGAAGGGAAGGGAAGGGAAGGGAAGGGAAGGGAAGGGAAGGGAAGGGAAGGGAAGGGAAGGGAAGGGAAGGGAAGGGAAGGGAAGGGAAGGGAAGGGAAGGGAAGGGAAGGGAAGGGAAGGGAAGGGAAGGGAATAGTTCTGTTAACATTAATTTTGTTCAAATATCAAGAAGTTGTAATCTATTTTTAATGCATGTGTTTCACATCATAGAATCATGGAATGGCTCAGATTGGAAGGGACCTTAAAGACCATCTAACTCCAACCCCCATGCCATAGGCAGGGATGCCACCCGCTAGAAAAAGTTGGCCAAGGCCCCATCCAGCCTGGCCTTGAACACCTCCAGGGATGGGGTAAATTGTGTTGAAATTAAAATGCCTTTATTTTTCTGTTATATTGTTAAAATCAGATAAATTTAGAACATTGCATAATGTGTTAATATTGGGATAACAGACTGCAATTTTTTAATTATTTAAAAAGCAGCAATGGATTTAGGCCAGGGCTGCTCATCAACTGGACTCTAGCAAAACCTGGAATAAAGCCAATCAAGTGGACATAATGTTTACAAATGGTGACAGTTCTCACTACATTTAACTTATTTTTTGCCACTTATTTTAATGTAATGGATAGCAAATGAGACTTAACTATGTTTTTTGTAACAGCTTTCCAATTATTTTAGACTTCCTGTGCTTGGATAAGAGTTTATTCCAGACCAGTCCAGTTTCTTTTGCTTGATCCTGCAGCAAAGTCATAATAATCCTGTTGGTAACATTACAAGCTGTTGCCATGGAAATTAATGTATTATCTCAGAAAAATGACAGATGGATTGAAGATGGAACAAGCCCATACTTAGACACTGATCCTTACATGACTAGCTAATCCCTAAACGGATGTCACTTAGGGACTGGCTAATTTCAAAGACTTTAGCAAAACCATTTGGGTAACAAGAACTGCAGAGGACAGAGAATACGTTAAGAATTTTGTTTAGAAAGAGTTAGATTCTCTCTGCTTCTTTTCCATTTGTGGCTTACATTGCTTGTCTCTCCACCTGTTCCAGACAATCTGTAGTAGTAGGTCAGGAACAATCATAAGGCAGCAACAGTTCAGAAGTACCATATCTGTAGTTTAATGACAGCTTCCCCTCACCCCCACCCTGTGACAATTATGTCATTAAATACAAAAGGGATGCCAGGTAAATGTAGCAGCAATAAAGTGGCTATCATTTACCAACACATTGCAGATTAACAGAAATAAATACATAAATTAATAATAATAATAATAATAAAAGTCAAAGTCGATGTGTTTTACTTTGCCTTTACATAGAAGGATAGTTTGCATATGGTTTTAGGTTTTAATTGTACAGGTGCATTCTTTCTCTTAAATTTAGACAAAAATGTTAAGGCTTTTTACTCATGGAGATTTAGATCAGGATAGACTTTGGAGAAGGCAGCATATAGCAAGTGGAATATGATCAAAAATGTAAAGGAGGATAAAGGAGGAGTGTGGAATAGAAACTCCTCCAGTATACAAGTGCCAGCAGGGAAACATAGAAGGAAAGTAGAATGAGAAATACACTATGGTGGACTTTAAAAGAATGAAAGGAAGCACGGTGGCATGGAAATCATGTTTAAGATGGACAAACAATTACTGATTTTCATTCAATAGAAAAAATATTTTTCTTTCTGAGAATATAGAAGAAAAAATACAGCAGAACATTTTTTATTATTAAACAATACTACTTTTGACTTTTTGATTATTTTATCTTCAGAATCATTTTCCTTTCCTTTCCCTTTTTTTTTTTTTTTTAATCGTAAAAGTGACCTTCTTTGACAATGATTTTTTGATATTTCTTGGCTATAATAGCAATGTTGCAACAACTGTCAAAAACATATTTTGATAAATACTTAGAAAAAACATCATCTGTCTGTGATGCTAACAAAATGCTGATAATGAAAATGTTTCAAGTAGTGATGGAATCTCTGTATATGAAAATGTTTATAAGTATCTCTGAGTTGCATCAATAAAAAACATATCAGTGATATGTTATTATATATATGTCAATAAATAACATATTCATTATCATGCTGAGAGTTAGGAAATACTACTGGTTTTTGACAATGGGCAACTGAAGCAAAACAAGATGAAATGCTTTGTTGAAGAATGGTTTGTTGAAGGAAAAAAAAATATTTGTTTTGTCAGAATGGGGACTTGATTTAAAATCTCTAGTACATGAGGTTAATGACCAAAATTATGGCATGAACATTGCACCCCCCCCTCAAAAAAAAAAAAAAAAAGAATTTACACATATATATATGTTTGAATTATTTGGGAAAAAATCACTATTGCTATGAATGTTGGACATATCTTTTGCAGTTTGTAGCAATAACACACGTACTGACTGACCAACTCTTTGACGTAATCTTAAATGACAAAAAAAAAAAAAGTGGGGGAAAAAAAAGACACAAAACAAAACAAACAAAAAAATAAAACACACCTCCACACCAGAAAAAAAAAAAAACGGTGCAGTAATAACAACCAAGATTACCAAACATGGGTTGATGGGTCGTGCCAGACATCTGTCATTTAACCATGCATATCATGGTCTTTGCTACCTTGTATTTTTTTATTATTATCATTATTTGGATGTTAAGTTAATCAGATGGATATAGGAGATATTAAAATCTCCAGTTCTATTTAAGCATCTGCTAAGGACACAGATGAATAAGGAGATTGAGTCCCAGTGGACTATTGTTGTTTTAGTTATGTGAAAGTGACAAAAAGGTCAGAGCCATTAGGAACAGATAAAAGCGTAACTGCAAAAAAAAGTAAAACTGATGAACAGTGTAATGTAGAAGGCAGTATATAGTTTAGCTGACCTTTCTTTGATGTTCTCTCTATGAATAGAGTATTTCTGTGATTTGTTTCTTATAGAAAGATTGAAGGGTAGTTATGTGGGTCAAGGACAGCATTAGTAATAATCCTTTGATCAGATCTATAATTTCTCTTGGAAAATAAAAGGTAATATTTGGTCCCAATAAGGCAATTATAACAATCAAATATGTGTGATATCATTAGGAGTTGATTATGTACTCTACTTCCAGAAAGCCAGTCATTTGAAAATGGGATAATATTTTTGATAAGCTAACTTCTAAGAAAAAGAACATAAACGTGTTAACAGAAGGGAGCAAAGAGAGGCAGAAGGAATGTAGTATCACAAGTACTAATTTTATAGAAGATAGAGTAGTATCTTCTGCGAGTCATACTCTAAATCTGCCCTGTGTTTCTGAATAGCATTGCTTGAATACCTTTGAAACTGTGATAAGAATGCAAAAATGATTTCATGCATTAACTATACTTATAGGATACCACAGCAACCCTACAAACTTTACAACCCAAGGTTATACCATATAAGCAAATAGGAAACAAACAAACAAACAAAATATGTTACAGTATTTGATTCAGTCAGATATGCTGATTAATATCTGAAAGTCTCAATGCATTTGTATTTCAAATGTTTCACTTTTAACACAAATATTCTATAATTATATCTGCAGAGTAGTACTTAGGCTGATGATTCACATCAATTCATGGAGATTTAGGTCAGAAAGCATAAATGAGTTTATGAAAATTTTGATTTCTTTCCCCTCTTTACAAGGTAGAACTTTGATAAAATGCTTTAAATTGAGGTGCCAGTAGAATAGTTTTCAGGATAAAGCAATGAAATGTACAGAATAATAACAGAAAAAAAAAATATATATATATATGGAAACAAAATTAAAGTCAACCCAAAAATCTAAAAGAGATAAAATACGGATCAGATTACTGCTTGTCCTACATAATCCACTGTTTGAAGGGACCAAGATTGCTCAAGATACAGACCAGCAACACTGTTTTCTGCAGTGAATAAGGTGATAGAGAAAAGCCAACAATGGAAGTATGTAAATTGAAAAGTGATGCCATAGAAAAGATTCAACTTTCCCAACAACTTTCGCTGAAGGAAGTCACAATTCCTTGAAATATATTCAAGTTCTATGACAACATTTATGGGGATGATATAAATTGCTTGGATCTCTGATAAACTTTTATTGGAAAAGTTAACAAGGATTCTTAAACTAAATTGTCATCGCAAGAGGAGGGTAGTTGTATCATAGATTAATAGTAGGGTTTTCAGGAAAGAATAGGAAAAATAGAAAAGCAAGGCTGCAAAGGAGTAAGTTTTTTATAATAAAGATTTTCTACAGAGCTTTTCAGACAACTGTGCTGTGCACAATACAATTCAAACTACTCAAAAATAATGACAAAAAAAAAGAGGAAATAGGGAGCTGATGACTGTCTGCTGACAAAAAATTAAAACAGACTACAAAGAACCTCAGAAGGATCCTACCGTTGTGAACAATTTTGTGATGAAAATGGCATATTAAATTAATAAATGTTTAATAATGCACATGAAGAGAACAATTATTACAATTACAAATACACAGTAAAGAGCTCTAAAAATTATCATCATTCAGGGTAGAGGGCTTTGCATAATTATGCATGATTCTATGAAAATATCATATTGCTTTTCAGAAGTGGTCAAAAAAATCAAGTAAAATGTGGGTTATTGGAGGGGAGAGGAGAGGAGAGGAGAGGAGAGGAGAGGAGAGGAGAGGAGAGGAGAGGAGAGGAGAGGAGAGGAGAGGAGAGGAGAGGAGAGGAGAGGAGAGGAGAGGAGAGGAGAGGAGAGGAGAGGAGAGGAGAGGAGAGGAGAGGATGTAAAATTAGAAAAAGGGAGTATAATCAGACAACGACATTCAAAGGAGACCTTTACCCTGGCCTAGTATGACTCTTTATACACAAGGGTTAAGCTGTGAAAAGGGTTAGCGGTGTAAAGGGCCTTATCTCAAATACATGGAATTCTGCAGCAGGGATCTGCTGGCATCAGAACCAGTGGCCGCAGCCAGAACCTATCTCTTCCTCTCCACCCAGGCATTGCCATCCCCTGTCCAGAGGCACAAGAAGAACAGAAGCCCTGTGCATCATTAAGTTGCACTGAAGATTTTGAAGCATGACTTAAGAGGCTTATGGACCTTCCACAGATCATTTGTGCTGGATAGAATAATAGGGCAAGAATGCTTGCCAGCACACATGGAATGTAGTATCAAGGGGTGTGACCCTCACAAGTCAGGATGCCAAAAAAGCACACTTCCTAAGCATTATGCTTTTTCAGCAGCTGCAAAGAGAGGATAAATTAAAGCAGACCAGTATTTAAAGTTTGACAGTGTGGGACAGATTATTTTCTCTGATCATATTCCAGCTGGCTTTTTGACATTCTTCAGTCGTAGTCTTTGTGCCAACTTCATATGACATCTTTACTTTGCAGGTGTATCAGACAGACATTATGCGTGTTTGGTTCAAACAGGCTTAGGAACACAGTTTCACAAGCCTTTGCTCCTGTTCTTAGGTATACCACCATAGGAAAAATGATATCACATTTTGAAAAGGAAGCTGTTTGTTTTCTTTTACTTCTATCTTCTTTAAGTGTCTCTCATAAACATCTTACCATAATATCTGAGTGCCAATAAGTACAAATTAATTTTCACATTTGAAAAATTTTTTTGAACTTAGAAAGACCAATGTGAAGAGCTCATCCACTTTAAAATGTGTTTTGTAAGGGTCTATTCTGAAACCCAAGGAAGGGAAATGGAAACTCTACTAACTTCACTGTCTTACATATTAGTTCTTATGGGAGGTTAGACTAATAATTATATGTAGTATATAAGAGGAGCTGTGATGGCTCCTGTTGCATAACAACCAGCAGGAATAGATAACCTTGCAAACAACAACAACAAAAACAGTATCTTTATGAAAAATTAAATAAGTGATATCCTGTCTGTACAGAATTCCCATATATCACACAGCATGTCCAGAGAGAAGATTTTCCCTGTCTAAATAATGTAAATATAAGATTTTAGCCTAGATGGCAACAGTTTAAGAGTAACTTTCTCTATTTTATTGCCATACTTAATTTCTCAGTGAATAAATTGGTTATTTCAACAGACTGACTAGTTACGTTTTGCTTAAGAAAAATATGTCAGTCTTTGAAACAGAATGATCACAAAATGTGAATAAAATAACAAGGAAACAACAACAACAAAAACCCAAATAATACCTATATACTATCACACAGCAGTGCTCACAAGCATTATATTCCTAAACTTAAGTTTTATAAAACTGTATGTAGCATATATAAAAAGTTTGGTAAAGCTGTTGGCATTTTCAGTTCCAGATAAAAGAATCTTAAAGCAAGCTCAAATTATGAAATTTTAGGAACTAAATGATGGAGGAGGTGTTTTTTGTTTGTTTGTTTGTTTTCAGGGATATATATATATATATATATATATACACACATATTTTTTTAATTACACATTATTCACATACCTAAAGTTTTATCAACAAACTTGAAAACTATATGCTTCCTTCTACAGTAAAAACAGATTCCTGGAATTTGCTAAAACTAGAAATATTATAGGTTTAAGATAAACATAAATTGTAATATATTTTAAAAAGATAAATCAGTCTTCTTCTCTACACATTCTCAGTTTTGAAAATGTTAATCTCTTTTTATGAGACAGAGCATTGCTAAGCACTGTGCATACCTTGGAGCAAAGGCATTATCTTACACTGTTACATACACTACCAAATTCAGTTCTTTTCCATGAATGTGAAAGTAATTGGAGAGTTCACAAGGAATTTTGCAGAATACCTTGAAATATTCATCTGTTTTCCTTTTCAGAGGGTCAGGAGTTGAATTACAATTTATATCTAATTTGTAATTTAGGCTACCATATGCTGAGGCTTTCTATGCTGAGATTTGCTTAGGGAAAGCTTTCTTCTGCATGACAACTTACCTAAGATTTTAGGGTTTACTATGCAGAACATAGGGAAGGCTGTTTAGCCCACATGCTCTAAACATTACCTCTTCCCTGGCCTCACTCAGGGAGAACTGGAAAGCATATGAATATAGAAATATCAAAGCCTCAGTGCCACACCTCCAGCACCTTATTCTTACATCTTATTCGGAACCATACCTGTGTCTGCTCATGAGTGGCTCACACAGGGTCCCTAACTCCAGTGTGGTTTCCATCACTCACAAGCAGCTCTGTTTCTCTGCATCACCATTTCCTCTCCTACTCAACATCTCTGCAGTGCTGTAGCAACCTCTTTCTTTTAGATGACTATGGTAACCATGGTAGAAATCATTTTTAATGATGTTTTTCCTAAAAAAGAAAAAGTCAGTCATCTTATCAGAGATGGTAGTGATGTTTCGATTTATGTTTTAGAGAAATTTAAAGCAAAAATGGCATTTTATGAGAAATTTTTAACAGTCATTGCTGACAGTTTCTCAAAATATCTTTTGTTCTTAGGAAAATAAAAATTGCTTCAAAATAAATGTATAAAGGCATTCATATTTATCTGTGTGGTTTGCGTAATGAAACTTACTTCAGAAAATAAGGTAGCATTCTTTAATTTCTTTTAATTCTGAAAATATTTGAGATTCAAGTTCTTTAACAATGGCACTTTTACTTGCAGTATTCTTTCCCTTTTAGTAGGAAATCTAAAAAACATTATTTTATTTACAGAACAATTCAGCAATCATGTTTATGTAGTAAAGAGGTAGTTTTGTTTGTGGGATTTATTTATTTATGTATTAATATACATGAGATCTAACTTTGCTTTCTATGTGAAAAGGAATAACATTTTTTGATCTTAAATCTCTTCTCTGGAAGTAAGGAGAGTTGTTCTGTTATTTTGTTCATTTACATCAGAATAGTTCTGTCATTGCCAACCCACTTATTTAAATGCCTGAAAGATTCATCTCTGGTATGCGCAAGGAAAGGGGGTATACAAAGCTGTTTTTTTCTCCTTCTTCCCTCTCTTCCCCCCCCTCCTCCACATACCCCCCTCTTTTTTTTTTTTCCTCCACGGTTCATTTTTTTTTTTAGGTTAGTTTCTTTTTCATGTCACTACCCAAGTTAGGAAAGGTTTACAAGTATCACCAATTACTTCAGTACAATCACACACACAGAAAAAGCTGACTCGTTACTCTCACATTTTTACTCTCTTGCTCCACTGACTGAGTGACAAGTATTTCTCACTCTACTTTTGTGCTATCCAGATCAGTTGAAACTTTTCCACTATTTTCTAAAGAGATTTTGCTCTACAAAGTAGAATTATTCAGGAAAAATATAACATGGTGCAATAATTTTCCACTTTCCTTCCAAAGAGACTATCACCATAAATGACTCAGCAAGCCAAAACTATTTATGTCCTGTTAATAAAGTTATCTTCTCACATAACAGTTTATAGAAGTCCTGTGAGTCATAGCTGTAACTACCTCCTCCTACAAAGATCCTATTTCCATGTATGCAATATCATGCAAAAAAAAAAAAAAAAAAAAAAAAAGGAGAAGGAAAAAAGGAAATATATGCAAACAAGTTTTCAGAAATGAAACTGCAAAATTCTTGATGCAGCAGATTATTTTTAAATTATAAAAGTATTATAAATAGTTTATTTTATTAGATTATTGATATTATAATTTTATTGTGAATATTAAATATCTTAAATATTTTATAATATATTTAATAATTATAAAAAATCATCTGATTATATTTAGTTGTCACCACCTGTGGATTCAAACAGCCTTCATCAGGCAAAGTGTTAAAAGGGATTTTGAAATATTTCTTGTTTTGGAAATGTGTTCATATCTGCACGTACTATGGACCCATTTAATTTAATTGAGTACAGTAACTGCAAAAACTAATAAGGGTGTTATAGCAGAATCATACTATTCTGCTATTCATATCTATAATAATATTTAATCTTCACTCGGAAATGAAGTTTACTTTCTCTAGTTAGATATAATTTTTGTTCTCATCCAACTTTTAAAATATTTATGCATTCTTTTCTCCAGGCAAGCAAGCCAGTTATGAGCTGGAAATGAATATTACACACTGTTCTAAATATTTCTTGTAAAGATAATTCCTCACTTGTCTTGACTTAGTGAAGTTGCTTAATACCATTAAACAATTAAACCTAAAGTTTGTTGGCCTACGTGCATATAAAACAAGGGTAGGTCAAAAAACTTATATAATTGATCGGAAGTGGATTAGTCAGTAAATATTTCCTTTTTCTAAAATGATAATAGCAATCTAAAGAAAAGATTAGTAATGTAATGTAAATGTAATGTAATGTAAAAGATTTCTTCAGAAATTTTTATTCAAATGAGTACATATTACCATACTACTATTGATTTTGTAAAGTCTGTTATGATTATACCAAATAATTTTCTCAGAAAATGTTCTGAAAAGTGGAAGCTATACCATTAACAGAATTATTTATGTAGAAAGGTAAAACAAAGATCAATTGTAGTATTTCAGGCTAGTCAGACTTGCTTGTAACACTGTGTTCCTGAGATTTTCTCATTATTGCAATTGTTCATTGCATCTTTTTCACACACACCAGATCTGTATATTATTTTTTTTTTTTCTTTTTTTAACCTCTTTTATGGAAAATATTTAACATTTTATTTTTAAGTAATATCCATCATATAACCTTCCTTCCCTATTTAACTTGATTTTTCAGTTTTGCTACTTAGCATGTCACAAATCTATGTTAGACTTCTATGGCATGCTTTCCTTTCATATGAAAATTATATGCAAAAAGTGTAAACCATTTTACACTGTAAAGAACACAAACCAAATCAAACAAACAAAAAAGCACCTTGGTGTAGAGATACATCCTTCTGATTATACTCAAGGTACTTAAAATACAAAAATACAAGGCCAGGAATTACAAAATTCACAGTTACTGTTTCTGTTTTAAGCACATAGTAGGTTTGAATAGAGAACCACCCCTTTTCTCATCATGTTAAAAAGCGTAAGTTTCTTTGACTGTCACTGAGAGGGATTCAAGCTTTTGCAGCATTAATATCATTAATATTTTCTTTCATTTACACTGTGAGTTTAGTACCATCACCCACCATCTGAAGTTCAGATGTAATACTGTCCCATTTTAACATCTGGGCCAATGAGATACATATAAGAATAAAAATAAAATTCACTGATTTCAATGCTCCTATAGAGCTAGTGACTCTATATAAACCTAGTAGACAAATTTATGAAAACAAACCCTTCTCAGGTCTCACACAAAATTGACTAGTATCAGGAAATCTACCCCTCACTTACAGAAAATTGAGAAGTATAAGGAAATTCTGATTAGTTTTTGTATTAGGTGGGACTATATTGAAAGGTTGCCTATAAAGACTAGTAATCGTTACTATTTTGTCTCTCTCAGTTGAGTGATCAATTCCTATACAAGTTAAAAAAACAAACAAACAAACAAAGAACTCACAGCAGACACCTACAGACAAAATGAAACAGACTTGCTAAGTTTGTGCTGAAAAAAGATGTGTTAAAAAGAAAGCCTCGTTGATAGTCAAAAATTTTACCTATATAGTCTAGGTATCATTCAAGTCATTTTATTTTTTTGATACCGTCTACTTTACTAAAGCAGGTATTGGAAGCTATATTTGGAAAATGACTTCTTTGTTGGTAAAAGCAGTCAGATAGGAGCGTTAAAACTAGACTCCAAGTGAAGTTCTGCAAACATCCTCTTACCTTTTTATTCACCTCATTCACTTTCCACAGTGAAACTTGCTTTGCTGTATGGTTGTGCTCAATTTCAAAGAAGTGACATAAATGTTGCTCAGAAAGACATGAAATGTGCAGATGTTATAAATAACATGATGTTACTTTTTTTTTTTTTTTTTTTTTTTTTCATTCCCCAACTCTGTTTATTCTTTTAAAGAAATAACTTTCAACAAAATCCTCTCCTTTCAATCCACCAGGACTCCAGTCACTAAAGATACATCTGTGCAAACTATAAAACTGACAAAAAGAGAAAGATTCATTTAACTACTGCCCCACCCTAAGCAATATAAAGTTCACAGAATCCCAGAATTTCTAGGTTGGAAGAGACCTCAAGATCATTGAGTCCAACCTCTGACCTAACGCTAACAGTCCCCACTAAACCACATCCCTAAGCTTTACATCTAAATGTCTTTTAAAGACTTCCAGGGATGGTGACTCCACCACTTCCCTGGGCAGCCTGTTCCAATGTCTAACAACCCTTTCGGTAAAGAAGTTCTTCCTAACATCCAAACTAAAACTCCCCTGGTGCAACTTAAGCCCATTCCCCCTCGTCCTGTCACCAGGCATGTGGGAGAACAGACCAACCCCCACCTCGCTACAGCCTCCTTTAAGGTATCTGTAAAGAGCAATAAGGTCGCCCCTGAGCCTCCTCTTCTCCAGGCTGAACAAGCCCAGCTCCCTCAGCCGCTCCTCGTAGGACTTGTTCTCCAGGCTCCTCACCAGCTTCGTCGCCCTTCTCTGGACCCGCTCAAGCACCTCAATGTCCTTCTTGTAGCGAGGGGCCCAAAACTGAACACAGTACTCGAGGTGCGGCCTCACCAGAGCCGAGTACAGGGGGACGATCACCTCCCTAGCCCTGCTGGTCACACTAGTTATTGCTCATTGCAACATTTATCTTTCTTCTTATGAAGCTACTGTAGAACAAAGCTGTACATTAAAAAATGGGATACCTACAGGAAGATGTAAAACGGTTCTTTACAAGCTGTAAAAAATATTTCTAATAGGGGACTGAATGTCAGTATATTTGGAAGCCTGTGCTGGGAACCTGCCAAAATTGTTTTTTCTTGCTGAAACCTAAGACTTTATCCCTGAGTGCTTACAATTCCCTTTTGTGCTACTGCAGTGGAAAAAAAAAAGACTTTATCTTGCCTTAAGGCAATAGCCACCATAAGGGAATCCTCTGAGAATGTATGGCTGCCTTACCCAGCAGCTCAAAGGACAGAGAGGCCAAGAGGATTTAACTGTAAGCACCTGACACAAAATCCTCCTTTTCCCATCACTAACATCACCTAACCCTTTTCCTGGTGCCACTTTGAGCCAACTGTGTGGAAAGGGAGCATTTAGAGAAGAATACACATTTTTACCTTTAGTGACTTCAGTTCTATGTCCTTTTGAATTATTCTTACTGGTCAAGATGTTAATTTTACAAGTTAGCTCTGATTTGCACCAGTGTATGACATTTTCCAGAACAGGATTACAGTTTTTATAATTTCATTTTTTTTAATCTTAATGCTGTTGAGGATCCATTTTCTTCTTTATCTTTTCTCATTTACAATAGTATCCTTTTCTCCCCCTAAACTTGTTAGTAGTTTCTTTTCACCTCCTTTCAGTCATTACTTGCTTTTAACTGCTATCTAGTCTTACCACTCACTTTCTTCAGACACTAAGAAAAGGATAACTTTCCATGTAACTTACTGACCATTAAAAGCTGGGGGAAAACAAAACAAAACAAAACAAAACAAAAAAAAGCACTATAACATATTTTGGCTTCATTGCAAAATGACATCAAAACAGTATTCAAAGTCTGTTTTGATAGTGTTTGAAGACAATTGAAACAATTCACCAAGTACTTAAATCAGAAATGAGTAAACTAGTTCAGGGATAGGAAGCAAGCTCTAGTCACCTCAGGAAGCCTTTCAGCCATTCACCTTTAGTCAAACTAGAAGCAAACAAAATTTGTTATGGCTTTTCATTTTTGTAAAGCTTTATTTTGATAAATAGAAAAGTGAAACAAGAAATCTGTTAAGTAAAAGACAAAATGCTATTGGTACATAGGCACAGAAGCAGAAATAGTGGTGTAAGTTAGGGTACAACTGGATGAGTTTACTGCTGCTCTTCCAAATTAATCATGAGAATAAAAGGAATAACTGGCCAAACTTTCCTCTTGTATTAGAACAGAAGCTTTTATTTTTGTAGGGGAGTTGGTCTGTCTTGTGTTTCCTTGGAAGACATGAGCAATTTCTCATGAGAGAATGACTATAAGAAGAGCATGTAAACTAGGAAACTGAATACTGCTGTAATATGTACATGAATATGCATTTAGAAATACTAGAAGGCTAATTAATCTTTTGGATAAAAAAAAAAAAAAAAAAAATCCATTGATAAAAGTTAGGGAGGATTCCCTGTTTACAACTTTAACTTTCTAAAAGGTATACATATACATATAATTTTTTTTTTTTTTTGATTACTGTACAGTGATAGCTCTGCCAAGAATAGTAGCGATGAATGATGTTGCATCCTGGTAAAACCAGAAGTTACAACATAGCGTGGAGATTTTTTGACATCTGCAAGCCCTGACTTCCCTACAAACTGATTCATAATGAAAAAAAAACTGTTCCTCTAAACAGTCACTATTCTCAGGAGTTGTTATTCTCAATTCTTTTCCATGTCTGTTGTGTTTTTATAGAACAATTTCAACCACTCCTCGAAGGCTCTCAAGGGGTGCTTAATTTAAGCTGTTCAACTAATATAGCTATGATTATGACTAGGCCTTGCCTTACACCATTCTCAAATCAAAATGAAGGCTATCATTTTAGTAATGCTAGTATGACATTTGCAGATATTAATGTAATTGGAAAAGTGATACACAGAGAGAGACATACTAAATGGGAGAATGCACGTGCAACCTATCTTCTGAAATAAGAAAACAATAACAACAAAAAAAGACCAGATATATCCATTTCTCAATAACAAAACACTGCACTGTCCATTAAGGACAAAAACATATTCATTTTTTCTCTGTTAATATTTTGAGAGTGACCACTTTCAAGCAGTATATAGGTTCATTGCTGATTTATGCAAATCATATGATATTTATCAGCTGAAGTCTATGAAATCTCATTGAAAAACCTCTTATGTTAATTCCAAAGAGTAACGTAGCCTTTTGTTGCCCTCTCCTCATTGTCACATACCTTGTGCTTCATGCATGCGCCCACTGAGTCAGAAATCTTAATGCAGTGAACTATTTTGCCAGGGTTTTGACAGAATTTCTTTTTTATTCAAACTTCCCAGCCACCCTCATCACATAGTACCTAATAAAAACACCTTGAAAATAGTGTCAACAGAAAGATAGATCACATGTGAAGAATGTGATTGCACAAGTTCATGTTAAGGTGAGTATACCCTGCAACAGTGACAGAAAAGTAGCTCTATTAACATAATTTCTGTCCACGTGCTATCTTAAACACATTGGTCCTGGGATAATAAATGTCACTTAAACATTTCTCAGGAATTACAAAAAAAGAGAGGAAAAAATTCCCCCAAAGGCCAACAAAGTGCAATATTCAAGCAAGAAAAATGCAACAAGAGATGATCCACTGTACAGATACGCTGGAGTTGACTGTAATCCAATTGTTTTTTATAACACTGATATGAAACAAAACAAAACAAAACAAAACAAAAACACAATGGTTATATGCAGTCAGATCAATGACCATTAATCACAGAAGGGAAGAATATAAAGGAGGAGCAGCTCTGTCTTCTGCCCACACAGACTGTCTGAAGAATGTTCTCCAATTCCCTTCATAGCCTATAGTATATAGCTCTACTGACACAAACTCCACTGCTTCAGCTTTTACAGTACAAAATTAAATTCATTCTGTTGTTAGGTTTCTGTAAAATCTCTATTCATCTAGTTGTCCTCTGTAAATTTAGTGACCTGGTATTAATCTATACAGGAGATGGTGGCAACAGATGCTTTTTTGTTTTTGTTTTTGTTTTTATCTGACTATCTGAATGCATTGACTTTCAATTCTATGCTAAGTGCAAAAAATAACATCCCATTTTCATCATCCGGTGGACTCTGGTGAACCTGCCAGGCAGTGACCTTTGAAAAGCTGCATGAGATGTTGCCTGTAGGTGATAATAGCTGCAGGAGATGGCACCAGTGTGCACAATGCTCTTCCTTTAACCCAATGGTGCTAGTCCCAGCATACACCAGACCTTACCTCCTAGCTGTGTATTAGTGCAAAACAGGAGCTGACTGACTAGCTACTCTCCACCTACCAGTGTAGACGAAATGCCTACCAAAGCCATAGACTAGATGAATGGTGTTATCTTTACCCTTCTTACCTTGATCGGTGTGAGGGCAGGGGAAAGATTTGAGCACTTTCCCTTAATTTTAGGTTGATTGTTTTTCTATCAAGTAATGATCTATGACTGATGTGTTCGACAGTGAGATAACCAATAAAAAGCTTATAGCTTTACAGAAAACTAATAGCAAAGCTAATAAAATACAGAAGAGCAATGCAACGATCATAAGATACAACATAAGATGCTATATGCCAGTTGCATATGGTGCACGTCCCATAAAAACATATATTTATGTTTTCCAGCAGTTTGTTCAATTTCTACAGCAATTCTGACAACCAAACTAGTATCATTTGAAAGTAATAGTCACCTGTTTTGATAAATAAGAGTTTTTTCATATTCAAGGATTAAAGAAATCTTCCACATCTTAAATTTCAGAATATGCTGTGTCCCATGATGGTCCTAGAGGTGCAAATTTGAGTCTTGTACAAGCCTCATTGTGAGGCTACTTTCATGTTTAGCTTTGTGATTTTGTTTGATTCTTTTCTTTAGAAAGTCTAACATAACTAAAAAAATACATATACTAAGGATCATATACAGCTCACAACTCAATATACAGATGAGGCTCATTCTCCTTTCTTTCAAGAACTGACTTGAATCTCAGTTAGAAAACATTGACTAGTCAGAGAATTTAAGATATTTGTGTCTTTGAAGAAGAAAATGTGTAGGTACCACATAAAAATCAGAGGTGCTAATGCAATCACAAATGAACCAGACTTGGTCATTTCAGGATGTACCTCTTCAAATAACAGTGACAGCAAGAGACTAGGATTTTTCCTCCTAGACTCCTTAATCAGGTCTAAGAAGTTATAGATGAAAAAAAAAAAAACGTGTCAAGTTCAGAAAGTGAAGCCAAAAACTGTGTATGGTACAGCTGTTGTAGACCCTAATTTAATTTTCCTTAAGCAATCAAATACCCCAAATTTGAAATGTACTCTTAAATACAAAATCAGTCTTCCTATCAGTTTGAAAATCAAATATTTCTGAACACAAATCCTACAGAAATATTTAAATCCTAGAAAACTAGAAATATAGAAAGTGTACATGCACTGCTGAGAGTTGCATTCAATTCTTCAGTTAAATGTTTCAGTTGTATGGTGGTTTTACTCAGCTGGGTAGCTGAGCTCCACCACAACCAGTCTCTCACTCCCCCTCCTCAAAGGGAAAGGGGGAGAAAATATGACGGAAAGGGTTCAAGGGTTGAGATAAGGACAGGGAGATTGCTCAGCAACTACTGTCACAAGCAAAACAGATTCAGCATAGGGAGATTCATGTAATTTATTACCTATTACTAACAAGCTAGAGAAGTTAGAAAATCAAAAGCAAACTAAAAACACCTTCCTCCCCATACACCCTCTTCCTATGACTAGAGACGTGGTTGTCTCTCTGTACTCAGCTCTGGTGACGCTGCACCTCAAATACTGTTCTCGGTTTTAGGCCCCTCACTACAAGAAGGACATTGCTGGAGTGTATCCAAAGAAGCATAACAAAGGCAAAGAGTCTGGAGAACAAGTCTTGTGAGGAGCGACTGAGGTAGCTGGGGTTGTTTAACCTAGAGAAAAGGAGAGTCAAGGAGAGACCTTATTGCACTCTTCAATTAGTTTAAAGGAGTAGAGTGGTGAGGTGTCTTCTACCAAGGACCAAGTGATAAGACATATGGAAATGGCCTTAAGTTGCACTAGGGGAGGTTTAAGTTTGATATTAGGAAACAATTATTCACTGAAAGTGTTGTAAAGTATTGGAACAGGCTGCCCAGGGAGGTAGTTGAGTCACCATCCCCTGAGGTCTCCAAACAACTTGTAGATGTAGAATTTAGTAACATCATTTAATGGTGGACTTGGCAGTGCTAGGTTAAAGGTCGGAGTACATGATCTTAGAGGTCTTTTCCAGCCTAAATGATTCTATGATTCTAAGTTCAAACATAAACCTGACATATCAAATTCTGTCACTAACCCATTTCTCTCAGTGCTATGTCTACACATATCTTCAGAACCTCCAGGGAATCATATGGTTTATATCTACATGGTATTTTGCAGGAGTATATACGGTCCATCTGACCATGTTTTGAGATTTTGCTACTGGAAGATGAGGGATGTAATTTCAATGCATTACTATGGATATACAGGTTTTGGTACCTTCAGAGCCTTGCAAACTTCACGTATTTCTGGTTACAAGAAATATGCAGACATATAGAACAATAAATTTTTTAAACAATAAAACAATACATTTCCTAGTGTTTCTGTATATTTAAAAGTTACTAGTTACTATTTCACATCTTTGATCACCCTTCTTTCCTTACTTTCAGTCTTTTCATTTTTTATTTATTTTTTTTTCTGAAACAATCTGCTGTAACACCAAAATTTAACTGTTAAAGACAAGGGTCAATTCAGAGACCATCAGATTTATGTGAGATGTTCTCCATGTGCATCATTTTGCATTTAATCTACTCTGAGTTTTATCTTTCATATGATTATGCAGTTAGTCCTTCCATAATCCTTCACAGTGGGATCTCCTTCTTACTGTATTGAATTATCAATGAGCTCTATCACCTACTACTCAGAACAATTTTCAGATTACTTATACTCTATTGAACATCTTTTGTCTAAACAGAGATTTTCATCTATTTTGATTTTTTTTCACACTTTGCCTCTGATTCTAATCTTTTAGACAATTACTGATCCACACAAGTTTTTATTTATTTATTTATTTATTTTTCCTTAATGTAATTCCTGCATAATTTCCTTAAGAAATGTTGGTAAACAAATCTTGTGTATATTTTACCAAGATCACATTTGCCTGCATGTTTAATAATGTCTTAAAAAAATTAAAAGCAAACAAAATAGCAAACAACAACAACAAAACAAAAACAACCAAAAAAAAAAACAACCTAAGGCATTAGGCATTACTTTTTTTACAAATGTTCTGTTGTCTTCCCTAATATTTCACACCAGCTTGTGTTCACTAATGACATTCATTATTGCAGTATTCGATTAATTTCCCATATATATTTATAAGATTTACTTAACAGGATTTTCCTAGAATTCTTCTTTATCCTTTTTTTAGAACAAGGTATTTTGACACATTTCAATCCATAGAACAAAGTCTGTTCTACATGTGAAATTTCATGGCGTAATTAGCAGTTTTTCTATTTAATCTAAATTTCCTTTAGAGTTCTTGGATAAATATAACCTGCTTGCCTATGTGTAACTAAACATTTTTGCTTTTTTCTTTTTTTTTCTATTTGTTTCATAATCTGTTATATAAACACATCATTTCAGCATAACCTTTGAAGACTCCTATAATGAAGAATTTCATGATGAAGAAGGATGGGAAGGGAAGGGGAGGGGATGGAAGGGGGAAGAAAGGGATAGAAAGGGAGGGGAAGCAAGGAAATTTTTCCTTAATTCATCTAAATGTTTCTTATATCATTTACTACATTAATCATCCACTGAGACTAGGAACACTTCAGGTAATTTCTTGGTCCTGAAATGTAATAGCAGTTTTATAACTTCTAATGTGGAGTTTTAAAATAATTTCTATGCAGACTGATAGAATGGTTTCTTCTCTTAGCTGTTTCTTTTTAACAAACAACTTAATTTTTTCATGTAGTTAGTTCTTTTAAAGATAGAAGTACAGTGGATTTGAGATGCTTTATTGCTCCAGATTTACTTAAAGGAATGAAGTGTCTCTGTAGCATTGAGAATCACCTCCTGGAAACTATAAAGAACCAAGTCAAGGATAGCTTCTCCTGTCATGAACTCCCTAACTAGCTACTACATCGTGCAGTCACAGATTGTATCTTAAAATGTTATCTTGGCATCACACCCTGGTGTGATATTTGCCAGCCTTATAGACCAATATTTAAAGTTTGCTATTATTATCACATTTCCTGCTTTCATGACCTTTTTGATATCCTTCATTGTGTTGCAGACAGTGTTACCTTCTTGGATAGAAAGCTGCTGATATAAACCCAGTACTTTTGCAATTTTCCTCATATGTATTCTTCTTATATATGGATTTCATGCTATTCATTGACAACACGAGTTCACTAAACTGATTCAGTTCTAAGCTTTCTTTAATGTAGAGCACAGCTCCATCACTGGTATAACCTTTTTCTGCATACTTTGTATCCTGATTTTTTAATAGTTAACCCATGAACTTTCTACCAAGCTACCAATATGTCTGTATCTGTTCTTCTATAATGGTCATGTTCTAAACTATGCTTATTATTCCAAACTATGCAGGGCAACATAATATACTGTTCAGCAGGATAAATAAAATAGTGTAAAATTAAGACATAGATCAGGAACTGGTTTTTAAATATAGACCGTGTCAGTTTAGGATACTGATTCCAATAATTTATGTATATATATAAATATAAATATATATATATATGTATTTGGTTTTTAATGTCATGACAATTTCATTTGAGTCACATTATGACAGTGTTTGCCACCCATGTACTTAACATAGTATGTCTCTGTTCCCTCATGAGGAAACAGATATGTTTCCTCTGTTTCTACATATCTCTGTTCCAAGAGATGTAGATTTCAACATATTAGAACAAATTACTAGAATTTTCTCATGCTCATTGTCGTGGTTTAACCCGGCCGGCAGCTAAACACCACGCAGCCGTTTGCTCACCCTCCCCCCTCCCTCTCTGGGACGGGGGAGAGAAATGGAAAGTGAAGCCCGTGAGTTGACATAAAGACAGTTTAATAAGACAGGAAAATAATAATAACAAAATAATAATAACAATAATAATAATAATACAATGGTGATAATAGGAAAATAATAATAATATGTACAAACAAGTGATGCACAATGCAATTGCTCACCACCCGCTGACCAATGCCCAGCCTAACCCCGAGCAGTCCGGCCCCCTTCCCCCGGCTAGCCACTCCTATATATTGTTTAGCATGACCCCAGATGGTATGGAATACCCCTTTGGCTAGTTTGGGTCACCTGTCCTGGGTCTGTCCCTTCCCAGCTCTTACTGCACCCCCAGCCTGCCTGTTGGCAGGACAGAGCGAAAGGCTGAGATGTCCTTGGCTTGGTATAAGCACTGCTCTGCAACAATTAAAACATCGGGGTGTTATCAGCATTCTTCTCATCCTAAGCCAAAACACAGCATTCCACCAGCTACTAGGAAGAAAATTAATTCTGTTCTAACTGGAACCAGGACACTCATCCAAACGTTAGTCTTGGTAAATATATTCTGAAAGATCATTTAATGAAGTACGATGCTACTAAGAATGTGATAAACCAGAAATGCAACCTTATGAAGGCTAACTCATTAACTAGCACCCAAAGTCACAAGCCTTCAAATTCACCTCAAATATAGTATTGTCTTTATTGTTTAAACAGCACATGGATATGAAATGGTATTGTTAAATTTCAAACTGTTCTTCTGTATTATTGTATGCACACATTTACACAATCTGCAATGACGCCTGTACACACTAATTATCTAATTAACCAGGACACAGATTCCAATTATAATTTATACCTTCACTCTAAGTGTATAATTTTAGGACATGAGGTTGGCTTTACACCTTTGACCCCTGTGTTAAAGGTCTTAAACTAATTATTTTTTCTTGCTAATTATTCAATATGGGATGAGTTTAACTTTCATTAATGGCTTAAATTCTTGTATCAGCTAGTGTTAGTTTATTGAATGAGAGAAGAGAAGGTTTAACATAGACTATGTGATCTCTGTAAAGTTATGTTGGACTTCTGTTGGAGAGTTTCTTCTACTTCAGTTGCAACTGGCACACGGAAACATCTGGCTTATATGTGATAATCCTTTTTGAAAAGGTTAATTAAATCACCCAGAGTTACAATCTAAAACCCAAGCAAGCCTTCTATTGCACTGCTCATCAGCCCACGTTCCATAAGGATAAGCAGTAACCACTTGCGTCACCCAAGTTCTTTTACACCTTTCCATGTGTTTCAGTCATGCCTTAAGGACAAAATTCACTGAGTATTTATCAAAGAATTAAAAAACAAATTTCCCACACACAATAAACTGTGATGGAGTTGATGGAGTTTCAGCCACATTTGGCTTGGAGCTGATATATGTATACAGCACAGTGCAGCAATGCTAACTCAGGTTTGAAAGACTCACACTAGAGTTTACTGCTACCTTGGATGTAGCATTACAATAATATGAATTCCAGTCTGTCATGGATTTGGGGTCCCAGAGCAGCAGGAGGGACTAGCTCTGGGATACGGCCTCTTGCCATCAATACAGCAAGGCGATCTGATGAAGAGCTGGTGCTTTGTGGCTGGTCTGTGGGAGTGGAGCAGGATGTTCAATGCCTCCTGTATCTTGGTAGTCAGCTAAGTACCACACAGGTGCTCATTCACTCCCCCTCAAAGTAGGGTAGGGCAGAGAGACAAAAGGACAAAATTTCATGGGACAAAGTAAGACAGAATTGTAAGTGAAGTAAAGAATTGGGAAGGGGGATTAGGGGGAGTGACGCAAAAATCACTTACCACCAGAGGACTGAGAGGCCCATCCAGTCACCAAGCAAGAGCTATTTTGGAAAAAAATCAACTGCTCTATCTCCTACCCTCAGGTTTATGTGAGCAGAACTGTTCCAATCTTGTCTAAAACAGCACCATACAAGCTGCTATTCAAAAACAAAACAAAACAAAAAACAAAACAAAACAAACAAAAAAACACCTTCTTCTGTTTCAAACAGACCTTTCTGTCAAATCTGTCATAGAATTGGAGGACATAAATATGCATTAAACTGCTCTCATTAGTTTGTAGTACTTACACTACACTCAGAGTCATGAAAACTCTCAGCAATAAACATAAATGTACATCTCATTATCAAAGCACAATAGCTAAGTTAAACATGGGACAGAAGGTTGATAAGCAAGTTCCCAACTTTTGTGTATGAGACAAGAATTAAGTTCTATGAAAACATCTTTGCTGAGGCTCACTTCTTTTTTTCTTCTAAAGACTATTTGAATGCCTTTAGGTACACCAAATATATTAGGTTATTGGGAATTATGATAAATCTGGAATTTAAATCCTTCATATAGGAAAAAAAATCAACAAGCTTTTTAAATTCAAAATTGAAAATTATCTTTAGTTTTAAGTAATGATCCACTTTGACATCTATTAACCCATTTGAAAAAGCAATAAATTGCCTAAGCACAAAAAATTATTTACGCCACAGGCTTCCAAAGCTTCTTATGCTTTCACGTGTCATAATCAAGTGCATAGGTATTTTTTTTTTTTTTACCTTTACATATTGTTCTTCCTTTCAAGCCTTTGTAAAAAGTAGAAAAACTCTGTAAAGCAATATTTTGAAAGACAACCATTTGAATTAGAAGGATGCATCTCAAGCACCCATTCCTGCTTTGGAAAAGAAGGGATTTTATACTTTATTTATATTTTAAATGTATTTTAAATAAATACTTTATTTATACTTTATTTATATTTTATTTTAACCATCAAAATGCATTATTTCCAATATCCAAAATACAGACTTTTAAAAACATATTCCAGAAAAAAAAAGTATCATAAATATACTTGATATTAGGCACTTTAATTCCTAATGGTATTAATACTCTCATTTATATTTATAATATTAAAAAATGTACCATCTGTCTCACTAACACTAGGAGACCAGATTAGAGTAACCATAATATGATTCATTTTTAATAAAAATCACTACGGGTTAATTAGAATGTGAAATGTCTACTGGAAATGGAGCAATTATTTCACTGGTACTTTTAATGCTGTCAAGCCGGAGGTGTTTTTTTTGTTTGTTTGTTTGTTTTTGTTTTTGTTTTTGTTTGTTTGTTTGCTTTTTTGTTTTTTTGGTAACTGAGCTACACAATCAAAAGTAGCTCTCCTCATTAAAACATAGAACAAAATCCCACACAATTCCTCACCAATTCTGCTTCTCAAGAATCAAGTTGCTTTTCATGCCAACTGCTCAAAGGTAGTTGAAACAATCTACTTCCTAAAAGAAAAATCTTTAGAGATTACTTCTAAATCTAGTTGTCCATTGTGACCTCTCCTCCTCCACAGTTCTCATTAATAAATTTTCACACTGCTAATATGATCAACCCTGTGTTCTAAAAATATAACTTCAGAATTTTATTCCTAGGCCCTCTTTTTTGTAACTTTTTTTCTCAGATTTATTCAGATTCTCAGATTTTTTTCCTTTTTCTTTTTCACAGATTTATGAGGGATGAAAGCTAAGGTTATGTGCCTGGTCAATGCTTGAGACACAAATCTAAAGCCCAGTCTGCATTTAACTTGTCTGCAGACTCTGCATAAGACATGGATTTAAACCATCTGAATTTGACAAGTTCAGAACACAATATTGTCCTTAATTCAATTTAAACCTATCTCATGCCAGAATAGTTTCTAACAATTTAGGACAACATTATTTCAATGAAATATGAAACTAGGTACTATGAACAAATGTAGATTGTCTACATTTTGTTAACCAGATTTCAAATATAGCTAATGACAACATCTGTCTACAGGACTCATATTAATAAAACAAATGAGATAAAAATGGAAAAGAGAAAGAACAAAAACAAAAAACACCACCAACAACAACAACAGGAGAATAATAAATGTATATCTCTTTATATGTTTTTGTAGTTGGAAAGGAAATGGACAGAATGGTGACAAGAGAAGAGAAAGTAAAAAGAATGAAAGGGAGTTGAGAGAAAATCATTCCTATGATGGTATTAGCAGAAAAGGAAACGGAAGACAAGAACCATTAAGAAAGTAACAAATGAATAGATCATATTGTGAACAAGACCACTACTATCAAAGATCATAAAAGATAACATGGCAACCCCAGATAGAATACAGCCAGTATTCTTAGTGCTCATTAGTTTCATGTCCATAACATTTTGCAACTAAGACTGTTGTAAAAGCTGTATCAATTTTGCTCCTTAAATAAGGAAGCTACTTACACATCTCCTGAATAAATTTCAATTTCACCACATCTTGACATCACAAAAAGTTTTTGGATTTTCAGTGGTTAAATGATAGTTAGCAATGATTAATATAGATGAAAAAACAAGGTGAAACTCATTTGTTTGTTTGTTTGTTTTAATACATTTTGCATAAAAATGTATTCAGATATTACTTTTAACGTACACCTTGGTTTACTCTCTTTTATTGTTAATTAATATTTTCTTTTTGTTTTAGTTAAGGATTTTCCCTCCTACACTGTGAACCAGAAACTCTAATATGCTATCTTATATTTCATGACATTTTAAATTACTAGTCTTTATTCAAGATTCAGGATATCTCAGTGCTTCTCTATAATGTATAATTGCATTAACTGGTAAGTCTATTTATTTATAAAACAAACAAACAAACAAACAAGAACAAAACAACATCATAAAGAATAGAGAAAATCTATCACTTAAACAGTGTGTTGATGACAGAAGAATGACTGAGCATGACTTATTCATACTTCAAACATCTAACTAATTTAAAACTTATTAAAAATATCTATAATCATACTGAAACACTTGCAATATTTTCAGTTGTCTTATTATTACATCTCTTCATTTAGTTATATTGTAAGATATGTTACTTTTTCTAAGTTCTTTTTTTTCTTCACTGAAGATAACCTGTTAACATTCTGAAAAAAAACTGACAGTTTTCATTTAGTGCTTTAGTTGCTTTTGAAACCAAGGGCATTATGGAAGATTTCTCATGAATCTGAAAACTGCTATTCCCATTCAAAATTTTCAGTTGCTCTGCCCCCCCTCTTTTTTTTTTTTTTTTTTTTTTTTTTCATTTTTCATTTTTAAAGTCCTGATGAGTGTTTGGATGAGTAACCCAGGAGAAAAAAAAAAAAAAAGAGACTAATGACAACTTATCTTTCGACTGGAAAAACAACTTCTCTCATAGGGCAGCTTTTAGTAGTATATGATGACCTGTGGGAGTTCAGTGCTTATACATATTCAGTTATATATTTTTTTCTAGGAAGTTATCTCCATACTATTGGGAAGTCCTACATAGTTGCTGTTGTTTTTTTATTTATTTTTATTTTTTAAAAGAGAGAGAGAATATTTAAGGTTTTTTATACAATTGTACAATATATATGTAGAAGCTTTCTTATACAATTATTTATGTATGCTATGTATCTATATATCCAATATGTATAAACATAATATGTACAATAAAGCCATATACACATACTCACACACACCACTACTAATTTAATTTCTAAATATACTATGGAAGAACCTCAAGATACACTTATAGAATCACAGATTGGAAAAGACCTTCAAGATCATCAAATCCACCCATCAACCTGACCTACCAGATACAATCAATGAAACATGTCAGTGCCATATCCACATTAAATGCGTCCAGCGATGGGGACTCCACCAGTTTGCTGGGCAGCCCCTTCCAATGTTTGATGACCTCCTCCATGACAAAATTCTTTCTAATGTCCAATCTAACCCTCCCCTGGTGCAACTTCAGACTGTTTCCTCATATCCTGTCACTTGTCACCTGAGAAAAGTGATAAATGAACATAATACAGGAGCATAATGCACTTAAGGATATCTGGATGTTGACTAACTTAAGTAACCTCCAGCAGCCATACAGAGCAACATGACAAACTAAACATGACCCAAAGTCATGTTTGCCTGAATCGTGAAAGAAGCAGAATATTGTTCTTTAAGTCATACAATTTTCTGATGCCCTCCTATGAATAAAGAGAATGGTAGTTATTTATTTGCCATCATAAAATGCCTGAAAATGCAGGCAGCAACTAGCGAAATGTTTCACCATTGCTCAGGCTTTAAGTGGTCATATGAAAGGAGTTTGAAAAAAATATTAATTTTTGTATTTTATTCAGTTGTTGAATGAGTTCTTCCAATTCCAAGTCACCGAACTTCTAGACAAAGCATATTCTGTCCTGCTTCATTTGTTCTCTACTGGTGTCCTGATTCAGCAAAACATTTTTTTTTTCTGTGGAACCATATTCACTTAAAGATATCTAGCTTTGTAGGGTCAAAGCTGCAAAATCTTTTCGTTTAAAATTTATTGCAGCAGTTTGTACTCTGAAAGGGATTTGATTTTACATAACATTCTACAATGCCTTTTTTGATTTTCTTTTTACTATGCTGTCCATAATCTTGCTCCTTATACACTCATCATTTTCTTGACCTTCTGTCCTTTCTTTAACATCAAGCACTGTTTAGTTGTACTAGTTAGTACAAGCTAGACTTTTATGTTAGTATTTGCAAGGACAATAAAGGGCAAGCTTTGTGAGGGCGTACCAATTTACTCCAATTATCATGCTTTAAAAAACTTGTTTGGAGATTTTTTTTTTTAATTTTTTTTTCCTTTTCTTTTTTACTTTCTCCTGAAGGAGGGCACTTACTAACAAGAACACTTTGAAAATTTTAGGAAATTTTTATGATCCCTAAATTAGTCATTAGTATGTCATCAGAGTATTATTGCTGTGGGACTATGTTTCACATCAAAGTGCTATTGTTTCAACAATGCACTTGTTTACAACAGTAAAACCATTTCCTTTGATACATTTTCATATCCTTTTCCTGCTTTCATAGAATCAGAAAATGAAATGTTTGTATTCTAAGAAAGCCTAAAACATTTAATCTCTTCTTCTGCACTTGAACATCTGTAGTGCTAATGGATACAAGCCAAACCCATGAGTTGCAGGATGATGTTCTGGGGTCTGGGACTGTGCAAGTGAAAAGCTGCAAAAAGATTACAGTCTAGGCTCGATGTGTTTTCCAGTTGTATGGCTCATGTTCTATCTGTTAGAATTTGAAACTTAAGTTGATCTTTCTTAAATACTTCTGTTAACATGAGGTGTGCATACATATATGTATATAAGACTAACTTTGACATTTCCATGTCAGACAAAGAATCTGCAACAGTAGCAAGTGAATATAATCCCTTTTTATTAGTTCAGTGAAAGGAATGCACACAGTTCATCAGCTAAGTATGAAAAGGAGATGCTGATGTTAAAGCACAGTATATGTTTATCTTTGCCTGTGTACAACTCATGTAAATAAACCATTGTAGACAAATCTCATTTGCAATAGGTTGCAATGATTAAACTTCCATTACTCAAAAGTAAAAAGAATAACTGCCAGGAACTCAAGTTAAAGGTAAAAGCAAGACTAAGGAATGGTAAAGCCATTCCTTAAGGAACTTTCTAAAATCCTAGTAGACATTTTCATATAGCAAAGCCTTTTATGCAATGTAATACAACTGTAGATCTTTTTTCTGTGTGAAATTTTGTTTGAATTAGAAATATGTAATGAAACTAACAAATATTTTATTGCTTCCACCACAATACACTCCTGACTTTTCTGAAATATTATTACTTTCCAAAAAGCATAATTAAGATCATAGCTTTATATCAAAATGCAGCATACACAATCAAAATTAAAAAAAAATATAAAGTGCAGGCTTAGTGACCGTATCAATAAAGATGTCATATGATTCAGTCTTTCACTTCTACTATTTAGCATGGATAGTATATTTGTTATGAGAAGAAGAAGCATAATGTGATTTAGCAATTTAGGCAAATTGCTAATTTAATAAGCAATTTAGGCAAATCAAGACTCAGGAAAGGAATGTTGCAGTTGAAATCCTAGCAATGCCATAGTACTTCAAAGCAATTACTTAACTAATATATAGTTAAGTTAAAATATATAGTTATAGTTAAAAACTAAAGTTATTCTCAATAAGGCAAGCAGTATAAAGTTAATAGCAATCCCCACCCCAAAAGTACTGTACCTCTAAAACTAATCCTTGCTTTCAAAAACTAAACCAAAAAGCCAAAAAACTTTGACATGATTTGAATGTCTTGGCAGTAACCCAGTAATCTAGAAACCAATGGAGATTTTAGAAAAAAATATTGTATTTATTACACACAAAGACTAATTATATGAAAAAAAAAAAAGGAAGAAAAAAAAAAAGTCCAGAAACTGATTTTAAAATAGGAAAATAGGAAAAAGTGGTTCTGTTACCTTCTAAACTTGTACACACAGAATCTATATACTATTAAAAGTCCACAGACATCTAAATAATGTAGAAAGTAGATACCTAAATGCAATTTGCTTCTTGATTTTTATTTGAATCCTGAACAACCTTATACCCTTGAAATTACTGAGAAAAAATATTAGATAGTTTACATAGCTGAGAAATGAAGCAAACATTCGTCAGAGCAGGTATGTTATCTGTCAGATGAAGAACTTTCTGAGTAGGATGACTGAAAGAATTCTTTGTCTGATTTATTCGGGTCCAAAAATTGATAAGATTTTACAATCTGTAAGTGTGATAAGCAAATAAACAAAGATGTTAGTGCCTTGTTAGGAAGTTAGATTTAGATTCAATGTAAGTTTAAGTGTTGGCCATAAAACATACTGGCAAATGCTTCAACAAATATAGGCATTTCCTAAGAGTTTCTTAAGTCAGCTAAAGCTAAAGGGATGCCCTTGTGTCTGCAACTATTTTATTTATTCATTTATTTTATATGAGCTTTATGAAAGGCAAACATTTTCCTCCTTGAACACACATGACATTACACTAGCAATTATCAGATTATGGATTTACCATTTCAATCATGATTTTAATTATTGATCTCTGAGATAGAAACTGCTAGCTTGAACACCAGCAGAATTTGTAAACAAATAAATAAATAAATGGTGAATCCCCTATTAGCTAATCCTACACAAATTAGGACCATAATCTGTGCAGTGCAAGGCTTTCACTCTGCAAATCCTTGAAGTCTTGGCTGTGCTACAGCTTGCAAATCATCTCTAATGAGTATAACGTGGATTTCACAGCTATTAGACTAACTGCATATTTAGCTGTTTCCCAGTAAACTATCAAAAAAATGCTTGCATTGTATAATGGATGTATCACCTTATGAATATTATGATTTTGTATGAGATTTTAAACCACATTAGATCCTTTGAGAAAAATAGTCTTTTATTAAAATGAACTGCATATAATTATGACAATGTGAGGTTTTCCAAATCTCTTAGTCACTCCCAAGTAAGTTTTATCAAAGTGTGTGAACTTACCTTAGATTTACACTGAAAGAAAACAAGAAACACTTGGCATAGTGGTTGAACAGGAGGAATAGTGGTTTACCAAATCCATCCCAGACAATTCCACTGTCTGATGCATACAGTATATCTGATGCATAGTTAAGTATTAATTCCCATAATTAAATTTAATTCTTAGGAATTTCAGCTTCTATCACATTGCTGAATTGATTACTTTTAAGTTGAATTGATTACTTGCTAATTGATCACTTTTAAACAGTCATGACATTGCAGATCCCATGCACAGTAAACCTCAACTGAATTCTGATTTCTTTTCTAAACTAAACCTGACCCATAACAACAAAAACTAAATGTAAGTAATTTGATATCCTGAAAATGCATTTGATTTATAATAAATAAAATGAAGCTTTGCTCTTATCTTTAAACAAAATTATTCAACCGTTTGGTTTGTATCCATAAACAAAGGGTTTGGTTATTAAACTGGTGCCTCTGATCAGTATGAAGTAATACAAAGAGGGAAACTTTGAAGAAGAGACATAAAAAGCATATCTTGTGTATACCTCCTAAAATCTTGATTATTTTTTTTCTGACATTCTAACACAATTTTCATCAACTAACATGAATGCCCCATAACAAATGGTTTGCTTTGTTTTAAAAGGGGCCATGTTTTGTTTCAGTCTATCTTTAATCTTGCTAAGACAACTCAGTCACTGAAGAACCACAATTAACATCAATGTAAAACCTCATTATCATCTCACATAAACTGAAGCAATGCAATTAGCGTTTCTGTTGTTTGGCAGGAGTAGATACACAATGTGTCCTTCCAAGATATAACTCTAAGGACAGCAAGGGATGATTTGGTTGGACAGGAAGCATATTTTCATTTGACATTGACAATGCTCATTAAGCTTAAAGGGTCTGTACACCTATAAAACGCAGAAGGATGTTAGTGTATTACCAATAAGACTCTTTATTTGTAAGTGCCAGGCAATCAAGTTAATAATTTTAAATATACAAATGTAGAGGTACACTTTGGACAAAACTATAAGGCATAGTTAATTTCCAAGCTTTATTCCTAATCTAGCAGATATATTCATAGGCAGGTTTCTTCAGAATAAACTCTATGTGTTAATGCAGCTGCAGAATGTTCCACTGATTCCAAAAGCAAACAAACAAACGAAACGTACTGATCCAAGTAAAATTCAGCCAAATTTCAAAAGTAATACTTATTACTAAAAATAAAAGCAAGGCTGTCATTACAGGTTCCAACACCAATCTACTTACAGAGAAAGTACTGTGTTATTGCTGCAGTTCAGAATGATATTCATAATCTTTAAGAAACAGTTTTCAGAAAGCTCTCACAAATGTATGCTGTAATAACTACCAAGACTTTTTGCTGATACAGTATAATTTCCAAGCTGCTATTTCCTTTCTGCATCTTCTTTCCTTGGACATATCAATAAATATCTCAATGTTATACCCTTAGCAAGCTATCAATAACCACTGGGACAGGCTTCATGTCAGTGCTTCATGTCAGTGCTTCATGACTGACCAAGGAACATCTTATCTACCCTACACAGGTCAACGAAATTCCTGTTAAAATCAGATTTTCACTAATTATTTACTTGGTTTGTCAGCATGTACTAGTATAGCTTTACTGTTTCTGTGAAAAATCTCTTGACCTATAAAAATTAAGGTATGGTTCCACTGATAAGTAACTCAGCTTTTCAAATACTGTATTTGTAGCTAAACACAACAACATTCATGTAAGTTTAATATTGTAAAGATTAATGTGGTAGATTCTTTTGTCACAGTAGAACCCATCTTATCTATAACCAGAGAGATGAATTTTAACAGAATATGAGACAAAAAAAAATATTATTTGATACAAGTAGTAGCATGACATTGGCCTCAGCACAAAAGAAAGGTGCTGTGTCTCCCAAATGCAAATAAAAAAAAAAATACATTGCATTTCAATACAACAATACAATTCTGAATAGTAACAATATCTATCACAGTACCTTTAAGAAATTTTAATTGAGAAAAATATGATGTACTATATATTGCAAGACTATTGACACTCATGGTTTTGTGCTCAAGGAAGTCTGACTCCATGTTGTGATTTTTTGAAATGTGTTTGAGTCCCAGTTGACCAAAACTTTATCTCCATGAAGCTCCATAAAGTAAAACATTAAAACAAAGAACATTTTCCATTTTTTGAGCATAAGGATTTTATCTATGTATATTTCTTTTTTTTTTTCACTCCAGAATGATTTTGATTATTTATTTAAAGATTAAAAATATACTCTTCATAATCTAGAAGTCTGAGAAAAATGTGCTGACAAAATGTTTTATGCCAAAACAGTTTATCCTCCATTAAGTTATCAGCCTTGGCAACATTCATAAGCACTGAAAAAAAACAACTGAGCACAAAGCTGTCCTTTTTTCAGGCAAGTGCAAGTACTGATTTATTGGGAAATTAGTCACGATGGATGTGGATTAGGATTACCTGGGAAGGTTTTGGTAGTCAGTGGGCTACAGGGGTGGCCTCTGTGAGGAGTCCATCAGCTGTCCCATGTTAGGTAAGGGCCAGTTCCAGTCAATTCTAAAAGGGACCCTTTTCTGGCCAAAGCTGATCTAATGAGTGACGCTCATTGTACCACTGTGAGAACATATTTAGAAAAGGACAAAAAACTGCTGTGCAACAAGCTGGGAGAGAGGGGTGAGAAAATGCAGAGTGAAACAACCCTGAAAACAATGTCAGTGAAGAAGGTGGGGAAGAGGTGCTCCAGGCATTGGAGTAGAGCCAGTTCCCCTGCAGGCTGTGGAGAAGACCATGGTGGAACAGGCTGTCACCCTGCAGCCCATGCAAGTACCATGCTGGAGCAGGTATCCATGCTGCCCACAGTGGATCTGGAATGAAGGAGGATGAAGCCTGTAAAGGAGTCCATGGTGGAATAAACTATAGGCTGGAACTGCAGCCTGTGGAAGGGAGCACCAAATGGAGCAGAAGGTTTGAGGGGAGCTACTGCTCCAGTAACTGGAGAAGTTTGCTCTTGAAGGATGGCCCTGTGGTATAGAACCATATTGGAGCAGTTCTTGAAGGACTGCAGACTATGAGAAGCCCAACTAGGATCAGTTTAGGAGGGACAGCATCCCATGGGAGGGACTCCATGTTTGAGGAATGGGAGAGAGTGACCATGAAGGAGTAAGTGGCAGAGATAAAGTATTATGGATTGACCACAATCCACATGCTCTATTCGCTTGAACTACCTGGGGGAAGATGGTGGAGGGACATTGGTTTTAGTCTCCTCTTAGTTCTCACTGCTCTAGTCTGTTATTAATCGGTAATAAATTACATTACCCTCCCTTATGCTGAATCTGTTCTATCTTTGATGGCAACTGGGGAGTGATTTCCATGTCCTTATCTCAACCTATGATCTTTTTGATATTTTTCTCTCTCAGTTCCTTTGAGGATGAGGAGTGAGAGAACGGTCTGGTGTTGTATAGCTGCCCATTGTTGTTAAACCACCACAGGAGGTAAGGTGATTTTAACTCATGTTCCACTCCCTTGCTGTGACACTGGCCATTCATAGCATCCCTATAGGCTCCACAGTGCCAAATCCAGTTGTTGTCAGAATGCATTGAGTTTGTTGGGCTCCATTTAATAAACACAAAAAAGGAGGAAGAACAAGAAGGGCTCTAAACTTTATAATTTGGATGAGACAGGGGTTAGGGCTGCCTTAATCTCCCATCTGCATTTGAAACACCTTGAAAACACAATATAGGAATGGTCATGAAGCCAAACAAAGAACAAAGAAGTGATCTCCTTTGGTTTTCATTTTGTTTCTTTTCATTCTTTCCTCTACTTCTAGTTATACAATGAATCACAATCAATATTTCAGACACCAATCCTGTTCTTTTTAAATACATTACTTAAGAAGAATAAAGTATAAGTAATTTCATCGCTCGATATATAAGAATTTCAGTGGTACTAGTCATCTGAGTAACATACAGTGTCAGGCTTTTGGAATACAACAAGTATTTATGTTCCAGTGATTAAAAAAATGTGTTTTGTTTTGTTTTGTTTTTCAGAGAAATTAAAGTAAAAATTATTTCCAATTTGAGAAGTAAGAAAGTTCTAGAAATGTATTAACCTTTTTTTTTTTTTTTTTTGTAATTATCTATATTTTTATTATTATATTTTATTATTGCACAGGTACACAATGTAAAGCAAACTTCTCATTCTTATTAGCTATTCACACTGACCTATTTGGGTGTTTATATTTTCAGTCTTTCCCAAAACAATGAGAAACAACTTCCGTTATTTGGCTGTTTGATAATTACAGAATCACAGAACTATAGGGGTTGGAAGGGAACTCAAGAGATCATCGGGTCCAACCCCCCTGCCAAAGCAGGTTCCCTAGAGTAAATTGCCCAGGTAGACGTCCAGATGGGCCTTGAATATCTCCAGAGAAGGAGACTCCACAACCTCCCTGGGCAGCCTGTTCCAGTACCCTGTCACCCTTACTGTGAAGAAGTTGTTTTGCATGTTCGTGCAGAATTTCCTGTGCCCTTACCTCCAAGAATTATAACAAAGTGCAGTGGTATTTAAAGCTTATACAGCCAGAATGTTCTCTAATAAATTCTCTCATACTTAGAAATTGTTTGCACTTTAAATACTGTATGGTCCCACAAAGTAATGTCATTTGGTTGGCTGAAGCAAACTTAAAATATATAGCTTTCTTGATGATGATTATATGCTTTGGTCCTGATAGTCTCAGAATTCAATTTTTGATATGGGAGCTTTCTATTTCTACATCAATGCATCAATGATTCTCAACCAAATGCTATGGATTCATTAGGCTCATAGCTTAAGAAGAATTGTATCATTCAATTTGTTTAAGAAATATTAAAAAGAAAAAAAAGGAAGATTAGACATTGACTCACCTGTGAAGTTCATAGCCCATTGAAAAAGAAGAAGTCTAGCTTAGATCTGGAAGAAAATGGGAAAAGGTAAACTGTTCTTTCTCAGTTTTCAAAACAATTTTTGCTCCTTCAGAAAGGACAGAGAGGTGGGGCCAGATTCGCCAAGCAGGATACTATTTCAGGAAATACTGAAAAACACATTAATGAAGTTTTAAAAACTGAAGAATTGGGAAGGTGGCAGTCCCTGAAATTTAAGGGACAGGGAATTACATCTTTTGCACTGCTGTAAAATTAAACTGTACTGTTCCCTAGGAGATATGTAACTTCTGTGATGAAACTGAGGGGGCTCAATAGTACTCAAAGATGTATTTAAAGAAATTAATGAGAAAGGGACTGCGTCATTACGGAAATTCTTATACAGAATTGATCAATATTTAAATCTGACAAAATTCATACCAAATGTTCAGTTAACCTTTATTTTTTAGAATACATTCTATGAAGTTATGAGAAATATTTTGTATCCTTTAGATGATCTTTATTATCTATAATGACCTAGATGTCTACATTGTCTCAGAGCTGCTTGAAATACTGTTCACTTTTTTTAAAATGTTTCTTTTTCCTAATGCAAATTTGAAATAGATTTTTTCTTTGTGACATTAATATTACCTTTATCCATCAAAAATTAAAAATAAAAATACTAGATTTTTTTTTTTTAATATTGTCAAACAATATAAAAATAGGAGTGAATCTGAGGAGTCTTTGGTCCAGTATATTACTAATATCTTTGTATGCTTGTTCTGATGTTGTCAAAAATAATACATGGAGTAATGAGTTAATATTCTTTGTTAGATGCAGAAAGTTCATCCTATACTTCCTTGGAATGTTGACAATAACCACTTTGCTCCCATGTGACCAAAACCATCAATAAATAAAAATGACCTTTTCTGCTCAGCTAAGATATAATGAAAGCAAAATATTCAGTCTACAAACACTCAGACAAAATCCTATGATCTACAATATGCCTTGTGCTTGTAATTTTCATGACAGAATTGATTTGTTATGAGACTTTTTATGTGCAAAGAGGAAACTCGTTTCTCAGAAGTCATCTATTCCTCTATCCCATTTGAAAAAGATACACTAAGCTCCCAATAAATCAATCAGACAACTGATTTCATGGGTTAGTCAGGGTGAAAATGGCAATTTTAACACTTTATTGTAAATTAATGGTGAAAATCTTTTAACACAAAAAAAAACTATACACTAAAAGCTCCTTGATGTCTACTGGAAATAAATTTATATTGAATAGTAATGAAATTCTGCCTAAAGAAAAAAAGATATTTATATTTTAAAATATGAACAAAGTAATGGCAAGTCAAGATAACCTTAAAACAATCTTTTTATAAGCAAGTAATACATGCATGAAGGTCTTCTTCTGTAGTGTTTCAAAGATTATTACCATATTAAATCAGATATTATTGCCTCAGGAAAGAGCATGTTAGTATTATCTATGACTTTTTAAACTAAGTGACAACCTGATTTACATGCTATACAGCTTTATAGTAATTCCAGTTTAGCTAGGACTTTATCCTGTTTCCATTAAGGCAGCTTAATCTTTTATGGGAAGCTTAAAGGAATCTGTGTGAAGTTGCAAGTACTAGGATAAAGCTACAAGGTAGAAAATAAATAAATAAATAAAATCTTAAGTCAGAATAAATCTGAAACACATGCTTAACTCTCTGATGAAGTCCCAGTGCATACTCTAATACTCAAAGTATTTATTATTTGTGATAAGGTACTGTGATAACCACCTGTTTCTTCTGTTCTCCTTACCAGGCTTTACACCACATAGCTTCACTCAGACTTTGCAAAATGTACTAAGTCCCCCATAACATTCAAAAATAACTCTGGAGGAAGCACAAAAGAGACAGTTATCTCTTCATCTCAGCAGTGGTATTACTTACCCCATCTCTCCTCCTTTTTGCTCTGATGAACGAAGTCACACCTCCATCACTACATCTATTCAAAAAGGTTGAAATTAAAATATATAACTTCAATGCAAAAATCAGGAAGTCTATAAAACATGAAAAAACAATAAGATTAAGAAGATATTCGTAACTGTGGGAGGGGAGAGGTATGTTCAATACAGCGTTACAATGAAAAGGGAAACTAATAAGCATGAAAAAAGGATGTTTTAATGTTTTAGTACAATAACCTTATTTTCACATTTGTATATGATCTGGCACACAGATAAAATACAGTTTTTAACACATTTTTACATCTTTTATTAAAAGCACCATAACTTTTCTATGATTTTAACTTAAATTTCTTACTTGTAAACTCTCTTTAGTGTTTTGTTTCTTTATCTTGTTTTGTGTATTAACTGTCTCTGTCAAGATTGTCAGAAAGAGTAGTGAGATATGCTCAAAAGGAATAATAAGAGGGATAATTCATAACTCAGTTGAACCAATAAAGCTCATGACTTATGTCTCTAAACAATTCTTTGTTCAGGGATAAAGATAATTTGACACGTTGCAAAAAACTTTTAATCAGATTATTTATGATAACTTTAATAATGGAGAACAATAGAGAACTGTTAAAAAAGTAATACATATATTTTAAATATATATTTTTTCAGATTTTCCTTACCTACTCTCTTATCTTTTATTTTCATTGTTTCAAATGTTAAACATACACTAAAAGAGTGAAAGCTATAACTTAATACCCCAAATATAGGCAATTTATAGAGGGATTTTATGAAGTTGATAGTTGAATATTTTCTTTACATTTTAATGCTGTGCCCATTTCCATGCAATTTATAATATGATGTATTAGAGAGTCTTTAGAATTGTATAGTCTATGAGAGACAGAACTCAAAACTAATATGATGTCATTATATCATGAGATTAGTGTTAGAGATGAACAAAAATACTCTTAAATAAGACCACAATTAAGTGTTATGTTTTCAATTTATTTTACAGGATTAGTTGTAACACAAAATCTGTCAAAAATTTGCATCGAATAATCTCAGTCTTAAACATATACTCGTTCAAAAATGATTTCCTAAATAGCTCCAAAAAATCCAATTGTTAAATCAAAGCAAATTAAAATTACTGCAAATGTATTACAAAATAATCTGAGTGACAGACCAGAACAAGTATTAAGAAGAATTTTATGCAGTTCCCCAACTGCGTAACAGTTACTGTGAAAAAAAACATATTTGTGGATTTATTATCATAAATAGTACAGCCATACATCACATACATCTGTGTTTATGACAAAGAAACCAGTTTGGTTGCACTGATAACTTGGGGGAATCTGTTAAAGGAACTGTTTATTTTATTTTTATTTTTTTTAAAACACTTTCTACCTTCAACTTTCCTTAGATTTTTCTTTCATTTCTACTCCTATTCCCCAACAAAGTACTACTTCAGATAAGCACTGGAAAATTTAGGTGATGCCTGGGGCTTCAGTCTAATGTAAAGGCAATCTAAAATGAAGTTCAAAGGCTGTTAACGTTGTGTCATTTGTGTTTACACTTTTCTTGGGAAAATATTGTTGGGACTGTGATTTTCAGCTTACCCTTGAGTTTATACTGCTGGTATTCCAGAAAGCTATTCTGGATATCAAAGATTTCTCAGAAAGAAACCTTCAGCATTTCACAGCCTTCTTTACATTATTTAAGAATTAAGCATCCATCTTCCATCTTCCAAAAGAGAACAAAGATCTCTGCCTGCCTGTCCTGTTCCTGTTGGTGCAGAAGACTAGGCACAGTGCTCTAGCTATTACTAAAGACATGGAAATTTGGTATGCCTAAACAAAATACATGTAAGGAAATGGAAATAATGAAATACCCAAATAGAATGACTGACTTGTCCTAATCAAATAACAGCAACAGAATAAAAAGTTGTGAAAGCTCTTTCAAAACTTTATCTGTTGCTTCCTCCTTAATGCTAAGCAACTAACTTGACTGAAGACTTTGAACCATTGCTATAATCTATGATACTATACCAATATAGGTCACACTGGAATGCTTCCAATCTTCTGTCTCTTATTTTTTAATTCATTTTTATTATAAAACTAGTACATGAGAACCCACAGATGCTAAAGCAATTTTAACAAATGTTCATGCATTAATACCAAAAATTTCATAGTCTGTCAAATTATATATTCCTTTTTTTTTTTTCTTTTAATAAAATGTCTGTCTTTATTAAAAGTGCATTAAAATGAATGAGGGTAGAAGATGATGTTCACTGAGCAATTAGGCTGATTTAAACATGCCTGACAAGGCTCTAGAAAAAAAAAAAAAAACATGAAAAAAATAGCAGCTTAGTGTAGTATTGCATACATATATCATAACGGATTTAAATACACACTAAAATGCATTTAGAAAACAACTACATGCACTGAAAGAAACAGTAACAGTTCATATCCTTTAACAAATATGCCTAAGATGGGAACAAAAGCAGGTTAGCACATATTAAGTGAAGCTGTTAGTGTTAAATATCTTGCTTCAACACATGATTTTTTTAAATGAACTTAATACAACTGTAAAGGCAATTATTCTACTACATAATGAAGCAAAATGAACTTGTAAAAATATCATTACAATAGTTGTAAATGGTATTACTGTCAGTACTATGCCACTAAGTATGTCCAGATAGTAATGATTATTTTACCTGTGCAATGAGTGTATTTCTAATGAGTGTATTGCGCTAATCAGTTAAAGCATTAGTTATGAAAATCAAGATATAAAATTATAAAGCAAAGAATTAACCCACATTTTAATCATATTGAAGAATTTACTTGGCTTTTGGAATACGTTGTCCAGTAATTCAATGGTAAATATTCCTTTTATTTGGTCACTAACTACATCACTGATTTAGGATATATAAAGCAAGATAGCTTTACAAAATACAGAAAAATTGCAACAGAATGATATTGCTAATATTGATGTTAAGCCTTTAGATATGCAACATGTATATCATGTAACTTAAGCCAGCTAATATAAATTGGTTTTAAATTTCTCAATATAGACACAACTTTGTCATTAATATAATGTTTTAACATCGTCATGTCCAATCTGCATTTGAAATCATAGGATCATAGAATCATTAAGGTTGGAAAAGACCTCCAAGATCATCTGGCCCAACCATCACCCTACCACTTATGTCACCCATAAACCATGTACCTAAGCACAAAGTCCAACCTTTCACTGAGTATGTTCAATGAAATGTTCACTTAGTATTTTGTATTTGCTCATAAAGAAAAATAGAATTCCAGATTTCAGGTCCTCTGCTGTCTGTATTTGACAAGATCAACATAACAACTGAATTTGTTTCTCTGGTTTATATTCCAATATAATATGTCTGAGATATTACACACTTTTTAAAAACAGATAAAATAAGAACTTGTTATTAAGTATAATTAATATTAATATTAATATTAAATATATTTACTTTGTAAGTGGATAGCATTACAAAATGCGAAGCAAGCACATCATTATGAAAAACTATTTTTGTGAAGTTATGATTAATTATAATATCTGAATTTAATTTTATTCCTATTGTTAACACAGGATTAAACTATACATGCACATGGTGATATGTTTAGATATGCCCACATGATTAACTCCATTTCCCCAGCTCTGCAGATTTTGGCCCATTTTTTTGTAAAACAAAGGCCTCCAAGAAGAATGTCTGTGGATGTCTGTTTTAGAAAATCCCGTGTCTTAAAAAGTGTTATTAGGATATTGTATAAAAGGACTAAACTTGATCTAATTAAAAAAAAAAAAAAAAAAAAAAAACATAATTAATATTTTCCTAAATTATTTTACAAGTAAATAAATTGTCCATTCTTCAGAGGTTTATGTAACATGAAATCTTATTATGGACTTAAAAGTAAAATAGATTTCCCCAGACTCCTTGAATGAAGCAAATATTGACTAGAGATTTAAATTCTCCTCCTTGCAGGCAGTTTGTCCAAGACCTTTTGTGATATTCTTAACAGGATTATAAAAATTTGCGCAGTTACAGCACACAGGTGCAGCCCAACCAAATGCTTGGATGATAAACATCAGTCTGTTCTTTCTGTGACTGCTGGAATATTAATTTCACCTTTTAATTTGCACAAGATAATTGGGAAGAGTTGTTACTGCGAGTTTCTTCATCCAGGTTGGGCAACTCAACACGATATTCTTTTTTTTATTATTATTATTATTTATTGAGTAGAAGGTGATTCAAAATATATTTTCACTGTCACTATCAAACAATAGAGTTTGGGAGACCTTTTTTCCTTTTTTTTTTTTTTTTTCTTCTCATTACATACATCTTAAATTATCTAATGGCTTGCTTGCTTTCACAGAAAAATTCTTAGTATGCATTCAGAGAGAGATATATTTTTTAAAACCAACAGTGTAATAGATCAGCATGACTTAGTGTTTTTCCTTATGGTATTCATTGGTTCGGCATGAAACACAACACATCACTTAAATTGTGTTCATTAAAGAGTCTGCACATAAAATATTTAACATAAGAACAGAGCCCTCAACAGGAGTTAAACAGCCCTAGGGGAGAGGAACTATTGCTCGAGTCTAGTCAGTCTATCAATCTTAGAAATATTAACACCCAGAAGAATTTAGTATGCCTATCAAACAAAATTCTATAAAGTTGTATTAAAAAGCAAAATAATGCCAGTCTTGCATATATTATATTTTGTTTATTAAACAGATTGTTTTGAAAAATAAGTAGGTAAGGAGGGAAAAAAAAATAAATAAAAAATTGTAGGTTTTTATAAAGACTGTAAAGAACCCTATTTGCTCATTAACATGGATATACAATAAGCCTACATATAATGCTTTAAATGAGAAACAAACAAGATGTAGCCTAGAAAAATAACCTAAAATTATATCTATACCCTGATTTTTTTATTGTTTTTGTTTTTGTTTCCTAGTACATATTCCATCTGGATTAGAAACCCTCCCCTTTCCTCCCCTCCCCTCCTATTGCCCCTTCTTTAGCAGCCCAGTAGGTGGTTTTCATTCTTTTAATTTGTAATGAATACTGATCAACATACTGGCTTCTCAGGCAGTCTCAGTTTAGTCTCCAGTTGAGTCTCTGTCTACCTTTTTAGCATGTCTTATCAGTAAATTAATTAGAAAAAGCTGATGAACACCTGCTATTTTACCTCTATTTGTCGCTAAATCATGGAGGTTCCATAAGAAAGCAAAACTTTTTGAAAGATCTAGAAACACAGGTACCTGTAAACCCACTATTATTAAAAAAGAAAATTTGAATTAGTGGAAATAAAACCTGTGTTCGTTAATAGTAGTTGAAAGAATAATTCTTTCTCACTATGCTCTAAAACTTTTTGGATTTTAATTGTCCACTTTTCACTTGCTGAACAACATTCAAAATTATACCAAATATTTTCTACATAAAGGCATTCTAATGAAAACAGACTTAGTCATAAACCTACATTTAAGTACATGGTGAAGTGTTTTGCTAATAGAATTATATATGTGCTTTAGGCAGGTTGGCAAGACACTTCTTCAGAACAGAATTTTAATACAAATGAAATAAATCAATTGTAATATTCAACTGTATCATTCTCATGAAAACACTACTTGTCCTCCTTTGCATTGTTTTCAGAGTTTCTTAAAAAAACATTTATCTGTGTTATTTATTTTCTACTTCACTGCACTGCTTCAATATGTCTCCTCATAGTGCTACAGAAACAAGTGTTGCCTCTTTCTTCCTTCTGTGTAAAAAGAAAGAGGACAACATCAGCATTTAATACAGGTAATAAAATGAAATAAAATGTTGTTTTTAAAGTCTATATAGACAGAACCTCATCTCAGATACAATTCAGGCTATCCCCACATCTTTTAAGCACCAAAATCAAAGGAATCTTTCTTTGAATTTATCTTATTTGCCTAATACAACATAACAATATAGTTGTACTCCTTTGATGCAATTAATTCTCCCCAATAATGGATTTATTCAATCTGTTTAACAAACTTATTCCTTATCTTTCAAATTCTTCAAAAAACAAATATCTCTTTGCTCTATAACTGTACAATACAATTTCTGTATACTCTTTATGATTCTTATATCTTAAAAGCATAACTCCGATACGCCTGTTAAAAACTTTTTCAAATCCTGTAACATCTCTTTGTTCATTTGAATCTTCATATGCATTTTACTGAACTTTTATCACTTTTTCAATGAAACCATTTTGATAAAAGTTCCTATTAAGAATTGAAAAAAATCTAGTTTGTCATTTTTAGTGAAAACATATTTTGATATGTATTTTAAATTGAAATAATTTGATAAGGATTGTTTTAATCAAATTTTTGCAGGAACAAGAATCTTTATAGCAAAATTCTTTTAGATTTTCTATGAAAATATTTCGGTTTGTTTGTTTTTCATATAAAATATATATACATATAAATCGATACATAGCTTTCACAATGATTTTCTCTACTTTGAAATCTGAGGTATATGACAAACCTAAGGAAGCCATCAGAAAAGAGATGTGTATGTCTGTTTCATAAGTATGAAAGGGATTGTCACATAATAAACTCTTAGGTATTTTAAGAAATTTCATAGTATATAGTCACATAGTCACAGTATATATTTTAAAGGGATAATAAGAAGAATAGCTAGCAAAGCCAACTGTATATACCCTATCATATTATAACACTTTTTTCCCCCAGTGTGGTGAACAACATGGTTAACTGGTCATTCTTTTTAAGTCCCCAAAATGAGCATTAATATACTTACCAAAAGCAAGAGGTGCTGAGACTAGAGAAGCTTTGGGAATTCATCCTGTCGGCTTGCTTATGAAGGTCTGTTTAGAGAAATGAATATTACCTTTCCTATTGTAGGACATCATTCCACTTCTTTTTCATTAGGCCTCAGGAAGTAATGTATTGGTTAAAAGAATAAAATGTATTCCAAGAAAGGAGTAAGAATTCAATACTAAGAAGGCCACACTTAAGGCATACGTAAGTACTAAAGGAAAAATAAAACTAAGTCCTGTGTTACTACAAGAGTTACTACTGTGTTATTACTACCTTTGAGACCAAAACCAAAGTCTTTTCAAATTGTTCTGTCTCATTTATGTAGCAGAGTAAGACACCTGAAATCAGAAACCTGGCTGATTTTTACCCTTGATGGTATCATCCTTCTCTCCAACTGTCTGTCCATCAGTCTAAGGGAAAGAGGGATAGCCCTGTCTATATTAGTGATCAACAGCTAGTATTACTTTAATTCATTTTCCAGGTTCTCCCAGAGCTTGCAGACAAATTGGTGGAAAACATTCACTACCTCTAGTTTATCTCAGTATGAGAACATTTTGGCACCAAACATATATAAAATGAAAAGTACACACATCCAGTAAAATGCGCTATCACCAGAAGAATGTAAGTTTAGACAAGTATAGCATCGATCCCCAAATATAATCAACACTTGAAGATTTAAGCGTTAACATTACTCATCAAAAACCATGTTCACTAGAACACCTGGAAAGTGTACCTCTAGAGAGTCTTTATTAGGTTCTCCTTTGCTGTTGTTTTTCCCTAGTCTCCCAGATAAACAATAATCTGTGATAACAGCAGATTTGGGGAATTTAATTACTGTTTTAAAAACCTTTATTCTCTCTCAAACCTACAGTTGTTTATTCAATTTAGAAATTTATCTTGTTCTAAAATTTCCAAGGATAAACATCCTTCATGGAACAAAGAATCTTTAACAACCAATATGGCGAATTTAGAAAATAGGTTAACATTACATTTAATAGCTGTTGTGAGGCTTATTTGAATATTATGTTGATAGAATGTGACATTTTCTAAGTCTTACATAATATGTTAGGAAACTATTATATTTTACAAAGCAATACAGTTTAAAAATAAGAAGTGTCTTCACTGTGAAGAAAAAATGATCAGGAGCTGGAGCATTAGAATGCCCATAAACTGAAAGATGGTGTTCAAGCAAATATATCAGGTATTTCTATGGATTATTCCTGAAAGACATCTGTATGCAATCATTTTTTTGTGACTAGAACAGTGCTAATGCATTCCTCTGCCCTCTCATCTGTCATTACCCTCAGCCTCACAAAGCTTTCCAGCCATGCAATCCTTTCTGTTACTTTCATCTACTTTTCTTCCTCCCAGTTCACCATTATTTGTTAGATCTTGTCTTTTTTCCTTCCACACCCACATAAGCTGCTTGTTCATCCACTCCAGAGCCAAAAATCTGTCCAAGTACTTCTTATCTTTTTACTACTGATTGTTACCGTCTATTCCTAGCTGAACTCACTGATACACATCTTCCCTCCTTTCAATCCATTTTAATGCTACTGGCAAAGTCATTTTCTGACTGCTGTTTTGATCAGATTTGGTTTTCCCTTATACTGTCTTTAGGACTCCCTTACAGACTGTGTCATGTTCAGGCTCCTCAGTTTTTATTTTTCAATATTTGAGTAATTTATAGCTCCAGCCTAATTCTTCAGCATTGTCTCTTTTTACCTATTCTGTGACTGTGCGTACAACTTGTTTCCCTTTATTTTTTTGATAAGGAAAAGGCTTTGCCTTTTCCTTTGTTGCTCATTCTGCCTTGAGCTGGTCTACTGAGATTGCTTTTTTTTTTTTTTTGCCTTTTTTTTTTTTTCTCCTTTCAAAAGGAAATTGCCCTCTCAAATACAAAGTACAGATGTAAAGTCTTTCAGAGAAATGCTGGTTGTTACTAGTAATAAAATATAGCAAAGACAGACCAACCTGGCAGCCAGCTACAATGAGGTCACTAGTAGATGAGGGGAGATCAGCAGATGTTATTTTGACTTTAGTAAGGCTTTTCTGTCTCCAACAACATTTTAATAGACAAAGTAATGAAATAAGGACTTGATAAACAGACAGGCAGGTGAACTGAAAGTGACTAAAGTGTCAGGCTCAGAGGGCTGTGATGAGTGGTATGAAGTCCAGCTGTAGGCCAGTCTCTAATGGAACTCCCCAGAGGCCAATACTGAGGCTCATACTGCTTAACATCTTCATTAACACGTTAGACAATGGGACAGAGTGCACCCTCAGCAGTATTGCACATGATACAAAGCTAGGAGGATTCATTGATAGACCAGATGGATGTGCTGCCATTCAGAGGACCTTGACAGGCTGGAGAAAGGGGTTAAAAGGCACCTCATCAAGTTCAGTCCATGGAGGGGGGGGATAACCCCAGGTAACAGTACACACATGGGGATGATCCCTGTGAAAGAAACTTGGCAGGACAGATCTGGGGATCCTGGTATCCTCTATGGATACCATAGAGGCAAAGAAGGACAACGGCTGCATTATGCAGAGCCCTGAGAGCAAGTCAAGGTGGGTGATCATTCGCCTCTGCTCAGCCCTGGTGAGACACACCTGGAGTTTTGGATCCAGGTCTGGGCTTCACCAGTACAAGCCATAGTCTTACTGGAGCAAGTTCAACAAAGTGTTACAAAGATTATTTGGTGACTAGAGACTATTTGGTGACTCTCCTAAGAGGAGAGTTTGAGAGAGCTGGGACTGTTCAGTCTGCAGAAGGCACTGGGTATCTTATTAATATGTATAAATACCTGATGGGGAAGAGTAAAGAAGACAGAACCAGGATCTTCTCAGTGTTGTCCAGTGACAGGACATGAGACAATGGGGATAAACTGAAAAATGACCTTCTATTTACCCATAAGGAAACATTTTTATTTATTTATTTTTTTTTATTGTGGGCATGATCAAATATTGGAGCAGATTGCTCAGTGGAGTTGTGGAGTCTCCATCCTTGGAGATTTTTAACATTCCATTGTGCAACCTGCTCTAGCTGGTCTCCAATCTCAACCATCCTTTGTCATTCTGTGTGAAATCTGCTGTTGTTTGTCCCACACCTGCTTCATGATGCTTTTTGTTTAGTTGGCTATTCTTACTTTCCCCAACTGCCTGCTAACTATGAAGTTTAAAAGTTATTTTGCAAGAATAATCAATATGAACTAGATTCCTAGCTAGCTGATTTTGAAAGAATTGCCTCATATCCTTAAAATGTAAGCTCTCAGTGTGTTGTGATTGCTGTATCAGTTAATAATAACAGTAATTCTTCCTGGCAAGAGCAAACAAGCCATAATGTTGGCTTCTGTTTCTTCTCTAGGCTTTTCTGGCACAGTTGTAGTTTCTAACATCCAAGCAATCAAGCATTAGTAAAACTGTCAGGCACTTGTTAAACTTTAGGCCCTTTGCCATTATATTTGTTTATTTGAAAATCTGTGTTGTTTTTGCCAATATGAGCAGACTAAGTTGTTATAGTTTTAGATGAACAGTCTTCAGGTCTGATCCTGCTTTTAACTTAAGCATTAAATCCTCCTGTATAATTGAGAGCTGTCCTGAGATGCCTTGCTCTATTACCTACGGGGAAGAAAATAATGTCTCAAAAAGTATGACAGGCCAGAATCAAAGCTAAAATCTCATTTGTGAAGGTAAAAACAGAGGGAAACAATTATAATTTTCACATGCACTGGGACAAATGTTCATGGAGCTACTTTCAGATCTTTGTCCAGTTTTGCAATGGCAAGAGCAAAACAAAAGTGTGAAAGAAAGGCTAACTAGGCTTTCTCTAGCACACCTTCATCTCCAAGTTCCTGGCCATTTAGACCAGCTGCAATTTCTGTTCTGATTGCAGCAGTGAAGATCCTGAGGAACCCCACTGTGCCCAAAAGCCACTGAACACTCTGATATTCAATCTGGCAAATCAAGAACTGAAACCGAGCAATGTAATTTATTTCAAATTTTACTATAATTCTACAGTACCAGAAAGTAAGGAGCAAGTGTTAAATCAGATATTACCATAACACAGCAATAGACAATAATCCATTTCATACAAAGGTGGCCAGGAAAAATACATGCAAGTTTACTGCTCACTTCATAATATCTTAATTCCTATGTGGATTTGCTCCTATCCAGAATCTCTCCCTTATCCAGCTCTGTCTGATGATAACTGTCAACAATGAAACTTTAAAGACAGATTTTTGTTAAAAAACAATAGTCCAACTATTTTAAATTTAAAGATCCATTATATATATTTTTTCACAGATTCATCTAGGTTGGAAGAGACCTCCAAAATCACCTAGTCCAACCTCTGACCCAACACTAACAAGTCCTCCACTAAACCATATCACTAAGCTCTACATCTAAACGTCTTTTAAAGACCTCCAGGGATGGTGAGCTAACTTAGTGTTGTCTGCAAACTTACTGAGGGCGCACTCGATCCCCTCATCCAGATCATCAGTAAAGTTATTGAGGAGAACTGGCCCTAGTACTGAGCCCTGGGGGACTCCACTAGTGACCGGCCTCCAACTGGATTTAACTCCGTTCACCATGACTCTTTGGGCCTGGATACCCAGCCAGTTTCTAACCCAACGAAGCATACGCCAGTCCAAGCCATGAGCCACCAGTTTCTTGAGGAGAATGCTGTGGGAAACGGTGTCAAAAGCCTTGCTGAAGTCAAGGTAGATCACATCCACAGCCTTTCCACTAAGTGCATCACTTTGTCATAGGAGATCAGGTTCATCAAGCAGGACCTGCCTTTCATAAACCTATCCTGACTGGGCCTGATCACCTGCTTGCCCTGCAAGCACTGCATGATGACACTCAAGATAATCTGCTCCATGAGCTTCTCCGGCACTGAAGTCAGACTGACAGGCCTATAGTTTCCCACGTCTACCCTCCAGCCCTTCTTGTAGATGGGTGGCACATTTGCTAGCTGCCAGTTGACTGGGACCTCCCCTGATACCCAGGACTGCTGATAAATGGTGGAAAGCAGCTTGGCCAGCTCTCCCACTGGTTCTCTCAGTACCCTCGGGTGGATCCCATCTGGCCCCATCAACTTGTGTACATCTAAGTGCTGTAGCAGGTTGCCAACCATTTACTCGTGGATAGTGAGGGCCACATTCTGTTCCCCATCCCCACCAGCTCAGGGGCTGGGTACCCAGAGCACAACTGGTCTTGCCACTAAAGGCTGAGACAAAAAAGGCATTAAACACCTCAGCCTTTTCCTCATCTCTTGTAACTAAGTTTCCCCCCGCATCCAGTAAAGGATGGAGATTCTCCTTAGTCTTCCTTATTGTGTTTATGTATTTATAAAAACATTTTTTGTTATCTTTAACAGCAATAGCTAGATATTGCTCCAGATGAGCTTTGGCCTTTCCAGTTTTGTCCCTGCACATCCTTACAACATCCTTACAACATCCTTATACTCCCAAGTGGCCCGCCCTCTTTTCCAAACGTCATAAATCCTCTTTTTCTTCCTGAGCACTAGCCACAGCTCTCTGTTCAGCCAGGCCAGTCTTTTTCTGTGCCAGCTTGTCTTTGGGCACACGGGGACAGTCTGCTCCTGTGCCTTTAAGACTTCCTTCTTGAAGAGCGCCCAGCCTTCCTGGACTCCTTTGTCCTTCAGGACAGCCTCCCAAGGGACTCTGCCAACCAGTGTCCTGAACAGCTCAAAGTCTGCCCTCCGGAAGTCCAAGACAGCATTTTTACTGGTCCCCCTCCTGACTTCACCAAGAACAGAGAAATCTACTATTTTGTGGTCACTCTGCCCAAGGCAGCTCCTGACCACCACATCTCCCACCAGTCCTTCTCTGTTTGTGAACAGAAGGTCTAGCAGGACACCTCCCCTTGCAGGCTTAATAACCATCTGTGTCAGGAAGCTATCTTCCACACTCTCTAGAAACCTCCTAGACTGCTTCCTCTGAGGTGTATTGTATTTCCCCCACAAGTCAAAGTCCCCAATGAGAACAAGTGCTGGTGATTGAGCAACTTCAGCTGCTTGTAGAATGCCTCATCCATCTCCTCATCCTGGTTTGGCAGTCTATAACAGACCCCCACCAGGTTGTCCTTCCCACTAATCCTAACCCATAGGGACTCATCTTCATCATTCCCAGTCTCAAGTTCCACAACATCAAAACACTCTCTAATATAGAGAGCCACACACCACCCTTTCTGTGCTGCCTGTCCCTTCTGAAGAGCTTATAGTGAGTCATTGCAGCACTCCAGCTGTGGGAGTGGTCCCACCACGTTTCCGTGATGGCAACCAAGTCATAGCCTGCCTGCTGCATGATGGCTTCCAGCTCCTCCTCTTTGTTGCCCATGCTGCGTGCATTCATGTAGATGCACTTCAGTTGTGCCATTGCCCCCTCCCCCGGCCCTGACATTGCTTAGTGCTCATCTCTAACAAGTCTCATTAAATCCCCATCCCCCTTCTTACCTAGTTTAAAGCCTTTTCAGTAAGCCCTGCCAGCTCCTGGGCTAGAATCTGGTTTCTCTTTAGAGATAGGTGGGAACTGTCTGCTGCTATCAGACCAGGTTTACGAGTAAAGTGTTCTGTGGTCAAAAAAATAAATAAAACAAAATTCCTGTGTTGGCACCAGCCTCTAAGCCGCGTGTTTATCAGGTGGGCTTTCCAGGTCCTCTCTGTACCCCTCCCTTCCACTGAAGGGATGGAGGAAAACACGACCTGTACTCCTGCTCCATCCACTAACCATCCCAGTCCCCTGAAGTCCCCTTTGATAGCCTTCAGGCTTCTCTCAGCAATTTTATCGCTGCCAGCCTGGACTATCAATAGAGGATAGTGATCAGAGGGGTGATCCACATTGGGAAGGTTTCTGGCAATGTCCCTGACCCAGGCCTCAGGGAGGCAGCAGATTATGTGTAGGGTCAGGCCAACAAATAGGGCCCTCTGTTCCCCTGAGAAGGGAGTTGCCTACAACAATCACCGTTCTTTCTTTCTTAGTGGAGACAGTCCTGAGGCGTGGAGTTGACTTCCTCACCCTAGGCATCCTCCTGGGTGGACTTTCAATCTCATCCTCACCCACCAGTCTCTCAAGCTCCAAGGCCTCAAACCTGTTGTGTAAGGGCACCTGGGAAAGTGAGGCCAGTAGGGAGGGAGGTTGCCTGTGACACTGAGCAGGGACCTGTTTCCATTCCTCTTCATCTCCTAGGGCCCCTCCCTCTGCCTGACAGCGACAGGGCAGGGGGTCCACCCGTGTTTGGTTTGTCTCACCCTGGTGCCTTTCCTTCAGGCCTGGCAAGGAGTTGCTTCACCAGTCGATCTCCCGCTCACACTCCCTGATGGCCTTTAACTCCTCCACCTCCTCCTCGAGCTCTGCCACCAGGCTGAGCTGGTCATCCACCTGCTCGCACCTCACACACGGTGTCACTGCCGCCCTCAGAGGGCAGCAACAGGCTCAGGCACTCCCTGCATCCAGAGACCTGAACTGCCGCATTTTTTGAGCAGGCAGTCAGTCTGCGTGGCCACAGACTTTCTAGAAAGAGCTTTCTGCCGAGTGCAGACCATGGCAGTTTAGCTATAGACAGACAGCTGGTAGATGAGCTGTTCTCCTGAGCGAGGAGAGACCGCTCTGCCCTCTCTGAGCACAAACTGCCTGCGTGCACTGCCGCCCCTCCCCTGACTGCCGCGCCCCACCCTGTTTGCCCGCTCTGGTCACTCCCCAGGGGGCTGCGTCTGAACGGGAGCAGGGATCGGACCCCCTCCTGGCTCTGCCCACAGCTTGCTGGGCGCTCTTGCAATGGTTGCCGGGCTCTGGTGGCACCCTTGGCTGCCTCGATGCAGGAAAAAGGCCGTCACACGCTGAGATTGCCCCAGAGCCAAACGCCTCGGTGAGTGTCTGTAACATCTAATTGTTATATACACCTTCAAAAGCATTAGTTAGATGACTTGTATTAAAGTCAGTGCTGGAATATCTTTCACAGTATCCTGTACATCTTGGAAGTAAAAGTTATAATCAAGCTTCTTAGCTTTTTACTCTTTACTTCATAATGAGATTACAGTTCTATAAATGAAGTATTTTTAAGATGCAGAAAGTTTTATGTGTGAATCTCAGTTGTTTTCTTATGTCTCCTAAACTGGAAAACATAGTTCTTCAATTTTACATTATTAGTCTTATAAAAGAGGGCAGTATTTCCCCAGTGCAAATAGAAAATTAAAAATAAAAAAATTGCCACAGTATATCAGAATCAGCATGTCCCATATAGCATAAGGCGGCTAAGGTTACATTACAGCGTGAAAGGACTTTTGTCGTGTTACACATAATTATAATAGGCTACTGCAACCTTTAGGCATCCACTTTAAAATCTTAGTTTTCTGTGTTTTTTGTTTGTTTGTGTGTTTGTTTTTTAATTTGTTTTGAAAAACTACAGTTAAGTACAGAATGTACTGTTTTTTCAGATCAAAACTATAAGTGTAAAATAATTTCACATATAACAGTACATATGATAATATTAAGAAAAAAATATATTCTGTCAATCATTTGGAGATAAAATAAAGACTATTTCAAATATATACTTGACAGACATAGATAATGTCTGATATATTTTGATTTCATGCCAGTAAATGCAGAAGGGAATAATGATAACATTTCTTACAAGTACAGGGACAATCTCTTGAGGATTGCTTTCCCATAGATTAATATTTTTCTAATCATATAATGGAAGTATCAACAGGTCTACATATGCAGGATCATTTGCTGTACAAAGACAAGTCTTTATAAAAACAAACAAACAAAATCCCACCACGTAGGCTAGATCTAAACCCAGTGGCCTAATTTTTACAGGTCCTGAGCATTTGATTCTTCCTCTGAAATAAGCCAATGCCAGCATTTACAGAAGTCATACTAGTTGATGCCTAATTTTAGGTACATATGTGAGAACATTGGCTTTCATGTTTTTCAAGCAACAGAATGCTTCTTCTAACCTACTTTTTTTTTTTTTTTTTAGCTCTGGCCGCTACAGTCAGCATGCAAATGACACCATGATACTTGAGCAAGTACATAGGCAATCAGGACATCATCTGTGAACATCATGTTTATTTGTCAGAGCTAGGATCCAAGGCAAAGAAAGTCAGAATAGAACTATGTGTTGGTCTAGTGCTCATGTTTAAGGTTGGTATTTATTCATCTTTCAGCTTAGAGCTATGCTGCAAAAGCAGGACAAATGGCTGAAATGTACTCAGGAATATAGTGTTATTCAGTTGGAGGAATGGGAAAGCAGAAAAGAATAGTAACATTTTCTACTTTTTTAGATTTATATGGGACATCTTTAGGCAAGATAAAAAAAGATACTTTCCAAAAACAATGTTTTGTGAAAATGATATTGCAGTAAAGAGTTACTACTACTGTGAAGAAAAACAGTGTGCAAGAACTTCTCCCTAATGTTTCCAGAAAAGGAGGGGATACTCATATTCTAAACAAAGGGTTTAAAACTCATAAGAAGCACTTTCTCTACTTTTTAAAGTTTAGAGAAAATATAATAAATTTAGCATTGGAATCTGCAAAAGATTTATCAGGCTACTGCTTTTAAATCACTTCCTGCTAAAACAGAATTATGTCTATACATAAATATGGGAGAAATAATTTTGGAAAGGATTTTGGTCTTCATAATTTTTTGTTTCTTTGTAGTTTGTTTGACTGTTACTTCTTGCAGAATATGCTGATGATAATCTGTTTTGATCAGACATTTATTATATGTAATATGTTTCTGTGCTCCAAGTAGATTTGAATCATACTCATGCAATTTCAGGGTCACTATGCAGTATTAATTTTATTCAGTGTACAGGAAGTTTTGTTTAGATCATTCATGCAACTCAGAGCACTCTTCATTCTCCAGAATAATATTTTGGAAAATGTTGTACAGAAGTCATGTAGTGGAAACTTTATAATAGATTTGCTAACATACAGTACGAAAGTAAATTGTGGAACAATAAATTCTCTGGTGGTTATTTTTATCCTTCCTAATTAAATGGTAATGATTTACAGACATAGAATCATAGAATATCCCAAAAGGGACCCAAAAGAATCATTGACTCCAACTCCTGAATTTTTACATGATTTTTTATGTCAAACCAATATCTCAAAAGATCTACCATCACACAGAGACCACTTACCAAAATGATGCTAAAAGAAGTTTGTATCCACTTGAATTCCCATTGGCCTCTTTTCAAATGTCTTGATGAATTCAAAACTGGATGAAATTAAGGAGAGGTGTTGGCTATTAAGAGCCCTTATATTGAAGCTACTTATATTGAAGCTACTTATATTGTCTATCCTTACAAGAAAATAAAAACATCTTAAATCAGAACCAGCCCAAAGTAAGCTGATGTCTGCAAGAAAAGAAGGGCTAGGTACTCTGTTGTACAACAGACATATTACTTAGAGCTGCTGAGTACTAAAGGTATAAAAAAACCTCAATGTTAATTTTGTAGGGCATCAGGATTTCCCAGCTTGCCATAGAAGGAAAAAAAAACTCTGGAGCAGATTTAAAAATAAATAAATAAATAAATAAATAAAATCTGTCTTAGAGAAGAAAAAAAGCAGCATTCCATTGCATTTATATTTGCTTTCCTTTGCACAGATGTGATCAGGTGGCTATTAATTTTTCAAACTATTCTAACAGACTATATAAGATTGTTAAAAATCCTACTGTTTACATCTCCTTGACAGGAATATTAACATATATTCTTGCAGAGAATAGGATAGTACCTGCACATATTCTACTAACTTATTTCTTAAAAACATAATTTATAATATTTAAGGTAAAAAAATATTACATTTGTTATTAAAATGAAATGCAGAATATGTAAACTGTTAATAACGTCAGTCTCTACAGCTAAAATAGTTTATGTCACAGCATGTATCATTCCGGGAAATGATGGACATAATAATTTGTCATGTTTATAACCTGTCACCACATGACTTGTCAGCCCATCAAATACAAAAAGTATGGGCTTTCGAGAAACATTGAGGAGGTGGTGGGTGTTAGTTTCTTTTTATGTGTTAATGTTAGCTCCATTGCTGTCATTATAGACCAGATAGTAAAACATTTCTAATACTGAATAGAGGCTGTGGTGAGTGTTGTGGAATTTAATATACTGGTATAATGACCTCGTTCAAAAAGTAAGATGTTATGCCTATATGAAGAGAGTTGCATATATGTATGCATGTGTTAAGAATATCTTATTTTAAAACATTTTTAATAAAAATTATTTTTGGCAATGCCCATTATGGATTTAGATCACACCATCTATATTCAAATAATGCATTATAGTATATTCTGTAAATTACTTCCTGGAGCAGTTTGACAGCAATAAAGTGGCAGAACTGACTCAGTAAAATGAATTAGGTAAATCCAAATACAATTGGAAACAAAGTGTAAACATACATAGCTCTTCTTTTTATTTTTTCACATTTTTCAAGTCCTTAGCCATGCTGAATTAAATTTATCTTATGATTGGGTAGGCTAAAAACAAAGCAAAACAAAAAGCATTAAAGCCACGCACTAAAAGAGGTTGTTTTTTTTTTGTGGTTGCTTTTATTTATTTATTTATTTTCCCATTATGTACCACCTTAATATGAGCTATTACTAGTTATTCTAGGCTCATCTGTTGAAAGGTGTTGGAAATAGCTTCATATTTATGCATTTCTTTTTGACATTATCAGGGTTAATTAAATGATAACCTCCCCATTCGTGGAACATATAAGGGGCGATAAAGTCAGCTGGGCTCATAACCACAGAAACTTCACAAGGTAGTGTTTATTGCTATGTGAAATGCTCCAGCACCCATCATTCAAGTAACAGGAAAGAGAAAGAAAACCAGAAAATCAGTCTCTATAGTCCACATTATAGTGGACTATAGAGAGGGATGAGAAAGGTATCTGTATAAATACCTTCAAGTGCAAGATTACTTCTATAGTCCAGTCCAGTATCTAAGGTTAGGTTTGACAGGGCTGTACTCAGAGAAATGTATCTTATTTGAGTAATCCCTATGTAAAGAACAAAAAGGTATCACTAATTCCACTTTCAGAAGGCTTTCTATTCAAAAATGAAAATGCTTCAAGTATTACATTTCAAAATAATTAAGTCAGTACTAAGGCAAGGTAGGAAAGTGAAGAATTTATTTAATCTTTTAAGTAACTGGATATTGAGGAATGAGTCATCACCGCAGCAGCTACATTGCACACCTTTACACAACCTTTACATTGCACACCATTACACAACCTATGATGTGATGACAAAATTAGAAAACAGGAATTTGCATCCCCAAGTTACTGCTATCATCCCTGATTTATTTTAATTTATTTTATTTTTTTTTTAATTTAGTCTTTACAAATACACCTTAAAGTGTGACTGAAATGTTTTATCATGAATAATTGATATGTTGTAATTTTTATGTTCAAAAATGAGGAAGTGGGAAATACTGTAGAAGAGATAATACAAAATGAGGAAGATTTTATTAAATTTGGATTTTTTAAAGAAATGTATGAGGAAAATGAGCAAGAAAACATATGCCTGAAAGACAGAAACATTTTATGAGGGAGAAGTAGTAGCTGTAAGGGGAAAGGGCAAAATATAGTCACTATCACGACTCTAGCTGGAGCTTTTTAAATGAGTTGGAATGCAGTTAACATCTGCATCTGAAGGAGTGGCTGAGGCATATAGAAGTTGAAAGTATTGCTGAAATGGGAAATCAATTTTTGGCACAGAAAATATTACAGAAATGTCACGAACTAAGGAATTCACAGATCTCCTAAAATGCCAAGATGATTAGGAATTTTAACCCTTGTACCTTGACTCCCTCTTATAACATGGAGTAGCGTGTGCTTTCTATTCAGAAATGTTACTGAAAAATCTGAAAATAAATATTTCTGTACTCAGGTAAAGACCAAAATGATACACAGTAGAGAATATAAGTCCTCGCAGATGATTTTCACAGCATTCTATGTACCTGCTTAATTTGCTTAACCAACAGGGCGGTTACAGGCTGCCCTAAGAGAGCTCCATCTGTAAGAAGAATTGAGGGAGATTTGCAAATGCTAAGGAAATTGGACATAAAAATTTAGTTAGGGAGTACTCATAAGCAATGAAAGAACTAAGGTGTACATAGGTGATATCTGTTTATATATCACAATGAAAATAAATACTTAAAATTCAAGCACTTTTTTTTTTTCTTTGCTTTTACCCACCTGTTTTGCTGATATTAAGCAATGTACAAATGCTTGCTTTAGTTTAGGTAAGAAAGATGTGTTAATATACTGTTTTTGGAAGACCAAAGAGAAAATCAGAATTTTAGATTTTCTTCTTATTATGTGGCATGGTGGGTGAAGTCAATGGGTTTTGAGGTTTGCTTTTTTTTTTTTTTTTTTTTTTTAACCTGAAATCTGGTAGTGTTGTGGTTTAGCTCCAGCAGTCAGCTTAGCATCACACGACTATTTGTTCACTCCCCCAAAGTGGGGTGGGGGAAAGAATCGTAAAAAAGGTTAAACTTGCAGGTGGAGATAAACAGAGTTTAATAGGACTGAAAAGGAGAGGAAAATAATAATAATAATATAAATGCAAAACAAATGATACACAGCACAATTGCTCATCACCCAGCAACCAACACCCTGCCAGTCCCTTGCAGTGCCTCCCCTCCCACCTGTTTCCACCAGCCTTTTCAGTTTTAATGTTCATTCTGCCCACTTTGGCCAGTTTGGGTCACCTTTTCTGGTTCTGTTCTCTCCCAGCTTCTTGTGCACCCCTAGCCTTCTTGTTGGCAAAGCAGTATGAGAAACAATGTCGTGGTTTAACCCGGCCGGCAGCTAAACACCACGCAGCCGTTCCCTCCCCCTCCCCCTCCCTCTCTGGGACGAGGGAGAGAAATGGAAAGTGAAGCCCGTGAGTTGAGATAAAGACAGTTTAATAAGACAGGAAAATAATAATAACAAAATAATAATAATAATAATAATAATAATAATAATAATAATAATAATAATAATAATAATAATAAAATTAATACAATGGTGATAATAGGAAAATAATAATAATATGTACAAACAAGTGATGCACAATGCAATTGCTCACCACCCGCTGACCGATGCCCAGCCTAACCGAGCAGTCCGTCCCCCTCCCCCCGGCTAGCCACTCCTATATATTGTTTAGCATGACGTCAGATGGTATGGAATACCCCTTTGGCTAGTTTGGGTCACCTGTCCTGGGTCTGTCCCCTCCCAGCTCTTACTGCACCCCCAGCCTGCCTGTTGGCAGGACAGAGCAAAAGGCTGAGGTGTCCTTGGCTTGGTATAAGCACTGTTCTGCAACAATTAAAACATCGGGGTGTTATCAGCACTCTTCTCATCCTAAGCCAAAACACAGCATTCCACCAGCTACTAGGAAGAGAATTAATTCTGTTCTAACTGAAACCAGGACATCTATCCACCCCTTATTCCATACCATTTATGTCGTGCTCAGGTTACACTCTTTTCCATACATTCTAATTAGTCACCTATAGTAGTCATGGTAGTGATAACATACAGTATTATATAGTAATTAACATGGTACAATTCAGTTCATGGGCTATTCTCACCCAGTATTAAATCTCCTTGAGGTACACACCAGACCTCTCCGTTCTTTTGCATCACCCACCAAGTGTATCCAGGTCCCTGAGCGAAAACAATTCCACGAATAGGTTTGCCTTTTCCTGAGGCAGGAGTAGCCCAGACTGTTTTACCCAGCATATTTCTTACATGCACTACAGGAACTTTATCCCCATCTACAGTACGTAACAGGTTTGATTGGGCAGGTCCAGCTCGGTTGGCAGATCCCCTAGAATTGACTAACCAGGTGGCCTTTGCCAAATGCGTATCCCAATTTTTGAATGTCCCAGCGCCCATTGCTTTCAATGTAGTCTTTAACAGTCCATTGTATCGTTCAACTTTCCCGGAGGCTGGTGCATGATAGGGGATGTGATACACCCACTCAATACCATGTTCTTTGGCCCAAGTGTCTATAAGGTTGTTTCGGAAATGAGTTCCATTGTCTGACTCTATTCTTTCTGGGGTGCCATGTCGCCATAGGACTTGCTTTTCAAGGCCCAGGATAGTGTTCCGGGCGGTGGCATGAGGCACAGGATATGTTTCCAGCCATCCGGTGATTGCTTCCACCATTGTAAGTACGTGGCGCTTGCCATTGCGAGTTTGAGGGAGTGTGATGTAATCAATCTGCCAGGCCTCTCCATATTTATATTTCAGCCATCGTCCTCCATACCAAAGAGGCTTTGACCGTTTGGCTTGCTTGATTGCAGCACATGTTTCACAGTCATGAATAACCTGTGCTATAGCATCCATGGTCAGGTCCACCACCCCTCGATCACGAGCCCATCTGTATGTTGCATCTCTACCTTGATGGCCTGAGGTGTCATGGGCCCATCGGGCTATAAATAATTCACCTTTATGCTGCCAATCCAGGTCCACCTGAGCTACTTCAATCTTAGCAGCCTGATCCACCTGCTGGTTGTTTTGATGTTCTTCAGTAGCCCGATTCTTGGGCACATGAGCATCTACGTGACGTACTTTCACAGCCAGGTTCTCTACCCAAGCAGCAATATCTTGCCACAATGCAGCAACCCAGATGGGTTTGCCCCTACGCCGCCAGTTGTTTTGCTTCCATTGCTGTAACCATCCCCACAGGGCATTTGCTACCATCCATGAATCGGTGTAGAGATAGAGAACTGGCCATTTTTCTCGTTCAGCAATGTCTAAAGCCAGCTGAATGGCTTTCACTTCTGCAAACTGACTCGATTCACCTTCTCCCTCAGCAGCTTCTGCAACTCGTCGCGTAGGACTCCATACAGCAGCCTTCCATTTCCGATGCTTCCCCGCAATACGACAGGACCCATCAGTGAACAGGGCATATTTCTTTTCATTCTCTGGTAACTGGTTGTATAGTGGGGCTTCTTCAGCACGACCCACCTCCTCCTCTGATGATATCCCAAAGTATTTGCCTTCTGGCCAGTCCATAATCACTTCCAATATTCCTGGGCGACTGGGGTTTCCTATTCGAGCCCGCTGAGTAATCAGTGCAACCCACTTGCTCCATGTAGCATCAGTTGCATGATGCGTAGAAGAGACCCTTCCCTTGAACATCCAGCCTAGTACTGGCAATCGGGGTGCTAGGAGGAGCTGCGCTTCAGTACCGACCACCTCCGAAGCAGATCGAACTCCTTCATATGCTGCCAGTATCTCCTTTTCAGTTTGAGTATAGCGGGCCTCAGATCCTCTGTATCCCCGACTCCAAAACCCCAGGGGCCGACCTCGAGTTTCCCCAGGTTCTTTCTGCCAGAGGCTCCAGGTGGGGCCGTTCTCCCCGGCTGCAGTGTAGAGCGCATTCTTTACATCTGGTCCTGTTCGAACTGGCCCAAGGGCTACTGCATGGACTATTTCCTGCTTGATTTGTTCAAAGGCTTGTCGTTGTTCAGGGCCCCATTCAAACTCATTCTTCTTACGGGTTACTTGGTAGAGCGGGTTTACAATCAGACTGTAATTTGGGATGTGCATTCTCCAAAACCCCACAACACCTAGGAAGGTCTGTGTTTCTGTTTTGTTAGTTGGTGGAGACATAGCTGTTATTTTGTTAATCACATCCATTGGGATTTGACGACGTCCATCTTGCCATTTTATTCCTAAAAACTGGATCTCTCGTGCAGGTCCTTTGACTTTATTTTGTTTTATGGCAAAACCGGCTTTCAGAAGGATTTGGACTATTTTCTTCCCTTTCTCAAAAACTTCCTCTGCTGTGTCACCCCACACAATAATGTCATCGATGTACTGCAGGTGTTCAGGAGCTTCCCCCTGCTCCAGCGCAGACTGGATCAGTCCATGGCAAATGGTAGGGCTGTGTTTCCACCCCTGGGGCAGCCGATTCCAAGTATATTGGACTCCCCTCCAAGTGAAGGCAAATTGTGGCCTGCACTCTGCTGCTAGAGGGATGGAGAAAAATGCATTAGCGATATCAATTGTGGCGTACCACTTGGCTGCCTTCGATTCAAGTTCGTACTGAAGTTCCAGCATGTCCGGCACTGCAGCACTCAGTGGTGGCGTCACTTCGTTCAGGCCACGATAGTCCACTGTTAGTCTCCACTCACCATTAGACTTTCGCACTGGCCATATGGGACTATTGAAAGGTGAATGAGTCTTGCTGATCACTCCTTGGCTCTCCAATTGATGAATTAGCTTATGGATGGGAATCAGGGAGTCTTGGTTAGTGCGATATTGCCGCCGGTGCACAGTTGTGGTAGCGATTGGCACTTGCTGTTCTTCAACCCTCAGCAACCCCACAAAAGAGGGGTCCTTTGAGAGACCAGGCAAGGTAGATAATTGTTTAATGCCCTTAAACTTGTTTAATGCCCTTGAGCATCCGGGCCAGCCACAATGCGGTGCTTTTCCCACTCATTCCCAGTCAGACTCACTTCAGCCTCCAGTACAGTCAACTGCTGAGATCCCCCTGTCACTCCACAAATACAGATGGGCTCTGGTCCTTTATAGCTCGATGGCATTATAGCACATTGTGCACTGGTGTCTACTAAAGCCTTATACTTCTGTGCGTCTGACGTGCCAGGCCATCGAATCCACACAGTCCAATAAACTCCATTGTCCCTTTCCTCCCCCTGGCTGGAGGCCGGGCTCCCCTAATCCTGGTCAGAATCTTCTTCGTTTCTGTGTTTGAAGGACTGTCTGCTGGAAGTTGGAGCAGCAAACTTTTCAGAGAATCCCTTTTTCTTGATTGTTTTCTTTTGCAACTCACGTACCCGTGCCTCTAGGGTCGCGGTAGATTTTCCATCCCATTTTCTCATGTCCTCTCCATGGTCTCGTAAGTAAAACCACAGGGTGGCACGGGGTGAGTACCCACCATATCGTCTTCCTTGTGTAGATAAATGCCTACCCCTGATAGCTGAGACACTGCTTTGTACAGGTATGGAGGAGGATAATCTCTCTTCAAGTTGGTGAAACTTTTCAGAAAGTTTCTCCCAAGTGTTCTCTTTTGGTCGGTGGACACTGGTTGGTTCAGGTGGGGAAGAAGATAGATTCTCTTTAAGTTGGTGGAACTCTTCAGAAAGTTTCTCCACAGCTGAGACGCAGGCCTGTAAGGAAGAGGAGAGACTTTCTTCGTACTGCCGGAGTTGTTTAGCCACTTCATCCACTGTGGGTTCCTCATCCTCTTTCCAGGCCATTATTGCCAATGAGCTGGCATGAGTATCCCAAGAATATTCAATATCTTGGAGAGCTATTGTAACAAGCTCGGAGGGTAAGAGGGTGGTGAAGGAGGAAGGCAGAGTGATCCAGGATGATACAGGGGTGGTGAAGGAGAAAGGGAGAGTAATCAAGTAAGAAAAAATATCTTCCCCTTTCCTCTCCACAGATTGACTCCCTAATGGAAAAAAACAATAGGTATAATTGCTAATAGTTTCCAAGATACAGTTTCCAAAATACAGAGTCGACAATGTTACTGAGTACAAATACCAAGTTAGAGTCATGACCAGATATCTCGTCGTCTCATAAGCCATTGCTACAACACTCAGTACCGTAATGATCTGAAACCAGGGCCCGGAGAGGATAAACAACATGACAGAGAGCAAATACGGAAAATAATGTACTATAATACTCAATTTGGAAAACAGGCGCAGCAGAGTTGAGATTAAAGCAATCAGCATTATGACAAGTGACTATTAAGCAGGTCTAATACTTACACCAATTTTAGTTTAACACACTCTGGTCAGATCTGCCGTTATCTCAACCTTTCGTGCCCCACGTTGGGCGCCAAAAAGACTGTTGTGGTTTAACCCGGCCGGCAGCTAAACACCATGCAGCCGTTCCCTCCCCCTCCCCCTCCCTCTCTGGGACGGGGGAGAGAAATGGAAAGTGAAGCCCGTGAGTTGAGATAAAGACAGTTTAATAAGACAGGAAAATAATAATAATAATAATAATAATACAATGATGATAATAGTACTACTAATAATAATATGTACAAACAAGTGATGCACAATGCAATTGCTCACCACCCGCTGACCGATGCCCAGCTTAACCCCGAGCAGTCCGGCCCCCTCCCCCCGGCTAGCCACCCCTATATATTGTTTAGCATGACGTCAGATGGTATGGAATACCCCTTTGGCTAGTTTGGGTCACCTGTCCTGGGTCTGTCCCCTCTCAGCTCTTACTGCACCCCCAGCCTGCCTGTTGGCAGGACAGAGCAAAAGGCTGAGGTGTCCTTGGCTTGGTATAAGCACTGTTCTGCAACAATTAAAACATCGGGGTGTTATCAGCACTCTTCTCATCCTAAGCCAAAACACAGCATTCCACCAGCTACTAGGAAGAGAATTAATTCTGTTCTAACTGAAACCAGGACAAACAGAAAAGTCCTTGGCTATGCATAATCACAGCTCTGCAGAAACTAAAACACCAGTGTGTTTTAGGGATTGTGATTTCAAGGGATACAGGCCTGGCAAAGAGCAAAGTCAGGACCCTGAACTTGAGAAGAGTCAAATTCCAGCTGTTCACAGAATTAGTGGATGAGATCCCATGGGACACAGTCCTTAGTGACAGAGGATCTGTTCAAAGCTGGCAACTCTTTAAGGATATTTTCCTTGTAGCAAGACCTCTCTATTCCCATATGTAATAAATCAAGCAGGGAAGGTAGGAAACCAGCATGGTTGAACAAGGTCCTACAGGTCAAACTTAGGCAGAAGAAGGAAATGCACAGACAGTGGAAACAAGGGCATGCACCCTGGGAAGAGTACAGAAATGTTGTCTGCATGCGCAAGGGTGGGATCAGAAAAGACTAGGCACTGACAGAACTAAATTTGGCAAGGGATGAGAAGAATAACAAGAAGGGGTTCTACAGGTACATTGGCTACAAAAGAAAGACTAAGAAGAGTGTAGCACCTCTGACAAATGAAGATGGGGAACTGGTAACAACAGATGTGGAGAAAGCAGAGGTGCTTAACAACTTCTTTGCCTCAGTCTTCACTAGTGGTCAGGCTTTCCACATCTCTTAAGTCCCTAAACCTCTAGGTGGGAGCTAGGGGAGCAGACTCCCTTCCACTGTAAGCAAAGAGCAAGTTTGGGACCTCATGTCGCAACTTAGCAACTATAAGTCTATGGGCCCTGATGACATGAATCCCAGGTGTGGTGGTTTCACTCGAGTGGGCAGCCAAGCTCCACCACAACCGCTCTCTCACCCCCCCTCTCCTCAAAGAGGAAGGGGAAGAAAATACAACACAGAGAACTCGAGCTTTGCGATGAGAAAGGTTTAATTAAAGGGAAAGGGAATGGGGAGAAAAAGAAACCACAGAAACAGTAAGTCTGCATGGAAGCACAGAGAGAAGGGAAAAAATTATTCTCTACTTCCCATCAACGAGAGATGTTCGGCCACGTCCTGGGAAGCAGGGCCTCAAAATGCGTAGTGGTTGTTCAGGAGGAACAGCCACCTCCCCCATTAGAGCCCCCCTTTTTATTGCTGAGTGTGACATCAGGTGTTATGGAATATCCCTTTGTTTGGTTTAAGTCAGCTGCCCTGGCGATGTCCCCTCCCCATCACTTGCCCACCCCCAGCCTGCTGGCTCTTGGGGGCTTGGAAGGAGTCCTGATGCTGTGCCAGCACTATGCAGCAATAGACACAACACTGGAGTGATATCAGTGCTGTTCCAGCTACGAGTGCAGAGCACAGCACTGTGTGGGCTGCTGCAGGGAAAAGGTGACTCCAGCTCAGACAGACCCAACACACCAGGGTCCTGAAGGAATTGGCTGAGGTAGTTAAGAAGCATCTCTCCATCATATTTGGAATGTCCTGGCAGTCAGGTGAAGTCTTCCAAAGACTGGAAAAAGGGAAAATTCACTCCCATTTTAAAAAAGGGTAGAAAGGATGGCCTGCGGAATTACAGACTGGTGAGTCTCACCTCTGTGCCTGGGAAGATCATGTAACAAAACCTCCTGGAGGCAATGTTAAGGCACATGCAGGACAAGAAGGTGATCCATGACAGCTAGCATGGCTTCACCAACGGTAAATTCTGCGATTCTGTGATTCTGTGAAATTGTGCCTGACCAATTTGCTGGCCTTCTGTGATGCAGTGACTGTATGAGTCAACAAATGAAGACCAACCGATATCATCTACTTGGATTCTGGAAGTCTGCTGACATGGTCCCACACAACATCCTAAACTCTATATTGGAAAGATATCAATTTGAAGTGTGGACCATCCAATTGGCTTGATGGCTGCACCCAGAGTGTAGTTGTCAATGGTTCTATGTCCCAGTGGAGACGTGATAAGCGATATCCCTCAGGGATCTGTCTCAGAACCAGTACTATTCAATATCTTCATCAGTGACATAAACAATGGGATTGAGTGCACCCTCAGCAAGTTTGCAGATGACAGAAAGATGAATGATGCAGTTGATACAACAGAAGGAAGGGATGCCATTGAAAGGGACCTGGACAGGCCGGAGCAGTGGGCCCACTAGAGCCTAATGAGGATCAACAAGTCAAAGTGCAAGCTTCTGCAACTGGGTCAGGGCAATCCCAGACATGAGTACAGACTGGGAGAAGAACATATTGAGAGCTACCCTCTGGAGAGAGACTTGGGGGTTCTGGTGGACAAAAAGCTCAACGTGAGCCAGCAGTGTGCATTTGCAGCCCAGAAGGCCAACTGTGTCCTGGGCTGCATCAACAGAGGGGTGGGCAGCAGGAGGAGGGAGGTGATTGTATCCCTCTACTCTGCCCTCGTAAGGCCCAAAAAGGGGGCACTGCATCCAGGTTTGGAGGCCCCAGCACAAGAAAGATGTAGACCTGTTAGATGGAGTCCACAGGAGGGCTACAAAGAAGATCAGAGGGCTGGAGCAACTCTTCTACGAAGAAAGGCTGAGAGATCTGGGGCTGTTCAGCCTGGAGAAGAGAAGGCTCTGGGGGGACCTCATTGTGGCTTTTTAATACTTAAAGGGGTCTTATAAAAAGATGGAGAAGGACTCTTGACTCGGGTAGATAGGAGAAGGAGGAATGGTCTTAAACTAAAAGAGGATAGCTTTAGACTAGAAATTAGGATGAAATTCTTCACGGTAGGTAATGAGTCACTGGAACAGATTGTCCTGAGAATCTGTGGATGTCCCATCCCTGGAGGTGGTCAAGGGCAGGTTGTATGGAGCCTTGGCCAACCTGATATAGTGGGTGGCATCCCTGTCTATGGCAGGGAAGTTGGAGTTAGATGATCTTTAAGGTCCCTTCTAACCTGAGTCATTCTATGATTCTATGATCAGCATAATTTTCCTCCTAAATCCGAAACAAGACAGCAGCCACTATGAAGAAAGTTAGCTCTATTTCAGCCACAACCAGGACACTAAGCTTTATTTGTACATTATATTTTAAAGGAGATATCTCCGTCTTCTATCTAATCAGCTTCATATATATATATATATAAAGCATATGCAATCTTAATTGCTACGCAAGAATATTCAGATATTATTGTGTCAGTGAGTGCCCTGGAAATTTATTGGCCTGTATGTATTTTATTGAAGCTTGTCAATACTTCTGTAAATCTTACAGGTCCTGAGTTCTGTATACAATAAGTAAGTGGTTTGGAAGGGACCTTAAAGATTAATTCCAGCCCTCCTGCCTCGGGTAGGGACACCTCCCACTAGACGTGGTTGCTCAAAGCCCCATCCAGCCTGGCTTTGAACTTTTCCAGGGATGGGGCATCCACAGCTTCTCTGGGCAGCCTGTGCCAGTGCCTAACCACTCTCTGAGTAAAAAATATCTTCCAAATCTCTAAACCAAATCTAACCTCTTTTAGTCTAAAGTCATTTACTCCTTGTCCTATCACTACTCTCACTAACAAGTCCCTCCCCAGGTTTTCCTTTCCCCAGCTTTTCCACTTTAGGTACTGGAAGGCCACTGTAAGGTCTCCCCAGACCCTTCTCCAGGATGAACAATGCCAACTCCCTCAGCCTGTCTTCATAGGAGAGGTGCTCCAGCCCTTTGGTCATCTTCATGGCTCTCCTCTGAATCTGCTCTAACAGGTTCCTGTCTTTCTTATGCTGAGGTCCCCAGAGCTCAACACAGTGCTCCAGGTGGGAACTCAAAGGAGCAGAGTAGAAAGGGAGAATCACCTCCCTCGATGGGCTAGTCATACTTTTTTGATACAGCCCAGGATATGGGCTTCCTCATACGGGTGACTTAGCAGTTCTAATTTTATGTTGTGTTTAAGAAATATGTAGCTTAAAACAAATACATTTGTACATTATGTAACTTGCACTTTTTTTAAAAACAAACAAACAGCGTACTGTAGTTACTGGCTTGCAAATTTTTATATAGATATCTCAAATGGTTTGTTCATACACAGCAATCTAGAAATTGTTTCCTCTCAAATTGGCTTTCTCTTACTTCCAACCCCAATACACCATGCAATTATGTTCTGATAGCAAAAGATACAAATCCAAATAATCACCCTGCTTTGTCTAAAGAGGAATTGAGGACAAAGCCTTGTCTGCTTTATTTTCACCTAAGAAAAAAGTCCCTTAGATACTCTATGTATGAAAACTTGGAGAAACTTCATTGATCTAGAGAGCTTTCAGAGTAGCTGAACAGAAGCTGAAGATCATGGGCCAGAGAATAATCAAATAGAAAATATTTGGGTTTGTGTCAGTTTTTTGTAGTATTTATATAGAAGTTATTTGCAATTGTTATCCCCCTGGGATCTTCCTGTTTTGTATTCACCTTGTCATTCCCTATGCAGTTTAATAGAATGATGTCATATTAACTACTAACCGTACAAATAATATTATGTATTCAGAAAAAAAAAAAAAAAAGAAAAAAGAAAAAAAAAAGAAAGAAAGAAGGAGGGGAGTGGGGTGAAATCAGGTGGGGAAATAATAACTGTGGAGTACCACCACGCATCAAGGAGGGACAATCCAGGTGGAACATCCCTGAGCACTGCTTTCACAAAGAGTGGCACAGGCAACTCTCAGCAGGCCAGCCTGAGTTGATGGCTGGAAGGAGGCCAAGAAGCTACCATCTGTCAGGGCTTAAGACATACAGTACTGGAATTAGCTCATGGTACAGAAAAAGAGGTGTGACCAGGTTCTTAAATGTCTCAGGATAGTTGTAGTTATGCCTATGTTTCCAAGTAAATGCAAATGGAAATCTGCTCTGAAACAAGTGTTTCAGACACACAACAATGTTAAAGGAGGTAATGGTGAAGACTATAATTCTATGCAAATAATCTTTATTATTATTTTACCCTTTTGTGTTGAATTAGAATTTGCCTACTCTTCTGAACAAAAAGTTTCCACCATGGTATGACTCATTAGCCAAATTTTTTTAAATTTTCATGTGCCTATTAAGGGTTGAGGATGATTGGTATATGTCTGGGGCTTCTAGTCTACTTTTCTCCCAAAGGAATCTAGTTTTGTGAGCACCATAAATTTGAGAGTAACCCCAGCTTCTGGTAAGGAAAGAATAATCAGGAAATTTGCTTCAAAATTGTGCTAGTATTGCAAACCAAATTTCTGTTGTAGGGCCAACCAGTATCTCAGGAGTTAGAGAGAGAAATTTACCATGACCAACCCAGCCTTCCTGGCAATTCCACTGGGTGGGGAAAAGGTTGAAATGGCCATATGTGAACCAACACAGAGGTTAAACAGAAGAGTTTAAATGTGATGAAAACAGAAAAAAAAAAAAAAAAAAAAAAAAAAAAAGCTAATACAATGAAGCTTCAAGAGGTTTAGTAGGTGACATAGTTTAGGTCTTTAAAAGACGTTTAGATGGAGAACTTAGTGATATGGTTTAGTGGAGGATTTGTTAGTGTTAGGTCAGAGGCCGGACTCGATGATCTTGAGGTCTCTTCCAACCTAGAAATTCTGTGATTCTGTGATAGCTGGAAGACAAGAAGGAGAGACTCTTTCAATTGTAGCACACTAAGCATGACAGCAGGTACTCTCTTGTATCTGTGACTGTACGTTGCATATCACTTAAAGGAATTTTATATAAGAAGTTTCCTCATTGTCTTGGCTTCTAAGTAGTTGAGAATCTCACAGAAGTCAAATTAAAAGCCTTATTTATTTTTCCTCTACCACCTGCAGCAGCTTATCTGAATGTTTTCTAACCTATTTGAAAGGTTAGGTTAAATAGAATCACAGGTTAGGTTAAATAGAATCATAGAATCATTTAGGTTGGAAAAGACCTTTAAGATCATTGAGTCCAACTATTAACCTGACTTATCAAGTCCCATCACCAAACCATATCCATGTATCTCTTAAACACATGCAGGGATGGAGACTTCACCACTTCCCTGGGCAGCCCATTCAAATGCTTGACCACCCTTTAAACTTACAGTATTTCTAGTCTGAATATATTCACTTTTTTTTTGTTTTTGTTTTTGTTTTTGTTTTTGATGTGGGGGGAGGTGGAGGCAGCAAAAAGGGAAGTCAGAATGGACGGTAATCTCTAGCAAAAGCATTTATTGCAAACAGATGCATGCAGACTGGAAAAAGAAACTCTACCACTGTGGGAATAAGCTACATGAAAATACCCCAAGCATTAAGTTTATCACAAATACCAAAGCCCACTGAGTTAATGTTTCTTTAAGTTTCCACAAGTACCTTTTGATCTTTTTGTTCTCAGTATCCTACCTGAATTTTCAATATATACCTCTAAATAATTAAGCAATCATTGTTAATTCTGACTTCTTGAAGCTATCCACAACATAACTGAAAAATAAAATTTCTAATATTGTTACCCATCTTTCTATAGTATTAAAAAAGTCTCTTTTGATGCTTTTCTAGATAATAAAAGATTGTACATGCTCTCTCACACACACACAGTATTGCTACAGAAAGAGAACAGTGGATTCATGGATTCAGACACTGTTAATTCTGTTTCCCTTCATTTTTCTTATATTTTTTTTCTCCATGAATTGAAGGCATTCTACCATATAACAGAGTAATTAAAGTCTATTTGCTAACAGTGAGGAAGAAAATGTTACTGAATTTTGCTTGACTGTTTTAAGACCTAGTAAAAACACTCTCTGAAAAAAAAATATAAATAAATAAATAAATAAAAATCTTTACATCCAAGAAGCTTGTTCACATACTTCATAATAAACAAAACAAGAAAATGGTTGTGATATTATTCACAACTAGATTTGTTGAATACTGTACAAGGGTAAATTGAATGGCCCTTTTAGAAAATAAGGAGCTCAATTCTTCTTTTAGTAACACAATGGAAAATCAGTTCTAACTTAATCCACTTATTTCAGTTGAATCACTTCAGGGAAAAAACAGGATAACTGAAGCAGCATTTAGATCACTGTTACCATCTTCAGCATTAAAGTAAATTCCTGGTTTCCTGTCTTACCTAAAAATAATATATAAGGTAATAAAAATATTTATTTTTTCTATTCAGGCATGTGCACTACTGGAGAACATACACACATCCTTACAGAATCTGACCTGGAGTTATGAAGACCATCAAGGATCCACTCTTACTGAAAAAAAAAAAAAAAAAAAAAAAAAGTAAAGCTCCTAAAAGCTCCTAAAGGTCTCTAAGATTCCAGGTCAATGTATCAATGTGTCATCACCAGGACCTATCTGTGTTTGTAACTGAATCTATATTAATTGCATTTTTTTAGTCCACAATAATTTAAGTGAAGTTAACTTTAACAGTATGTTAGAGAATATGAAAGGGAAACTACTACAATGACATTTCCCAGAGTTCTGATTACAAAAATACTTATGGAAAATTTATCATTGTTAAAAGCAATCAGGTCATGAGTAAAAAAATTAAAAAAAAAAAAAAATTCAGCTCACTTAAAAGTGTTACCTTGGCTCTTGTTTGTTCCAGACAGTGCATTTCTAGACACTAGCAAAACAATAACATCATCACAGAAAGTTTGAGTTTTGAAGGAACCTTTGGAGGTCATCCTGCACACACCCCCTGCTCAAGCATGATCTAGAGCAGCTTGCCCAGGGCCATAACACATTGGAAACAAAGCCTACCAGAACTAGGAGTTCTACTAGGACTAGGAGTCCTAATAGCACTAGGAGTCCCAACTATTTCATCGAGGTCTGGCAGCACAGAGAAAATCAGGCTGAAGAGTATCTTCTCAAAGTGAAAATAGTAATACTATTTTTTATCCATTTACTTTAAAATGTTTGTTGATGGATGCAACAGTGTTATGGAAAAGAGTTATAAGCATCCCCTCTGACTATAGACATATTTAGCTGCCGCTTGGAACAAAATGAAAGAAAAACAGTAAAAAATGATTACTTTTAGTTATCTAAAAGTAATAGTCTTTTAGTTATTTTTGAATTTTTGAAAAGTATAAAATGGGATTGAATTAAATCTTTTCGGGACTTTCCATTATCTTGCCTCTCTGCAAGAATAAAATAAATAAAGTTCTGTTCCACTATAATTCTTTATGCAAACCTCTTCTACAACTTCTATCAAATTATTTCATGCTAAGAAACCTTTCCTTCACTCTTGATTCAAACTGCTAAGGTGCCAGTATTCAGAAAAGTCAGTTCTACAGACCATTAGAAAGAACTATACTTTCCTCTGACAACAAGCAGATTAACATGGAAAAAGAACAAGTGCCTCTCCATATTTTGCAAGAAATAATGAAGGGAGAATTGCATTTTAAAATCATCCCTCTCTCAAAAACAAACTAATGAATTCTAATTAGACTAAGTTCTTTAAAGCTTTCCCATTTTAATAAACCCATTTCTTAGGTTTTCTTTAAAACTAGCTATATCTAAGTACAATGACAGATTTCCTTCTTTTTCTTTTTTTTTTTTTTCTTTTTTTTCTTTTTCTTTTTCTTTTTCTTTTTCTTTTTCTTTTTCTTTTTCTTTTTCTTTTTCTTTTTCTTTTTCTTTTTCTTTTTTCTTTTTCTTTTTCTTTTTCTTTTTCTTTTTCTTTTTCTTTTTCTTTTTCTTTCTTCCCCTTCCTCTTCCTCTTTCTCTTTTTTTCCTTTTCTGAATAATAGACTCCTCATTCAGACAGTAAAGAATCGGTGTTGACAAACCCTTAATTATCAGAGCCTTCGTGGTATTTTCAAAGCCCAATTTGCTTTTTTGTTTTTTTTTACAGCAAATTGCAGCTGTTCCTCCCTACTACCCTTTCGCCCCCCCCTTTCTGTTTTGTTTTGTTTTGTTTTTTTTTTCAACATGGTGAAAAGAACAGTCACAAAGTTATCTAAGATGCTAGTCAAGGAACTGCATCCTTGAGAATCATCATAATTTGGAGAAATGAATTAAAAGCCAAAAGTATCTGTGCCTGTTATTCATCCCATAAACTTGGCTGAGCTTTTTTCATCTTTCTACCTCAAGATTTTGCTACTGTAAAATATGCATAACATTTTCTCATTGCTGTTTTCGTGACAGAGAATGCTTATGTCGTGATGCCTACACAATGCTTTGAATATGCAGAATGTTATATAAATTGCATATATTTTTAGTTTCAAATAACTTCAGTAGTTAGAACATTTTAAACATAACTCTGAATTAAAAGAGCTTCCCAGTGACAGGCTCATTATCTGAACCTGTCACTTACAAAGCTGCACTACTGTAGATTTAGAAAATAAAAGAAACTATTAGAAACTACAGTACTCATAGTAAATGGATGAGAATTTCTCTACAGCAGGCAAATGGGGAAAGGGACAAAGTGTAAGTGGACTCCTTGAGATTTGTTAGCTACTTTTAAACACAAAATTCTTACTGTGGCATGCTTAAACAGGACTTTCTTAGGCACACTGGCTAGAGAAAAATAATTTCTGGATATCACAAGGAAATTTGTTTCAACCAAACTCAACACAGTAGGATAGTGAATAAGGCTCTTAGACTGAGATGGAAGAAAAATGGAATTTAACTGTGATTCTGATTCTGTGATAAGCCTATTAGAGGACCCTTATTTCACTACTTGATGGTATTATTTTTTTCCCTAGTCAGTATATTGGGACTGCTGTTATTTATATCCATTAAACAAACAAAACAGTTTGTGATATAGAAAGAAAGTAAGGTATATAAAACATTTCGAAAATAAAAACATACCTTCTTTACAAAAAGGAGGCATCTTCTTTACTTGTAGATTATATTTCTGTTTATCGGGTAACATCCCTCTTAATGAGAGGCAAAGATGAGTAATGCAAATAGACCTCATAATCGTAGGCAATTAATACCATATTTTCTCATTTGATATCAAACTTCTCTACACAAGGAGGAAAAAGAATGGAAGGAAAAAGAGAGGAAGGGAAAAGGAGACACCTATTGAATGAATTCTAAACATCAGCATTATATTATACCTGCAGGCCTAGTACAAGTGTAATCTGCAAAGAGCTGGACTGCAGAACAACAATTTTGGAAAAGTAAACTGACTGGAAGAGATAAATACAAACTTGTAAGTTCTGTTACATGAGAAAAAAAAAAAATCTTTTACCAAAGGACTTTTTTTAATTGTAGGAAAAGTACTCATTTTACAGTGTTTAACTTGAAGTGTAAGTCTAACTCTTCCAAACTAACAGTTGTGCTTATGAGCCAAAGGGTCATTAGTCTATTTGTGGCTGATTTCCTACCACTTCTGGAAATAAACTTCCTTGTCCTTCTTCATCAACTAGGGCAAAATTATTATCACTATCACTATCACTATCACTATCACTATCACTATCACTATCACTATCACTATCACTATTACTAATCTTTATCTGTCTTTCAAATCAAAGTACTCACAAGAGGATTTCAAGAAATAGGCTAATGACCATAAACAAGTTACAGGAGAATCTCACTATGTCTGTTGTACTAAAGGCACTTGGTTGACAAAACAAAGGTATGCTTAATAATATATGTATGTATAAAGACAGCAACATATTCTGACTACTGTTATTTAGATGTTTCTGTCCTAAAACCAACCAACCAAAGCCTCTATCCTCTGAAGTTTCAAGTAGAATAAAAATAATATTTCTTAAAATAAAATCCTAAACTATGAGGCATTTTGTTTTCAATGTAATTAATAATTTCTACTGTATTAGTCACAAATATCTTGTCATTACCCAAGAAAACAAACAAGCAAACAAAAACGTTTTCTTGTTTGTTTTATGAGAGGTGTTTTCTTTGTTTGTTTTAATTTCAGACTTCCTTGTCCTAAGAACTGAAAGCAAAATTCAGTGCTCAGAGAGGCTATCAAAGGTTTTTCACAAAGCAGATTCACTGCAGTGTGAAACCTGATTCTTTTCAGTATACCAGTGTGTGTTTTATAAAAATATATATTGAATGCCTTTTCAGGTAAGAAAAGGTAAGTATTGTGTTAAGAACTCTGTTGGCCAATTCAAGGACTTTATGACAGTATAAGGTCACATTTGTAACCTTGAATGGTTTTCATTTTCAGTTTGTGAAAGAGGGCATTGTTTATTACCACACAAGACTTCTGCAGAAGAAATTGTCATTTAAACATCTGTTCCTGCATTTCGGGTATCATTTTCACTCCCTCCTCCTTCCATAAGGAAAATTTAAAGGACGATAATATAATAGCCTGTTTCCATAAGTACTATTGGTCAGCATGATGTATATTAACTGCACAACTTGTGTCCATTTCATGGACATATCTTCCTTCTCCATTGCCTCAAATCAGTAAAAATAATAAATAAATAAATCTAATTATACATTGGTATTCTGTCCACATCTAAATTCTGTAAAGGTCAGATTTTCCATAAAAAGGGACTATAATCAGTGCAGGAAATAATGATCTAGGCTAGCATTTAAAGGAAGAATAAGTAAAGAAAATAAATAAATAAAAGAAGAAGAAGAAAAAAGAAAAAAAAAAAGAGAGGCATGAAAATGCATAAAAATAAAGGTCATTTTCCCAGTTTCATCTTGAATATCTTTAAAAATTTACAGTGCAGAAAAAAATCAGGTAACTCTCAATTTATTAAGTTAAGTTTTGGAAAGAGTTTTCTTCATCTACACTTTCTCATATTCAGGGTTGACTTTTATGGAGAACAATATAGAAGAAAATCCTTGACCTTTAGGAGTGTATATAAAGAAATTGATATTTTTTTTAGTTTTGTAACTATCTGAATGTCTGTTGAGATAATTAAATGCTGATTTCAAAACATATAAAAATAATTATATTTAGGTATCTGGTATAGCTTGCACCGGTCTTCACCTTTTTGACAGTTCCTGTAATAGTTCAGGGTCAAGCTTCAAAATTGGCTGTGACTCAACAATATTTACTCCCAAGAGTATTCAAGGATGTTGATCATTTGGCAAAACTGTACATGAATTTATGTTCATGCATGGAGTCCGCTGGTCTCCACAAGGGGAAGCTGATTAAACTGAGTCCTGTCTTAATCAGAAGTATAGAGATCACATGAAATATGAGTTTTAGTTGAAGTCTGACAACAAAGATAGCATTTCCTCACTTTCCTGCATGGACACACCAAAGCTGCAAAATGATAACAGTACTTAATATTAGGTTTTACAAAAGCACAAAAGTAAATAGCTAGAAAATGATTACACTCTATTTACAGATATTCGGATTTTCTGTGTGAAGATTTTTAAAAGGAAAAAGAAAAAAAAGTGAAAAAGTCTTCTACTTGCTTGTTGAATTCTTACCTGGATGCTGTCAAAAAGTATCCTCTCATCCAGTAGCTTTGAAATATGAAGAAGCAAGCTGCATGCTCCATACAGAAGGTCCTCTGTGAAGACCTGCAGACTAAATGTAGCCAACTGCTCTCTGGGGCCAACTGATCTCCCCATCCTCTAGAAGTTGCCACGCAGCCCTAAGTCTCAAAGTTAGGATAAGAACATGGCAGGCAACTTCCCTTCTCTTTAAACCACCATACCTTTTTCATATGGAGTGTACAACACTATTTATAACATCCATCACTTGCAGCTGAAGTATCTATCACTGGCCCTGGTTTTCCCCCTTTTTTCCCATTCCCTTTTGAAGCGGAATACTTGTAATACACCTCAATAACAGAAGTTTGAGGAGGTATGACCTCATCTCACAAAGGGCCAGGTTTCACCAGAGATGAGAAAAATAGTGACAAAGTGTTCCCAAGGAGAAAGAGGATGAAGGAAGTCTGGACCATCCATTTACTCAGATGCAGCTGCTTAAAGTCATTATTCACAGCACATCCTAGAGACAGACTTCTAGCCAGAGGATGTAGAGGATAAACCCATGTGTAAACTAGTGATATTTCTTATTCTGCATGGGATGTGGCAATTGAACAGGAAAGAACTTTTGTTGTTGTTTTTTGTTGTTTTTTTTTTTTGTCTATTTTGGATTTTGGATTTTGCACTTGGACTCATGTAGATGGGTAGAGAGGTCTATCAAACTCCATGCAGTCTTCTTGTAACTCTCCCTAGGAAAAAAAGCAGAATCCATCCCAGGTATGTGTACATGTTATATGTAGATCCTGGAAACTAAGCTACTAAACTAATGCATGACTGACATTGGCCTGGGGAAACTGCTTTGGCACTTCGATAATGAATCATGCTTCCCTCTTGTCTCATCTTACCTGACACATGTTCGTGCACTTCTGTCAGTCATGGCTAGCAGTAGGAGGAACAATTACTCCAGTGCCTATTCTGACAGTTCCTGGCCACTCCTTCCCACAACAGACTTATGATCCTTTTTAGTTTGTAGGAGTATATTCTACCAATTATTAATGCTAAACTGCTAGCAAACAGTTTGAACATAGGCAGGAAACAGTATTCAGCACGCCTGACAGAACAAGTTCATTTCTCTATATGCTTTTCCCTGTGTAGAAAATTAAACATCCATCCTTTCCTCCTGGTACCTATAGTGAGTAGGAGCAGGTTGACTATGTAGTGATGAATCAATTCATGAACTTTCTGCTCCTCCAGAGTGATGGTATGAATTAAACATGAATACAAGACAGAGACCTGTTGCCTAATGCAGACCAATACTGGCTGCAACACTGTATTTACAGTCAGAGTGGTCACTGCCTTCTGTGCCTGGGTTTAGTATTGGAGATATTTTCAGAGAATAGGAAGGGATGCTCTGAAGTAACTGTGACAGAAAACAGATTGGTCTAATAGACTTCTGCTGGGTGAGAGCTGGAGATTTTCATCCTCTAGGTACAGGAGAGCTCTTGGCAGTCAACACAATATCAAAAATGAATTAAAAATTAATTAATAAATAAAGTCATCAAAGAAGCAGCACTCAGTGAAATCAGTATTCACAGTATTTTTCCTAATCAAGCTCATGAACAAAAGTAGACCTTCCACTCTCTTATAATGTTGAACTCTGTTTTCAGTGAGATGTTTGAAACAATTATTGTTTGATCATGTTGTCAAGCCCAGGAAGGAATTAAAAAGCAGTTTCTCTGGACGTTTTTTTTTCATAACTGGAAAATTCTACATTTCTCTTCCCATAGGTCTACCTTCCCCTAGGGAAAGTCTGTCTTGAAAACTGCTGAGGATAAAAATCACTTAACAGCAAGACTGTTACTACTCAGGAGGGCACATCTAAAGTCCAGCAGGATTTCCACAGGAAATATGCGAAGAGAAAACACCACAGCTTGTAGGCTTGTAAAGCACACAGACTCACAGGAAAGACTGGAAAGCTTTGGAAGGAAATATAACAGCTTAGCCTGGTTATAGCTGATGCTATACATCTCTTCAATGGCGCGTTCTCCCATCTCTCTCTTTCTAGGATATCATCTCCCACATGATAAGAGCATTGAGTTGTCAGGAAGACATCACCAACAGAGGTCTACTGAAGCTCTGCTTCAACCAGTCCCCTATGAGTATCTTTCTGAACAAAGGGGTGTTTAACAGAAGTCAGGTGGCAGTAAGCTCATAGGGTCACACAGTCCCTAGAGCACTAGAGAAGTAGGAGGAGAAAATGACTGGTACTGTTAGAGGATGTATAAGATGTCTTGATAAGAATTTTTTTTTCTTTGTATGCAAGTTTGACTCTGAGAATATGTAAATACAAAATAAGAGATTTCAGGTGTGGGCTTTCTAACTGGTCTATAGCTGTCTGACATGGATAACCTCCATGTTGGAGCAAATAGCACTTGATAATGTACCTGTTGTTTAAGAGTCAGTGTCACCTGTTCTCAGAGTTAGAAGAATGGATACTTTCTTCTCGAGTCAGTACTGGCCCTTTCTTATTTGGAAATGTATTTCAATTTTATATCAATAATCTGTGTTGATATGGTGCACTAGCAGTGGCCCTTCATAGCTAGTTTCAGCTTATAGCAGTATATACCACATATTCTTCACAAAGACTCTGGACCAATGTCATCTTTGACTATAAATCTGTCATAAAAGAGTGATAACACATTTATCACAAAACATTTAATTATGGCTGCAGCCTGAAATGCCTGGGATGTCCTTGGCATTAATTTTCTCCATTGTTTCATGCTAACAGATGAAAATTTCTCTCTTAGAACTGTGGAACATCGATCTCTGTTGAACCAAGAGCTCCGGTTTCATTTGCAAATGGTCAGATAGAAGCTAAAAGTCTAATGTGAAACACCACCAAGCTTGGCTGAAGCATTGCTTACTACAGACCAAAAATTATGCAAGGCATACTGGACCTTCATGCCAGGTCAATCCTACAGCACAGTGTAAATATAAACCTTACAGTCTAGTACAGAGGACTCTGGACCAAAATATTGTGAGTTTTTGTTTTCAGTAGTGGTGGTGATTCCAAATAACAACATCTGCAATCAAAAAGTTCAGACTAAATGCGTAGATTTTTTACCTAAAGGCACCCAATGAAATTTCTACTGAATAATACAATGGATATATCTCTATATCTGAAATTGATGTTCTAAAACATATGGAAATATATAGAAAAACATTAAAATGGTTTAATATATGATCAATGGAAAAATGTATGAAAAGAACTGGCATTTGCTTACCACCTGTTGGTATCCTGTTTATCCCGTGAAATGATAAGGTAGATTACCACTGCTACTATCCCACACAAATCAACTATATGTCTATTGTAAATGCTCTCTCTAAACAAAGGCCTGATAGGTATAATGAAGTAGATACATATGAGTTTTAGGTATAATGAAAGTAGTCAGCTCTTTGAAGATCACATTTACAATGACCATATACTAGGTTGGAAATGATAGTGGATCTTAATGTATGTACTGTAAGTAATGTATACGTTACAATATAGCAAATTGAACCCAACAATGCCTCAGCTCACATGGAAGGTCTTTAGATGTTACCAAAATAATAGGTCAGTTCATTTGCAGCTTGAGCAGCAAAAGCCAGAGTTCTTCTCCCTCCCCTTCATACACATTCATTTGTTTATGCTTACAGTGAGGGCATACAGGTTTAGAATTATTTACAATAATTCTTTATTCCATTAAGTTAATCTAAATAAAGTATTCACCTATTTGTAATTTTTTAGTCACTATGCTTATGGGTTTTTTCAGCGTTTGATCAGACATACTGAAGAGCGAGGGAAAGACTCTCAGTTAAGGCAAAAATGTCACAGCCAACCTGGAGATGTTATAAGATGTATTTATCTGTGTATTTAGATTAACACTACTATAACACAGCTTATCCAAACTAAGAGACAGTATAATCTTTCTTAACATGGTAAATATAACTGGCAAAATCTCTAGTATCTCACCAAAAAAAGAGAACCAAAACAAAATGAAAACTATTCAGGAGTCACCTCCAGTTACGATAACGCAATTTCTGCAACTGACTGAGCACAAAAAAGATTTCCAGCTACCACAATACGTCTTTGACTCCCTAACCCAAACAACCACATACTTGCTTACATCAGGGTAAACTAGCAGCATTCTATTACAAGACTCCCAAGGAAGAAATATTATTCTCAAGCCATACTGATATGCTGTAACTTTGATTTCTTGTACATATCAGTAGCCTGGAAAATAAAGTTCTGCCATAAAATGCACAAAGTAAAACTGCAGTTCGCCAAGTAAAAACAAAACAAACAAAACAACCAGGTAAACAAACGACAACAACAAAAACGCTATTTGTCAACAGAGGAGAAAATTAAAATATCTGTGAAGTAGGAAATACCTTTCCCTTCTCTGGGTTATTGCAATTAGTAAAGATGTGAAAGCACAACTTCGTCAACACTGCAAAAATATTAGTTTTCACACTTCAACACTGTCCTCAGGAACCAACAAAGAACAAGTCTGACTGAAAATTTTGCTTTAGCAAGCTGTTAGTGTTCAGTACTATCTAAAAACTGTGCTTGCTCTAAGTAGCAGCATATGTTCTGATAACCAGAAGCTATTGGAAATCTATATTTGAAAATGAATATTTGCAGAAACAACATAAAGCTTTCCATAGTTTGGGCAATTTAATTTTAAACTGCATACTGACAGTGATCAGGAATTTCTCTACATACTCTTGCAGTGTTTAATTTCATGCTAAAACAGCTTAGAACTTGACATTTTACAAATTTAAAGGAAAACCTTTCTAAACCAGCGTTAACCCAACTGAAACCAGCACTACTGCATAGAGTCAATGTAATCATTATCCAAATTTTCAGCATTCTGTTCAGGAAATGTTTATACTCTATGAACAAAAATAACTGAAAATATATTTTGTGTTCATAGTCTATGTTAGAAGTCTATTTTAAAATTATGTATTGATTATATTTTTTACTTCCAGAAACTTCAAGAGAAAAGAATTTATGGAGTAAGTTATTTTCAAAAGATATCTAAGTTCCTCACTACATTTATTGTTAAAGTACTTTTTATTATCTTCTTAGAAACAATGTTATTGTACATAACTACAGTATAGATATTTTATGCTAGATACAAACTGTCGTGATACAGAATCACACAAAAAATATCTTGCAAGTATATTTTCATAATGTTTCTATAAAAGTAGTGGTAATAATCAAAACATTCTATGTTACATACTGCCAAACATTTCTATATCAAGAATGAAATGTATATAATGAAATAAGGTAAAAAGTGTATTTAAAGTGCAGTTACAAGGCTTAAGATTATTATTATTTATTTTTTTTCAAGTATGGAAATTTCATATAGAATACCTAGCCAGTCCTGCTGGGTAGTTTCTCTCTCTTTCTGGTGTGTTAAAGGAATCACATCTATCTTCAAGAAGGTGAAGTCATTGGGCAGTTTTTATAAACGGACTAAAGAAGGCAACTTGACATATCAGAAGAAATACAAGTACTATTTTTCTGCAATCATTTAAAGAAATCAGGGTAAATCACTGGTAATGATTAGTAGTAAAAGAAGCGATACAGAATAGTAACAAGATTGAAATTCTTACTGAGCTGTCTATGCTATTCCTGTCTCCAGGACCACCTTCTCCTGTGCACAGCCAGTATATGTGTGACAGAGAAATATTAGAGAAGAAAAAATAAATTAACAAATAAATAAAAGACATTAAACTTGTTAATAATATGTTTGCAGAATCCTGTACATTAAACAACTAGTTGGGTGAGTCAGATATTTCTATAAACTTTTCCATTTCTAATGATATAGAATCAAGGATTTGTGCGGATGCTCATAAAACAACAGTACTGGACAATGCTCTAGAGTAAAATACAGTAGGACCTTACCTGACAGTTTCATTCTGCAAGCTACATGTTCTGATGGGTTATGATGTTTCTTCCATGTAAGACTGCGTTATCCGCCCAATGCTTAATATGCTAGTCCTGTCTTTGAAATATTTATAGCATGAAAACATCTACCCTGCTGCTTCCTTTCTACCAAATACTAATTGAAAAAAAAAATACTTTGTTTGGGGTTTAAAATTGCTTTCAACTATAACTTTCTTTGGCATATATACTGCATGTATACTACCTGAGCAAAACATGCTTAGCTGTCACAGAAATCTTTGAAACAGCAACTCTATATAAGAAAATAGTTATTAGAATAGAAAATGATCTTTTACATTATTTAATTGCTAAATTAAAACTTCCTTAATCACAAGTGTCTGATGCTGACAGCTTGCAGCATTTTCAAGTATTTGTCTCATAGGCTGTACAATGTTAACTCTCCTGTAGGTTTAGTGTATGCCTCACTGTGGATTAAAACGTCCAGAAATACCTGAGCTCCACCTCAAATCTGAGCAAAGGTTAATCATGGAGCTATAAACATGGCATTACCAAGAACATAACAGTGCCTTTATTGGCAACTTGATTCAATAACTGTTAACCTGAGGATACATGAAGAATATTTTTAGTGACAATCCATTTGTATTAATTTGGAAGCACAATTTGTGTATGAATGCCCTCATTTCAGGCTTTTCTCTATAAAAATTTTGGCCAGAATTCAGGATATTATTGGGGCCACCTATCAACTTTAATTGACATCTGCATAATCAACTAATGAACATATTTCTGTGTTTGATAACAGGTGTAGGCAGACAATAGAAGAACCCATTTCTACATTTTCTTGATAGTTGGAAATGGAAAAACTAAGTGTGGTCCAAAGATAAGATAGGAGAAGAAGATCTGTTAGAAATGTGAAACTTCATCCATACAAGTAGAAATGAAACTTACACACTCTGAAGAGTGGGCCATGCTGCCATTCAAGTTTGCATAGTTGCTTTCTGCTTTGCTTAGTGTCCTTGAAGCAAAGGTAATTGTTTTTTCCTCTCCTGTGAGCATAGTGTGGGATATGACTGCTCTCACCCCATAGGGGTATGCATCACACACTAATTGTATTGGCAAATCAGAATCAAATTGTGTTAAGAAATCCAAGACTAGTAGCAGGCTTCATCTATTTAAAAAGCTATGGCATTTATATCTATCCAAATACAGAGTTTTCCTTGATGTGGAATATGATGGAAAAAAATCAAATATACCAGTAGGGTGACAAATTAAGTTTATATAACATTTTAGTGATCTTATAGAAAAGGGGGAAGATGCACATTTTCAGGACATGCTATTACATCTTTGATGGAGAGAACTGCTATTTAACTGCTGTATCTGTCACGTTCTGTTTCATGGCCAAATATTCTAAAGGGATTATATTCTTTTTGAACATATGTCATGAGTCATGTGTCTTATTTTCCTTTTTTTTTTTTTTTTTTAATCAGTATTGCTGCAGTTATTACTTCCCCCCCATCTTTATTGTGTACATAGCATTCTGTTGGTGGCAGGGGAGACCAATGGGAGTGGAGGTAGGAAGGCAGGCAAGGGGAGAAAATCATTTTATGGTTCTCCTTAACCATCTGCATGTACTAGTAGCTCTTTCTTAATCTTGTTGGATATATGAAAGGTCTTTATTTTATGTGTTTATTTATTTGTTTTTAAAGTATTCTGTGTTCACTGTGGATGAAATAAAGAAGGATTTAATTTGTTAAAGTATCTAGGTTCAAAATACATGCTGTAAGAACATCACTTATAATGAACAGGATGACTACAGCATTACTGTGGTTTAGAACACAAAATCTCGCTTTGGGATTATTATTTCCAGAAGCAAAATTAAAGAAACTTCACCTCAGTGTGGTGAGAGAGATTTTGGAATTTACAAAGATGCATGTGAAAAAATCCATGACAACTTATCTCAAATTTGATGTTTTAAGTTTGCTCTTAATGTTAATTATAAGGTGCTGAACAAAGTTTATATACTTTCATTAACAACTTAATTCTGAAAAAAACTCAGCAGAACTCGAGATTGTTCATATTCTGATCCTACCACTTTGAGTGAAAAACTCTGTTGCTTAGTACTACTCTAGTTCAAGCTTTAAGTATAAAGCAAACATTCTACATTAAGGAAAAAACAAAATAAAATAAAAAAAAAAAACACATAAATTAAGTAATATTTGTGTGAACTTCTAAATCCATATTTTCATTTGAGTCACTGGTACTAAAAAAGTATACATCTCCCTTCAAGCATAATATGAAAGATAATATGAGAGCTTTTTTTTTTTTTTTTCCCATAAGAAGAGTGACATTTTCATTCAAGACACATTGAATTTTCATATATGCTAAAATAAATATAAATAACATGAGTTTTTTGCCATTGTGATTATCTGCCACAAGCAAACAATTCCACTGTAGTGAATTCAACATTTTGGTTTAATAGAAATTCATGTAGATTCTATCATTTTATCTAACTACACACACAGCTGAGATGCAGAATTTTAATTTTGGTATTTGTTTCTTTCAGGAAGTGAATCTATTGTAGACTAATTCTTCCCTACCATGTGATCAAAGTTAAATACCATTAATATTATCTAGTATTGTGACCTTAAGTTTATCTCATTAAAGCTATATAAGAAAAACATGTTGTCTAAAGAATAATGAAGTTATTTCCATGATTAGGACTGTTCTTGTTACCGTTAACAGTGCCACTAAAAACTGTGAAAATTAATACTAAAATAGATTACTGAAGTCATCTACTTGGACAAGGACAGACATCTTTTGATGTCTGGAGGATACTGAGAAATTTTAATCAAGTCAAGATTCTCACCAAATTAAAGTAGTAGTAGTAGTAGTTGTTGTTGTAATAATAATAATAATAATAAATCTCTGTTAGGGGTCTCTGACGATATCCAACCTCTTTGGCCATGTAACTCAATCCTTAAATGTCTGTGACTTATTTCAGAAAAAAAAAAAAAAGTACAATGGATAAAGGAATACTTGAATATTTGCTGGATAATGTAGTGCTAATACATAGTAGACACACTACTTTCTTCAGTCTTTCTGAGAATCGCCAATCTAACTGAAATTTCCATCTTCTGAGGAATAGATGAATTTAAGAAGTCAAAGCAAAGTACCCAGCACATTTATTGTACTTGTTTTCAATTATAAACACTGTCACTGGACCCTACAAAGAAGGAACCATGTTTTCGTGTTTCCAACACCAAGTTTTTTTCCCTTTAGCCCATTTCATGAAGCCTATGTAGCATGCAAACACAGAGGAATAGAAGAACTGCCTGCCACATTCAATGCGAGTGCTAGCCAAACAACTACATTTGTCAGTACTTGTCAGACATCCACACACTGACATTCTGGCAGAAGACTGATAAAGATGACCTCCTTGTGTCACAAATTCTTTGGTTAGGTTGCATTCCTCCTTGCAGGTGCTTCAGCCAAGTATTTTCATGGGAAAGCCGTTTTTATTTTTCATTCTAATCTGGTGTTCCCTCTTGTACTCCTGTCTCTATCTAGCCTCACTGTGGTAGAAAGACAACTCTGATGTACATGAGTGTAAATGTTTTAAAAGTGCAGGACCTCATTTTCAATATTGAGATACATTTTATACAAAATTTCAACAACAACAACAAATCAACACAGACCTCCCCTATATCTTTGCTGCATATAACTAGGAACAAATCTGTATTTCCGTGTTCATCTCAAAATCCATGCCCAAAGGATTATATGGCAACATTTTCACTTTTTTTTTTTTTTTCTTAAAGTTCCTTAGTACCAGTATAGCTCAACATTTTCAGTATAGAAACATAAAACCTGAAATTAATTAGTATTTTTATCATGACCCAAGAACTTTATGTGAAAGAAACTAGAGTATAATATTTATAGACCAAATCTCAGGTGCAGTTCCTATTTTGCCAACAACCATCACTTTTTTTTTTCTTATTCAGCCCAGCTGAAATTAAAGTATTGACAGAAACAATTTCTGCTAGGAAAGTGGAAAAGTTAATAAGAGGTTATATTGAATCTGTTTTTCTGCATTTATTTTTGCTGTGTAATCCACATCTTATGTTCACCAAAATGTAGTGTCTTTTTTTTGGATGGAAGAAATCCATCACAGTACCATAGTCAAATCACATACCATAGTGAACGAATAGTTTGACATTAGGACATTATCCTTGACAAAGGATAGTAATAGGCATTACTGGTGCAAATTTTTTAAAAAATTATAATAATCATTCAAGATGTTTGCCACGGTGGCATTCTTTGTCAGTTAAGGTGGTAGCATGATAGAATCCCATGAAGAAAAAAAAAAGGGGGGGAGGGAGGGCATAGGAAAACAAACAACACGAAAAACAGTAGCTCAGAATTTGGTTGTTACAAAGGAGAAAATGGAACCTGTTGATACAGGAAGCAGTAGAACAACCTAGAGGGGTAGTGTGACAGATATCTTTCCTTTCCTGGAATATGCAGTCATTTTTACTACAAGGAACATACAACAACAGACATAAAAGGAAAAGTCCTTTTCTTTTACCTGCCATATTGCAAGCCATGAAGCTGCGTTTGTACCAGAGCACCTGAAAAACATGAACTGTTACATTTTTAATGAATTGTTCAATGCTGAGCTTGCTGTTAAATGGGAACATCTAAAAGGTGGCTAGCTCAATAAAAAATCACCCTTTCAATAAATTGAAAATTTGAGTAGCTGGTTGTTTTTGTTTTTGTTTGGTGGTGGGTTTCTGTTTGCTGGGTTTTTTGTTTTGTTTTGTTGGTTTTTTTTTTTTTTGTTTGTTTTTGGTTGGTTGGTTGGCTGGCTGTTTTTTTTCCAACAAAGAAAATATCTGTAATCTTTTAATTTATGGGTCAACTTCAGCTAAGTGCAAGTATATAATAAATTGTGCAAGTATACCACCAAGCATGATAAAAAGAGCAGCAGATAAGAGGCTAGGAATAAAATAATAATAATTATAAAAGAAAAAAAGAAAAAAAAAGCACAAGAATATAAACCAATATGCATCATTATATTTTGCCTTAGTACAAAGCTGAGACTTTAATAAATTTATTTATTAGAAATCTTTGATTTGCCTGCCTCACTTTTCCAAGAGTTAAAACAATGTAGTTGAAGAACATACTGGGCATTCTTTATTTGTCTAGTAAAGTAGTAGAAATAATTTTGATAGCTTACACAACAGTACATAGGAGGCAAAGCTTACACAACAGTACATAGTTTAAAAGTAATCTTTTCACTTGTTATTAGTATTCCACTTGGAAGTCTCTTGCTGGACATAAGGTAATAAGGAGAAGAGCCATTTTTCAATATTATTTCTGTTTGATTTATAGTATTTTCAATAAAAATAATGCAAAATAATGAAATAATGAAAATATTTTATCCAGGATAGCTTATTTCTGAGAATTGTATATCCAAGATCTTTTACAGAATTAACCACTATCAAAACACCACAGTTTAAACATTGTTGCCTCCACTAAATTGTTCCTGTAGTTTACATTTACACAGCATTTATTTCTGAGAATTTGGGGACTGTACATAATGTTGTGTAAATTAACTTTGGTCCCTTCCATCAGTGGAGTAAAACAAACTTACATCAGATGAAGAAGTGACTTTCAACAAAGGCAAAGAGTAAAAATAAAAAATAAATAAAAATAAAAAAATGATTGCAAGCAGTTGTGGAATTAAAATTAAAAGGTTAAATAAAGAAACATAGTTTGGGAATTATAAATTGAAGAAAAATAAAGTAGTGCTGGGAAAGCTTTCAACTGAGATTAAAAGATGCATGAAAGCAATTTAGAATATTAAGAGTAATGCTAGCTGAAAGGCAAATCTAAATCTTCCATCTCACAATAGATTACAATATTTTGTGTATATATATATATATATATTTGTAAATATGTAGAAAAAAAAAAATTAACATTTATCAATTTAAAAATTCTGGATAACTTTGATTGAGATACAGACATACATGAGATTTTTATATAAGATTTTTTTCCAAACAACTTTTTTTGGACATTCTTGAACTTAAAGATTTCAATTGGCTGATCCAAAAACTGTGTGTTCTATGATGCACAGTATACTTTACCTACCTGTGAACTTTCAGTGCTTTAAGAGGTTTACTTCAACCTTGGAACAACTCCTGCAAAGGAGTTCCTTCAGAAAGGAATCTAGCAGGGTTTGGAACTAAGTCAGTTCCCTATTGACTTAGCATCTGTAAAAAACATAGAGAAAGTTCTTATTTCAGGAAAACATTTCAATTCAGGAATTCTGAATATTATTTTTCTGATTATGATTCAGAATTATGCAGATGCAAAATAACCTAATTACAGGCATAATAACTCATTTTGTTTTTCCAAAGAAAATAGCTACTGAATCCATCATGCATGGATATATATGTTTTCTTCTGGAAAATTTGATTTGTAATCCAAAAGTTTTTTGTCAAAAGACTGTGATACCATACATATATGTGTATATGTATATACATTTACATTATACAGATAAATATACAGTGAGATAGAGCTAGATATCTTCAGCTATATCTATGTATATCTATGTCTACAAACATCCATAGCTAAGGTACAGCTAATCAAATGGAGGGACTGCAGGTAGAGTTAGCAGTCAGTAAAAGTGGATATAAATTTATACCTGTAGAAAAAAAAAAAAAAAAAAAAAAAAAAAAAGATGGTTCTTCTCTGCTGTCCCACTCCCTGCACACCTTCTCTTTCCTGTGTCAGGTCTAGAAAGTATGCGGCCATCTGGTCATTACAGCAGTCCTGATCAGAATGAGGACTAATAATTTGTTCAGTATAATTTTCAGCCATATCAATGACACAGTATACATCAGCCAGTGGCCATGTGTTTGCTTGAATTGACTGAAGAGAATTATTAAGAATGTGACCAAGAATGGAGTGGAAACTGGCCATTTTAGAGGCAAACTTCTGATAGCATAAGCCAGTGATGAAACTGCACCTCAGGCACAAGTGAGCAGAGCAAAGACTGCAAATTTCATTCTATTAAATATGTACATATATATGAGTCTAATTTAGGATTGCTGTTCTAATTTAAATGTTGAGTCATTTGAGATAAGCCTATAAATATAAAAATACAGATATATATATATATAGATACATACATATATTGCCAAATTGACAATTTGGAATAGCTCTTCATCTTTAATTTGGTTGTTCTTTCTTTCCACATTGGAGTTTTCCTCTTTCTCATACTACTGCTTATGTTCTTATACAAGAGATCCCTCCACTTGTAACAGCACTGCTGTTTATGAGCATTAGTTGCTAGTGAGGAATGGAAGTTACAAAACAGATTACAAGCCGTATACATATATAACATCAATAAAGAGTGTAAAAGCAAAGCAAGTGTGAATTTAAACATTTGCAAAACAATGAAATTTCGAATGTGTATGATAAATATAGCCAAGGTCTGTTACCATTCACAAATCTACATCTACTTTTAAAACGTTAAGACAAAACAGGTAGTCATCCTTTGGCTATGACAATTCTAATAACGTTAGAGGGGAGGTTGCAGGATTGGCCTCTGTGAGAAGATTCCAGCAGCTGTCCCATGTTAGATAAGGACCAGTTTCAGCTGGCTCCAAAGGGATGCACTGCTAGCCAGAGACAATAAGCAACGTTGTTTGCACCTCTGTGAGAGCATATTTAAGAAAGAGGGGAAAAAAAATCTTCTGCACAACAGAAGCTGTGGGAGCAAGGAATGAGAAACAGGCTTGCAGACCCCAAGGTCAGTGCAAGAGGGCAGGAGGTGCTTCAGGCACCAGACCAAAGCTTCTCTGTGGAGAGGAGCAGAACCTTGATGCAGACTATTCAATTTAAAATACACACTCTCAACCTTTAACTAGTTAATAACCATTTCTAAATCCATATGTTCTATCATATGAAGTTTTCACAGTTTCACTAGCACACATTCTGTGCTAAAAGAACATGGATGCAATTGATATTGATGATGGCTATCATCAGTCCTCCAGGTCTTTGCTGAAACATCCTTCTTAAAAAAAAAAAAAAAAAAAAAAAAAAAGGTAAAAAATAGTTCCACATTTCATTATGCAATATAATAGCCTTAATTTCCTTGGTACATCATGGAATGTATGCCACAATTTTAACCTTTTAAATTGCTGAATAGTTGAGGAGCATATCTGCCTCTAACTTTCAATTATAGACTTTTGCACTGTGCCAAGATGTCTTCTGCTGTATAGATTCTAAAAATCAAAGTGACTTTAAGAATTACCCCAAGAACTCAACTCTTTAGATGTCTTGTTTAGAACAAAACTTCACTGAGAACCATAAATTTCTCTTTTAATTCGTATGACAATGATGCCTGTGTTGCATTTAGGGGGTGAAATTTTACAATATTTACACATTCCCATTGTCACTGTAATATTCCCACCTCAGTGCCACTAAAGATGATTTTTTTCCCTGGCTTCATTATAAGATTCATAAACTTGTTCTGTATCTGTTATGAGCTGAAAACTACTTTGCAAAATCTCAGATGATATTACAAAGAATCCAGATGACTCTTTGGGTCTACATAGTCTTTGAGGCTCTTGTGGGGTTTTCCCCCTAATAACTGTCAATTTTTTAGGTAATCTGAAGTAATGATGTTGAGTCTTCTCACTGTGGGTACTGAACATCAGTTGATACATGCTGGCTTAAAAAGGCTGATGGGGATTACTGAAAATTACTGATTCATTGAGGCATAGAGTGGTTAGGACTGAAAGGGACCTTAAAGATCATTTAGTTCCAACCCCTCTGCCACAGAAAGGGACACCTCCCACTAGACCAGGTTGCTGAAAGTCCCATCCAACCTGGCCTTGAACACTTCCAGGGATGGGGCATCCACAGCTTCTCTGGCCAACCTACCTTCAGCGCCTCCCTACGTTCATAGTAAGGAATTTTTTCCTAATGTCTAATTAAATCTACCTTCTTTTAGTTTAGATCACAGAATCACAGAATTTCTAGGTTGGAAGAGACCTCAAGGTCATCGAGTCCAACCTCCAACCTAACGCTAACAGCCCTCCACTAAACCATATCCCTAAGCTCTACATCTAAACGTCTTTTGAAGACTTCCAGGGATGGTGACTCCACCACTTCCCTGGGCAGCCTGTTCCAATGTCTAACAACCCTTTCAGTGAAGAAGTTCTTCCTAACATCTAACCTAAAACTCCCCTGGCTCAACTTAAGCCCATTCCCCCTCGTCCTGTCACCAGGCACGTGGGAGAACAGGCCAACCCCCACCTCGCTACAGCCTCCCTTGAGGTACCTAAAAAGAGCGATAAGGTCACCCCTGAGCCTCCTCTTCTCCAGGCTGAACAAGCCCAGCTCCCTCAGCCGCTCCTCGTAGGACTTGTTCTCCAGGCCCCTCACCAGCTTCGTCGCCCTTTTCTGCACCCGCTCAAGCACCTCGATGTCCTTCTTGTAGCGAGGGGCCCAAAACTGAACACAGTACTCGAGGTGCGGCCTCACCAGAGCTGAGTACAGGGGGACGATCACCTCCCTAGCCCTGCTGGTCACGCTGTTCCTGATACAAGCCAGGATGCCGTTGGCCTTCTTGGCTACCTGAGCACACTGCTGGCTCATATTCAGCCGACTATCCACCATCACTCCCAGGTCCTTCTCTGCCTGGCAGCTCTCCAACCATTCCTCTCCCAGTCTGTAGCTCTGCTTGGGGTTATTGCGCCCCAGGTGCAGGACCCGGCACTTGGCCTTGTTGAACTTCATGCAGTTGACCTCAGCCCATCGGTGCAGCCTATCCAGATCCTCCTGCAGAGCTTTCCTACCCTCGAGCAGATCGACACACGCACCTAACTTGGTGTCATCTGCGAACTTACTGAGGGTGCACTCGATGCCCTCGTCCAGATCATCAATGAAGATATTAAAGAGGACCGGCCCCAGCACCGAGCCCTGGGGGACGCCACTAGTGACTGGCCTCCAACTGGACTCGGCTCCATTCACCACGACTCTTTGGGCCCGGCTATCCAGCCAGTTTCTAACCCAGCGAAGCGTGCGCCAGTCCAAGCCAAGAGCAGCCAGTTTCTTGAGGAGAATGCTGTGGGAGACGGTGTCAAAAGCCTTGCTGAAGTCAAGGTAGACCACATCCACAGCCTTTCCCTCATCCACCCAGCGCGTCACTCTGTCATAGAAGGAGATCAGGTTCGTCAGGCATGACCTGCCTTTCATAAAGCCATGCTGACTGGGCCTGATCGCCTGCTTCCCCTGCAAGTGCTGCATGATGACTCTCAGGAGGATCTGCTCCATGAGCTTTCCTGGCACTGAGGTCAAACTGACAGGCCTGTAGTTTCCCGGGTCTGTCCTCCGGCCCTTCTTGTAGATGGGCGTCACGTTTGCTAGCCGCCAGTCGGTTGGAACCTCCCCTGATAGCCAGGACTGTTGATAAATGATGGAAAGTGGCTTGGCCAGCTCCTCTGCCAGTTCCCTCAGTACCCTTGGGTGGATCCCATCCGGCCCCATCGACTTGTGCACATCTAAGTGCCGTAGCAGGTCACCAACGAGTTCTTCATGGATAATGAGGGCCACATCCTGCTCCCCATCGCCTTCCACCAGCTCAGGGTACTGAGTATCCAGAGAACATCCGGTATTGCCGCTAAAGACTGAGGCAAAGAAGGCATTGAGCACCTCCGCCTTTTCCTCATCTCTTGTAACTAAGTTTCCCCCCGCATCCAGTAAAGGATGGAGATTCTCCTTAGTCCTCCTTTTTGTGTTGATGTATTTATAGAAACGTTTTTTGTTATCTTTAACGGCAGTAGCCAGATTGAGCTCCAGATGAGCTTTGGCCTTCCTAATTTTGTCCCTGCACAGCCTCGCTACTTCTTTAAAGTCCTCCTTAGTGGCCTGCCCACTTTTCCAAAGCTTATAAACCCTCTTTTTCCTCCTAAGATCAAGCCACAATTCTCTGTTGAGCCAGGCCGGTCTTCTTCCCCGCCAGCTCGTCTTTGGGCACGTGGGGACAGACCGTTCCTGCGCCATTAAGACTTCCCTCTTGAAGAGCGCCCAGCCTTCCTGGACCCCTCTGCCCTTCAGAACCACCTCCCAAGGGACTCCACCAACCAGTGTCCTGAGCAGCTCAAAGTCAGCCCTTCGAAAGTCCAATACAGCGGTTTTACTGGTCCCCTTCCTGGCCTCGCCAAGAATAGTGAACTCCACCATTGCGTGGTCACTCTGCCCAAGACAGCTCCCGACGATCACGTCCTCCACCAGTCCTTCTCTGTTTGTGAAGAGAAGGTCTAGCGGGGCACCACCCCTGGTAGGTTCACTAACCAGCTGTGTCAGGAAGCTATCTTCCACGCTCTCCAGAAACCTCCTAGACTGCTTTCTCAGGGCTGTGTTGTGCTTCCAGGATATGTCAGGGAAGTTGAAGTCCCCCACGAGTACAAGAGCTGATGATTTAGCAACCTCTGTCAGCTGCCTGTAGAATTCCTCATCCGTCTCCTCATCCTGGTTCGGCGGTCTATAGCAGACCCCGACCAGGACACTAGCCTTGTTGTCCCTGCCGATCCTAACCCAAAGGGACTCGACCTTGTCATTCCCAACCTCGAGTTCTACAACCTCGAAAGACTCTCTAATATAGAGAGCCACACCACCACCCCTTCTATGCTGCCTGTCCCTTCTATAGAGCTTATAGCCAGGCATTGCAGCACTCCAGTCATGAGAGTGGTCCCACCACGTCTCCGTGATGGCAACCAAGTCGTAGCCTGCCTGCCGCACGATGGCTTCCAGCTCCTCCTGTTTGTTACCCATGCTGCGTGCATTGGTGTAGATGCACTTCAGCTGGGCCATAGCCTTATCCTCCAGCCTTGCCATTGTTCCCCCTGGCACAGCCCCAACAATCCTAGCCTCAGCCCCATCCCCCTTCCTACCTAGTTTAAAGCCCTCTCAATGAGCCCTGCCAGTTCCTGGCCCAGGATCCTTTTTCCCCTAAAAGATAGGGACCCGTCTGCGGCCATCAGGCCAGGTGCTGAGTAAAGTGCCCCATGATCAAAAAACCCAAGATTTCTGCGTTGGCACCAGTCCCGGAGCCACGTGTTTAACAGGTGAGCTTTCCGTGTCCTCTCTGAACCCCTCCCTGCCACCATAGGGATGGACGAAAACACCACCTGCACTCCCGCTCCATCCACTAACAGACCCAGTCCCCTAAAGTCCCTTTTGATAGCCTTGAGGCTTCTCTCTTCGATGTTATCACTGCCCGCCTGGACTATCAAAAGGGGGTAATAGTCAGAGGGGCGTACCAGGTTAGGAAGCTTCCTGGCAACGTCCCTGACCCTGGCCCCAGGGAGACAGCAGACTTCCCTACGGGTAGGGTCAGGCCGACAAATAGGGCCCTCTGTTCCCCTAAGAATCGAGTCACCAACAACAATAACCCTCCTGTCTTTCTTGGTGGAGGCAGTCCTGAGGCGCGGAGTCGACCTCCTCGCCCCAGGCATCCTCCTGGGAACATTTGCTACCTCTTCCTCACACACCGGCCTCTCAATCTCTAGGGCCTCAAACCTGTTGTGTAAGGGCACCTGGGAGGGTGGGGCCGGAAGGGGAGGGGATCGCCTGCGATGTCGAGCAGGGACTTGTTTCCATTCCTCCTCAGCTCCCAGATCCCCTCCCTCTGCCCGACGGGGACAGGGCAGGGGGTCCGCCCCCATTTGAGGAGTCTCACCTCGGCACCTTCCCTTGAGGCCCTGCAGGGAGTTACTCCAGAAGTCTATCTCCCGCTCACACTCCCTGATGGCCCTCAACCTCTCCACCTCCTCCTTGAGCTCCACCACCATGCGGACCAGATCATCCACCTGCTCGCACCTCACGCACGCAGTTTCTCTGCCTCCCGCCGATGGTAGCAACAGGCTCAGACACTCCTTGCATCCGGTGACCTGAACTGCGGCATTTTTTAATGGGTAGTCGGTCTGGGTGTGTACCGACTTCCTGGAGAGCGCGCCGTGCCTGGTGGCGACCATTATCACCTAGCTACGGCTGTTGTTAACGAGGTGTTGTTTGTGTGTAGGGGGAGCGCTCTGCCCTTCCTGCGCGCCCTGCCTGCGCGAACTGCCGCGCTAACTGCCGCGCCACTCCCTTCTGACGCGCCACGCCCTGTTTGCCCGCCCTGTTCGCCGCGCTCCTGGTCGCTCGCGCTCCCTAGGGGCAGCTTTTGAATGGCTGGGGAGGGGGCGCTGCTGGCTCCGCCTTCGCCTCGTCAGCCTCCCTCACGAGGGCTGCCGGGTCCTGGCGGCTCCCTCCAGTAGGCTCGATGCCGGAAAAAATTAGCCCTGCCTGGCCCGATCCCCGCTCCGCTGCAGAACGCGTCTGCCCCGGAGCCGATCGCCTCGGCAAATGGCGATCGGCCAGATGTTACCCCTTGTCCTGTCATGACACTTCCTGACAAAGAGTACCACCCCAAATTTCCTGTAGGCCTCCTTTAGGTACTAGAAAAGGGGTCTTTAATCTTCTATAAGGAGCCTAATCTTCTCCAAGTTAAAGAACCACAACTATCACAGACTGTCTTCACAGGAGAGTTGTTCCATCCCTCTTACCTTCTTCATGGCTGTCCTCTGGACTTACTCTAACAAGCCCATATTTTTCTTGTGCTGGGGTATCCAGAGCTGAATGCAACAAGCGGGGTCCCACGGGAGCAGAGTAGAGGGGGAGAATCACCTTGAACTTGCCAGCCACACGTCTTTTGATGCAAACCTCAATATGACCGGCTTTCTGAGTTACAAGTGCATGCTGTTGGCTCATATTACAGAATCATAGAATCCCAGAATTATCTGGGTTGGAAGAGACCTCAAGATCATTGAGTCCAACTTCTGACCTAACACTAACAAGTCCTCCACTAAACCATATCCCTAAGCTCTACATCTAGATGTCTTTTAAAGACTTCCAGGGATGGTGACTCCACCACTTCCCTGGGAAGCCCATTCCAATGCCTCACAACCCTCTCACTAAAGAAGTTCTGCTTAATATCCAACCTAAAACTCCCCGGGCACAACTTTAGCTCATTCCCCCTCATCCTGTCACCAGGCACATGGGAGAATAGACTAACCCCCACCTCGCTACAGCCTCCTTTAATGTACTTATAAAGAACTATAAGCCTCCTCTTCTCCAGGCTGAAAAATCCCAGCTCCCTTAGCTGCTCCTCATAAGACTTGTTCTCCAAATGCCTCACCAGCTTTGTCGCCCTTCTCTGGACATGCTCAAGCACCTCGACGTCCTTCTTGTAGCGAGGGGCCTAAAACTGAACACACTACTCAAGGTGCAGCCTCACCAGAGCTGAGTACAGGGGGACAATCACTTCCCTAGCCATGCTGGCCACACTGCTTCTTATTGAAGCCAGGATGCCATTGGCCTTCTTGGCCACCTGAGCACACTGCTGGCTCATATTCAGCTGACTACCCACCAATACTCCCAGGTCCTTCTCTGCCAGGCAGCTTTCCAACCATTCATCTCCCAGCCTGTAGCTCTGCTTGGGGTTATTGCACCTCAGGTGCAGGACCCAGCACTTGGCCTTGTTGAACTTCATGCAGTTGACCTCAGCCCATCGGTCCACTTTTTTGTCCACCAATACCAAGTCCTTATACACAGTGCTGCTCTCTATCTACTCATTACATTGTCACTGGTCTCCACTAGGACACAGAGCTGTTTACCACAACCCTTTGAACATGACCATCCATCCAATTCCTTACCCACCAAGCGGTCCATCTATCAAATATCTGTCTCTCCATTTTAGAGAAAAGGATGTCGTGGAGAAAAATATCAAATGCTTTGCACATGTCCAGACAGATGACGTAATTACTCTTCTCTTATACACCATTGCTGTAAAACAATTGTAGAAGGCTACCAAATCTGTCAGGCACAATTCCTTTAGTGAACCCATGTTGGCTGTCATCAGTCACCCCTCTGCTCTCCATGTGCCTTATTAGAATTTCCAAGCGGATCTACTCTGTCATCTTGTCAGGCACAGAGATGAGACTGACTGACCTGTAGTTCTCCAGGTCTTTTTTTTTTATTTATTATTACTATTTTTTTTCTTCTTAAAAATGGGGTAATGTTTCCCTTTTTCCAGTCAGTAGGAACTTCACCATACTGCCACAACTTCTCAGATATGATTGGTTGTGGCCCAGCAACTTTATTTGCCTGTTCCCTCAGGACCCTCAGATGCATCTCATCAGGTCCAGCAGACTTGTGCATGTTCAGGTTCCTTAGGTGGTCTTGAACCTGATCCTCTCCTAATGTGGATGATTCTTCATGCTCCCAGCTCCTGGCTTTGGGTTCTGTGAATTAGGTGGCTAAAGCTCTTGCTGGTGAAGACTGAGGCAAAAAAAGTCATAGAGTACTTGAGTCTTCTCCATGTCCCAGGTATACAGGTCTCCCTTTTCCTTCTGGAGAGAACCCACATTTTCCCAGGTGTTTCTTCTATCTCTGATGTACTTATAGAAATATTTTCTGTTGCCCTTGATGTTTCTGGTCAGATTCAATCCTATCTGGGCTTTAGCTTTCCTAACTTCAGCCCTGGATGCTTTCACAATGTCTCTATATTTCTCTCAGGTTACATGGCCTTGCTTCCAAGCCTCTGTAGGCTTCCTTTTTGTATTTGAGTTTGGCTCCTTGTTCATCCATGCAGTCCTCCTGTTGTTTTTGCCTGTCCTTCTCTTTGTTTGAGATGCATCACTCTTTAGCTTTGAGGAGGTTTACCCTTTAATATTAACTGTCTTTCTTATGACCCTCTTTCTTCCAGGGTTTTATCCCACAATACTGTACCAAGCAGGTCCTTGAAGAGGCTGAAGTCTGCTCTCCTGAAGTCCAGGGTTTTGAGATTGCTCTGTGCCCTCCTCACTTGCCCTAAGGTTCTTGAACTCCACTATTTCATGTACACTGCAGCCAAGGCTGCCTTTGACCTTCGCATTCCTAACAAGCCCCTCCATGTTGGTGAGAAAAAAGTCCAACATAGCACCTCTCCCCATTGGCTCCTCTGTCATATGCAGAAGGAAGTTAACATCAACACATTCTAAGAACCTCTCTTTGGATTGCTTATGCCCTGCTCCATTGTCCCTCCAACAGATACCAGGGTAGTTGAACTCCCCCATGAGGACAAGGGTTTGTGAATGTGAGGCTGCTTCTATCTGTCTGTAGAGGCCCTCGGGCTGTTCAGTCTTAAGAGCCCCCCACTATGATGTCACTTACTCTGGTCTTCCCTTTAATTCCTAATCCAGAACTTGGTTTCCTGCATGATCTTCAATTCTGGCTAAAACACTGGGACCTTTTTTGTCTGAAAAAAAGATAAGAGAGTCAGGTTGCTGTCTCCTAGCCTCCCAACTTGCAAGACATTGCAAAGAGATAGAAGAAGGTTTGTGGAGGTTGGAAAGTAAGGGAGTGATGAGAGGGCAGAAAAGGTGGTTCTAGTGTCAGAGTTGAATGTGGACTTGGCGGTTAAGAGAGGAAGGATTCAGGCTGATATATTCCTAAATCAGGTAAACTGTAACTGTATGCTACAATCAGGATATCAGTTAATGAATGCTAGTATTGATTTTTTTTATTTTTTATTTTTGGAAAGTTTTACTTTATCTGAAAAGGAAATTCAGTCTGCACCTGTCTCTTTCTTATTCTCTTCTCTTTGATATTAATTCTAATTTGATTGTAACTTAATCTTTCTTATAGCGCCCAGCATAGAAGGCTACACAAGATTACATTTTCTTATTCTGCTTAGTGTAATAATTTTGTGTACAGAGTTGATGAAATATCCATAAATGAAAGGAAGGAAGGAAGGAAGGAAGGAAGGAAGGAAGGAAGGAAGGAAGGAAGGAAGGAAGGAAGGAAGGAAGGAAGGAAGGAAGGAAGGAAGGAAGGAAGGAAGGAAAGAAGGAAGGAAGGAAGGAAGGAAGGAAGGAAGGAAGGAAGGAAGGAAGGAAGGAAGGAAGTTAAATAAATGTGTCTCCCAGACTAATATTGTTGCAAGATAAGGTCAGATAGAAGTAAGAGAAGATATATCTTCAAGTATATCTGCAAATCAGGAAGTTTTTATTTTGTACCCTGAAAAAGGAGTTACCATTGCTACAGTGACTGCTCTAAGATTAGACCTCATTCTGCTGCTCTTCCACAGCCTAAGGGAAAGACTCCTTCATTTTAACAGTACATGAAGAATTCATCAGCCAAATTCACCCATGCACAAGAAGAAGCAGACCCATCTCCTTCCAATTTTAGATTCCTACTTTAAAGTCAGTGAGAGTTTAAGTCTAAATACATTTGCATACCTGGGATCAAATCCAGAATTTGCTTATTCAGGTGACTCACTGGAGACTTTTGTAAAACACCTTGTGATTTTCAAAACTACTGTAATTAAAAGATCTATAAAATATTTAAATACCTGGTATTGATTTATTTTATTTTATTTTATTTTATTTTATTTTATTTTATTTTATTTTATTTTATTTTATTTTATTTTATTTTATTTTATTTTATATTATTTTATTTTATTTTATTTTATTATTTTATTTTATTTTATTTTAAAGATATTTAAAAAGAAACTATACCAATTTGAGATTCTGGCAAACTTTTGTATTAATAAATAAAGTCTTAGATAATACTAATATATATGAACATTTCTCTGGTATTTTTTCAGATCACATTGAAAAACAAACAAACAAAAACATACATAATATGCCACTGCATGTAGGTATTGCAGTTTTACACCAGCTCAATTTACAATTCAATCAACATGAGCCACACTGGAGGCTGTGCTAAGCATAGTCTTTCTGAATTCATTACAGTGGATGCTCATTCAACAACAAGGCTTCACTCATTCTCGTTAAATCTTTGCAAGCCTACTGAGGATGCAGCTCTGTTAATAAGCTGCACTGGGGCCTTGCTCTTGCAGCTATACTTTTTATTGTACACCACCCCCCTCAAACATTGCCAAGCTACTTAGTTTTTAAGTCAATAGTTGAGTAAATGACACATTTTCATTCTATACATATCAGTAACCCAAATGGGAAAAGTGAGTATGTGTGTGTCATGCACAACCCAAGAAGGGGAATAACATGATTGTCTGTACTTCTTGCTGAGCTTTCATCTCCATGCTGATTTTCTCTTTCTCAGTGTAAAAGCAGATTCATCTCTTATCCTGAGCACAACATAATCTTCTCACTTATGTCTGCGATTCATTCAAGGCCTCTGCTATATGCAGCCATTAGAAATCATTTAATTGTAGCATTATCCTTTAATTAATCATCACATTAAAAGCCTAACTGGAAATAAGATTGTTAAATTAAAAGGAAACTCCTTTTAATTATCCCTATTCCCCTATTGAAGAGAGATGAAAATATAACTGAATCCCACTGCTTTTTTAAAACATATGCAGATGGTGATGGCTCCTCCTCCATATAGACACTTAACTGGAAGGCAAATCTGTACTTTCACTTCAAAGCTTGCCTGCAGCAGCAAAAACAGAAGGAACTGTTTCCTCAATTGTAGCCATAAAACATGTTATTTCTGATCCTCTAAAAGACCGATTGATTCCTCACAAACAGAGAAGGACTCGTGGGATCGGAAGCTGTCTTGGGCAGAGTGACCACAAAATGGTGGAGTTCACTATTCTTGGCGAGGCCAGGAAGGGGACCAGTAAAACCACTGTATCGGACTTCCGGAGGGCTGACTTTGAGCTGCTGAGGACACTGGTTGGTAGAGTCTCTTGGGAGGCGGTTCTGAAGGGTAGAGGAGTCCAGGAAGGCTGGGTGCTCTTCAAGAAGGAAATCTTAATGGCGCAGGAGTGGTCCATCCCCACATGCAAAAAGACGAGCCGGCATGGAAGAAGACCAGCCTGGCTCAACAGAGAGTTGCAGCTTGAGCTTAGGAGAAAAAAGAGGGTTTATAATCTTTGGAAAAATGGGCGGGCCACTGAGGAGGACTGTAAGGATGTTACAAGGCTGTGCAGAGACCAAATTAGAAAGGCCAAAGCTCATCTGGAGCTCGATCTGGCTACTGCTGTTAAAGACAACAAAAAATCTTTTTACAAATACATCAGTGCAAAACAGAGGACTAAGGAGAATCTCCATTCTTTACTGGATGAGGGGGGAAACCTTGTTACAAGAGATGAGGAAAAGGCGGAGGTGTTTAATGCCTTCTTTGCCTCAGTCTTTAGCGGCAATACCGGTTGTTCTCTGGATACCCAGTACCCTGAGCTGGTGGAAGGGGATGGGGAGCAGGATGTGACCCTCACTATCCACGAAGAAATGGTTGGCGACCTCCTATGGCACTTGGATGTGCGCAAGTCAATGGGGCCGGATGGGATCCACCCGAGAGTACTGAGAGAACTGGCAGAGGAGCTGGCCAAGCCGCTTACCATCATTTATCAGCAGTCCTGGCTATTGGGGGAGGTCCCAGTTGACTGGCAGCTAGCAAACGTGACGCCCATCTACAACAAGGGCCGGAGGGCAGACCCGGGGAACTATAGGCCTGTCAGTTTGACCTCAGTGCCAGGGAAGATCATGGAGCAGATCCTCTTGACAGTCATCACGTGGCACTTGCAAGGCAAGAAGGCGATCAGGCCCAGTCAGCATGGGTTTATGAAAGGCAGGTCCTGCTTGACGAACCTGATCTCCTTCTATGACAAAGTGACGCGCTGGGTGAATGAGGGAAAGGCTGTGGATGTGGTCTACCTTGACTTCAGCAAGGCTTTTGACACCATTTCCCACAGCATTCTCCTCAAGAAACTGGCTGCTCTTGGTTTGGACTGGCGCACGCTTCGTTGGGTTAGAAACTGGCTGGATAGCCAATGTAATGAGTAGATAGAGAGCAGCACTGTGTATAAGGACTTGGTATTGGTGGACAAAAAAGTGGACCAATGGGCTGAGGTCAACTGCATGAAGTTCAACAAGGCCAAGTGCTGGGTCCTGCACCTGAGGTGCAATAACCCCAAGCAGAGCTACAGGCTGGGAGATGAATGGTTGGAAAGCTGCCTGGCAGAGAAGGACCTGGGAGTATTGGTGGGTAGTCAGCTGAATATGAGCCAGCAGTGTGCTCAGGTGGCCAAGAAGGCCAATGGCATCCTGGCTTCAATAAGAAGCAGTGTGGCCAGCATGGCTAGGGAAGTGATTATCCCCCTGTACTCAGCTCTGGTGAGGCTGCACCTTGAGTAGTGTGTTCAGTTTTAGGCCCCTCGCTACAAGAAGGACGTCGAGGTGCTTGAGCATGTCCAGAGAAGGGCGACAAAGCTGGTGAGGCATTTGGAGAACAAGTCTTATGAGGAGCAGCTAAGGGAGCTGGGATTTTTCAGCCTGGAGAAGAGGAGGCTTATAGTTCTTTATAAGTACATTAAAGGAGGCTGTAGCGAGGTGGGGGTTAGTCTATTCTCCCATGTGCCTGGTGACAGGATGAGGGGGAATGAGCTAAAGTTGTGCCCGGGGAGTTTTTTTGATTGTCCCCCTGTACTCAGCTCTGGTGAGGCCGCACCTCGAGTACTGTGTTCAGTTTTGGGCCCCTCGCTACAAGAAGGATATCGAGGTGCTCGAGTGAGTCCAGAGAAGGGCGACGAAGCTGGTGAGGGGTCTGGAGAACAAGTCTTACGAGGAGAGACTGAGGGAGCTGGGCTTGTTCAGCCTGGAGAAGAGGAGGCTCAGGGGCGACCTCATTGTTCTCTACAGATACCTTAAAGGATGCTGTAGCAAGGTGGGTGTTGGTCTGTTCTCCCAAGTGCCTGGTGACAGACGAGGGGGAATGAGCTAAAGTTGCACCAGGGGAGTTTTAGGTTGGATGTTAGGAAGAACTTCTTTACTGAAAGGATTGTTAGACATTGGAATGGGCTTCCCAGGGAAGTGGTGGAGTCACCATCCCTGGAAGTCTTTAAAAGACATCTAGATGTAGAGCTTAGGGATATGGTTTAGTGGAGGACTTGTTAGTGTTAGGTCAGAGGTTGGACTTGATGATCTTGAGGTCTCTTCCAACCTAGAAATTCTGTGATTCTGTGATTTGCTTTGCCCCTCAGAAAAGATAGGCTATTTCCTGAATAACAAACCATACAACAACCAGCCTTCGTTGCACATGTTGTTGCGTTAACACTCAGCAATTCCAGGATCCCAGGATCACAAATCAACCTGATTTTTGAGGTAGATCTGACAGCATCTTTTTCCTATAAAAAGGATAACAACTAAACAAACAAGTAACAACAAAAAGTTATAAAACATTTGTAACAAAACCATAAATGCTTTTAAATATTCTTATTAAAAATAATAATAAAAATAAAAATTGTTTTTAAACTCACAAGTCACAGGTTTTTAAAGTAAACAATATATTGAAGCAAACAAAACAGACAGTCTTTAACAGACAGAGAGGGCAAAGGAAGAAATGAATATTTAAATCCCTTTGATAAAATCACATACACCTCCGTTTACACACTCTTGGTCCTGCTATAGATTGAGTGTATCTGAGCTTACAGCTGTTTTTGCTGACCTCTGCTTAAGGGAAATAGAAGTAGCAAAGTCACAGAAGCTTCCCAGATACAACAGTGGGAATATTAGAACAATAAACTAAACATGCTGCACTTAAAAACCTAGCTGCTTAAAGATAGATGTCGTAGGAAAATTAAAGATGTTTCTTTAGATGATAGACCCATAAGGTTGTGCTATGATTACAAGACTTGCTTACACAAAAGAGAGAATTTCTCCATGAGGATCCCATACATTTTTATTGTGATGGAATTTCCACTTCAAAAAAGACTGCTGATGGTCAAAATCTTTCATGATAATATGAACATATATTCCTTTCTTCTGATAAGTTGCTTCAAATCTTAATTGTTGTTAGATATGTACATTCTTTCAGGGCTTCATCTTAACTGCACTTGGCTGCAGTTAAGAGCTCTCCATCATCAGAAATCACTTTCAGACTTGTGTAGTTGTAAATTATGATAAAGTCCAACAAAACTTTCTCTTTAGTAAACTAGAATGTGATTCATTTTTTTATTGATAGTAATTTTATTTCATCAATCTTACATCTTCTTTGCTACTTTCATTTTTCTAAATGTAAAGTACTGTTTTTAAAACTTAATGCACTCCTTGCATGAGAAACTGTCCTATCTTAACAGTATATATAGGATCTGTTGATCCCCTGCTTAGATAACAAAGAAATATTTTTATCTCAGACAAAATGAATTGTTGGAAGACTAAGTTCAAGTTGTTATTCATCTGGTATCAATCATTACTCTTTTCAGCATCATTACTTCCAACTATACAGATTATTTCAGTGTAATTATTACAAAAGTTACTTTTTTTCCTATAGCAACCCTTTGATTTTATTGTTGTTGAATTTTTGTTGTTTTGTGCCACTGCAACAATTATAAGTCATCTGAAAACTTTATTAGTAATGATTTTCCATTTTTCCCCAACCTACCAATTAAATGAGTATTAAATTACTTAGCTAAGAACAAATCTCCTCTGCTTGACAATTGCCTATTTAACTTGACTTTTGATAAATAGGAGTTATACTGGTTTAAAATCTTTCTTTATGTACTTTATTTATTTTTCATAACATCTGGGATAGAGGAAAGTAGAGAGAGGGGAGAAGTAATGAAAATGTTGCAGGACATAAAATCAGATACTTCCAGCAACAAGGAAATTCAAAAAGAAATCATTGTTTTTAGCCATGAAGTAAAATTTTCACCTCTTAAAATTTTTATAATCTTGAAACATATAGTAGATTGGATAGACTTATATCTAGGCAACAATCTTATTTAGTGTTAATCATTTCTTCTTTATCATCCTTTCCATGCGTTCTCAAATCATTTTAAGCTGTCTACTTTACCTGTCCCTTTAAGATGTTAAAATATTTGCACCCTTATACATCTGGTCACTCTAAATGTCTATACTATTCCAAAGAATTTATAGTAGGAAATATTTACCAAAATCCTATCTGAAAACTTTGAAAATAAAGTATTAGAGCCCATGCAGAAAAAGAGAAAATGGATATCTCATTCATTCTCTCTTTCTACATATATATTTACTAGTTTCTACTTGAATATTTCTGATATAAATCGTTCTGTATAAGTATCTAAACCATTGCTTTAGAAAAGCTTACTTTAGATGTAGGTTGACTGGCAGGTATAGAAAGGAGATAAAACTATTAGAGAGTGTTCAAAGTAGAACTCTGAAGATGGTGTAGTGTCTGGAGGGCAAGACATATGAGGAGGTCTCTTGGTTTGTTCAGACCAGGGAAGAGGAAACTGAACGAAGGCCTCCTGGTGGCCTGAAGCTTCCTCACGAGGGGAGCGGAAGGGCAGGCGCTGAGCTCTGCTCTCTGGGGACAGTGACAGAACCCGAGGGAATGGCATGGAGCTGGGACAGGGGAGGGTCAGGCTGGGTGTTAGGAAAAGGTTAATCAGTAAGAGGGTGGTCAAGCACTGGGACAGGCTCCACAGGGCAGTGGTCATGGCACCGAGCCTGACAGAGTTCAAGAAGCATCTGGACAATTCTCTCAGAATATGGTCTGATTTTTGGGTGGTCCCATTGGATTAGATGAAGTTGGACTCCCAGGAGTTGGACTCAGTGACCCTTGTGGGTACCTTCCAAATCAGAGTAGCCTATGATTTTATGTATTACAGTTTAATTGCAACTGCTAAAAAAATAAAATAAAATAAAATAAAATAAAATAAAATAAAATAAAATAAAATAAAATAAACCTGCTAAAATCCAAATTATACCAAATTATTATCTCACACTTTTGTTTTTTATTGCTTCACATGATGGGCAAAAATAATTCTTCAGATATTGCCATTATACTACTGCTTATTACAGGACTGAGAAGATTTCTTATTTTCTTCTCTATTTATTTATTTATTTTACTGGAGAGCAACATCTTTATTGATCCTTCCTGATCTTATCTCCTGCGCCATGATACTGAATGAGATGTGGGTAGGGTTTACTGGCACTGGTATCCACTGCTGCTAGTGAGTTAATTGGTGTAAACTCCAACAGAGTACATGGTTCTCAGTTACAGCAACAATTTATGTTACTTTGTCCTTAGACTTATCATCACTCAGTTTATACTCAACCTTTGTTTACATCAACAATAATTTCTGTATAACTTTGAGAAGATTTTTGGCTGAATATGACTTTGGATGTCTGTCATAAGTTATCTCTAGTTGAAAGCAACATCAAAACAAAAAGTGATCATTGCACTGAAGGGTGAGCAATAATTTTTTCTGCAGTTGATGTGCAATATGCTTCCAAGATTCACTTAATTCTATGTGATTTGTCTCACAACAGAAAATTGGTATTAGTTTCTATAATACATAGAAGCTAAGAAATCATACTCCTTTCACCCACGCCTCAAACATAAAGCAGGGAGGAAAAGAGTGATAAAGAAGTGTATGAATCTCTGTAGTGTATACAGATAAAATGGAAACTCCTAGAGCAATTTTTGTCATATATCTAATCAAATACATGACATTATCTGTTATTAAAATAATAATAATAATAATAATAATAATAATAATAATAATAATAATAATAATAATAATAATAATAATAAAGGCTCTTTGTTTCACTTACCCATTGGAAACACTGAATGGCAGATTAGCTGAAATAATTTATATTTCACCTCCAATGGTCAAAACTTAGCTAGCATGATGTTCAGTTTTGTGCAGTCAACAGAGAATAAACAGTAAGAATAGGAGAAACAAAATTGTAGTGATCTTCTGTATAAAAACTAACATAGATGAATGATTTACTGATCATGATTAAAGAGTGTCTCAATCTGTGTATGAAAAGGGAGAAAAAAATCACTGATGTTGACAAAATACATTTCTGCTAGTCAGGCAATACTCCATGCCACCAGAGACAGGGTTTTCATACTTCACAGTTAAACTTGCCAGCCTTGATTATATGTTCTGATGAACACAGTGGGAACACACAATAACTACTGCAGTCTGACATTAAGTTTACAGAACCATGGAAAAAGTAGCATAGATCAGAATAAGACAGAAACATCATTAAGAAGCCTTACAGAAAGATGTAAACCTGAAGGTGAAAGATTTTTTCCCACTATGGTATAATATTCTTCAAAAGTAATTGTCCACATGAGACTAATTTAGCACATATACATTGAAGTGAAGTACAACCTGTTTACTCTCTACAGAGGATTTGAACAGTTCTATAGATGTTAGTGGTATATATATATAAAAGTAAGTATATCTCATTTTCATGCAGTTATATTTGGTCCTCTTTAAGGGTTTATAAAGCATTTATGTAGAATATGCAGCTTTCCAAGGGCCTCAGAGTCTTCCTGTGTATTCATATAAAACCAGTGAACATCCATTCACTTTTATGTCCTGGAGAACATAAATATTGATGTTTCTATAATGAATATTAAAGCCATGTCTCTGTTCAAGAATTATATAGGTTTGTAGTGATATAACAGTAATTCATTCAAGAAACAGTAAGGAATTACAAAGTATCACTATTATTTTAAGAAATATATAACAATAATAAATATATATATATCAGATTCATGTGTGTGTGAGTATATGTATGCATATGCATATATATGCGTATATGGAATATACATCTGGAATCAGTCTTTCATGTGTCAACTCACTCTGTAGAGATCCTTTACATTTTCCATTAATTTCTGTTATTTTTCTTATATATAAAAAATAAAAATAAAAAAGGCAAAAGTATTCAGATCAAATTCTCAAATTCACAGAAAAAAAAAAAAGATGTTTAACAGAGGTCTTACTTGGTATTTCACAAAATATAATGATATAAAGTTGCAATGTGGCGATCACTGTTACTTAGTATTCATATCACAGAAGCAATAAAGGTCTCATGATTTTTGAGAACTATTTGAGTGAGTAAGTTTTTGTAATTAATCTTTCCTGCCTGATTGCATTTCAGTTCCACACCGTTCATTTTCAGTTATCAAGCTGCAGTGAGCAGAACTTCTACTTCACAACCAAGTACAATCATAACATAGTAGAAACAATAATATCGACTCAAACTGAGATTATATTGTCATAAACTGTTAAAATTATAAAACGATTCAAATTTTCACTCAAATCTTTCTATATAAGAATGAGTATTTGATTTGCTAAAATTTTGCTAACTGAAAAAAAAAAATACATAATTGAAAATATGAACAAATCTTGGAGATTTAGGAGAAAGAAGAAAAATTGACTTAAACCTCATAACTCAAAACATCTAAACAAAACTCAGTATAGCAGTGAGAAGTATGAAACAGAAGGAATTTATGTAAATGTGAATGGAATGGACACATTCTCACATCTCACATCTCACTTTGTTTCCACGTATCTAGTTAGGTGGTATTTAAATGTATCTTTCTTTTGCAGATTTCTTTTTGCTAGTTTTTTCACTCAGTGAGGGACTAAACAGTGATTCTGTAAGTTTAAAGAGCATCATACTCCAACATTTCTGCTTTCAGAAAAGTATTAATCAACAATGGATTTAAGAAAATAAAAAATGTGTGTTCTGTATAGAATTAACATTTACCAAACACTTCACAGCTGATAATGTCTGAATTATTGAAATGAAGGAATAACTCATTAGCATAGTTAATGTTAAGCATATGAAAAAAGTACAGGTGTAGTTGAACAAATTCATTTTGACACATTTGTCTTTCACACAATATCTCTGCTTTCATTTTATACATATACATATACATATATATATATACATATATATATACATACATATATATATATATGTATACATATGTATGTATACATATACATATATACATACAGGCATGGGCACATGTCTTTAATTATATAGGCACAATACAAATAATCCACAATTACTGTCCTAGAAAATAGTTCTATTATTGTTTAAAGAAATGGGCTGTTTAAATGTTAAATTTCCACAATCACTTAGTGATAGTTTATGCAGGAAAGTCTCCTATTCTCCCTTATTCTTTTCTATACATCACAGGTTTTCTGCAGAGAAATGTTAAAGCTCCTATTGATGCTTTATACAAAATATAGAGAACCAGATCTATGTGCAGCCTTCCCTTTGTACTGTCTGTTCTCTCAAGCTGTGCTTGAATATTCTTTGAAATGCCTCCAGCATGCCTCAAATTTGAAAAGTCATTAGCAGATGCTTTGTACCTATTTATGTCTAAATTACATGTTCACAAAACATCTCATATAATGTTTGAAAAAATCACTATTGCATGTTCCCTTGGTTTCATCCTCCACAATAGTTAATGCTTTTTTCTTTCTTTAACGGACCCATAACTCCTAGAGTCGTGTTATTAGATGAAAATCTTGATATTTATTAGCAATGGGGTAGAAAATCATATTTTCAGTTCTACTTGATATCAAGAGAAACTTGAAATTTAAGTAAATACTCAAAAAGACTCTTTGTATGTGAATGCTTGGGATTAATAATTGTGTTGTGTCTGCCTGAGCTGGGGTCACCTTTTCCCTGCAGCAGCCCACACAGTGCTGTGCTCTGCACTCGTAGCTGGAACAGCACTGATATCACTCCAGTGTTGTGTCTATTGCTGCATAGTGCTGGCACAGCATCAGGACTCCTTCCAAGCCCCCAAGAGCCAGCAGGCTGGGGGTGGGCAAGTGATGGGGAGGGGACATCGCCAGGGCAGCTGACCTAAACCAAACAAAGGGATAGTCCATAACACCTGATGTCACACTCAGCAATAAAAAGGGGGGCTCTAATGGGGGAGGTGGCTGTTCCTCCTGAACAACCACTACGCATTTTGAGGCCCTGCTTCCCAGGACGTGGCCGAACATCTCTCGTTGATGGGAAGTAGAGAATATTTTTTTCCCTTCTCTCTGCTTCCACGCGGACTTTTCTGTTTCTGTGGTTTCACTGTTTCTGTGGTTTCTTTTTCTCCCCATTCCCTTTCCCTTCAATTAAATCTTTCTCATCTCAAACCTCGAGTTCTCTGTGTTGTATTTTCTTCCCCTTCCTCTTTGAGGAGAGGGGGAGTGAGAGAGTGGTTGTGGTGGAGCTCTGCTGCCCACCTGAGTAAAGCCACCACAATAATGAAGGCATAGTTTTCAAGATTTAAATCATGATTTTAGCTCCTATCTATCAAGTGTGAGAACACTTTAAAAAACTCAAAGGACAAGATGAAACTATCCAGTTACAAGGAAATTCACAGATGTTTAAGAAATGCTAAACAGTTATTTTGTTCAATATATATTAGAGAAAGGGAAAAACAAAACAGAATAATCCCAGGTGTATTGGATTGTAGACCTTCCTCTTTACTAGGGTGATAAATTTTATGGTGTTAATAAGAGGAAATAATCCTGAAGTAGCACTAATGAAGGGGAAAATGGGAAGCACACTGATTTTTTTAGGGATTTGAAGTATCTATATAGTACTGTGAGGGTATATTAGACAACAAAATCCAATGTATACAAGCAACAATTTTAGATAAAGGTTCAAAGCAGTAGCATAGCAGAGTGAGTACACACCAGGAAACTTTATGTAGAAATATTGTAAATTGCATATACTATCAAAAGACTTTGTAAAGATCATTTTTAAGGCTACATTGAAGATGTTATTAGTGTAATGTCAGACTAAAATAATAAAATTGAAAGGATAAGCATAAGGGTAAGATGAAACACACATCCTGGTATAGAATCATAGACTATCCTGAGTTGGAAGGGACCAAAAAGAATCATCAAGTCTAATCCTGGGAGTCCAACTCCATTAAGTCCAATGGGACCACCCACAAAATTAGACTATGTGTCTGAGAGCATTGTCCAAATGCTTCTTGAACTCTGTCAGCCTCAATGCAATGACTACTTTCCTGGGAAACCTGTTCCAAGTGCCCAACCACCCTGTCAGTGAATAACCTTTTCCTAATATCCAGCCTGAACCATCCCTGACACAGCTTCACACTATTCTTTGAAGTCCCGTCACTAGTCACCAGAGAGAAGAGCTCAGTGCCTGCCCCTCTGCTCCCCTTATGAAGAAGCTGCAGGCTGCCAGGAGGCCTCCGTTCAGTTTCCTCTTCCCTGGTCTGAACAAACCAAGAGACCTCAGCCATTCCTCATATATCTTGCCCTCCAGACCCTTCATGATCTTCATAGTCCTCCTTTGGATACTCTCTAATAGTTCTATGTCCTTTTTATACTGTGGTGCCCAAAACTGCATGCAGTTCTCAGGATGATGCCTCACCAGCACAGAGTAGAGCGGGACAATCATTTCCCTAAAATGACTAGCAATGCCGTACTTGATGCATTCCAGGATATGGTTGGCCTTGCTGGCTTCCAGGGCACACTGCTGGCTCATGTTCACCTTGCTGTTGACCAAAACCCCCAGTTCCCTTTCTGTGGGGCTAATCTCCAGCCTCTTGTCCCCCAGTCTGTACGTATAGCCAGGGTTGCCCTTGCTCAGGTGCAGAATCTGATACTTGCTCTTATTAAAATTCATACTGATGGTGATAGCCCATCTCTCTAATTTGTCAAGATCTCTCTGCAAGGCCTCTCTACCCTTAAGGGAGTCAATAGCTCCTCCCAAATTAGTGTCATCCATGAACTTATTTAGTATACCTTCAAGTCCTGTATCCAAGTCACTTACAAAAACTTTAATGGGAGCTGACCCTAAAATGGAGTCCTGGGGAATCCCAGTTGTGACTGGCTGACAGCCTGATGCAACCCCATTTACTGTAACCCTTTAAGCCCAACCCACAAGCCAAATGTTCACACATTGCGTTATGTTTTTATCTAGCTGTATGCTTGACATTTTATCCAGAAAGTTACTGAATAATGACTGCATTGCTCTTCAGGTGTTTTTCAATAACTCGCAGAATAATTTTCTCCATATTTTTACCAGGCACAGAAGTGAAACTGACAAGAGTGTAATTAGCAGGGTCTTCTTATTTGTCCTTCTTTAAAACCGGAATAATATTTGCCAGCTTCCAGACAGTTTGGACCTCTCCACATTCAAAAGACTGTTGAAAAATTATTGAGAGGTCTCACAATGACATCTTCTAGTTTTTGCGTGCCCTGGGATGAATCCCATTGAGCTCCATTAACTTATATACATCCAGGTGGAGCAGCAAATCCCACACAAGTTCAGGGTTGGCTGGGAGTTTATCATTACTACAGTCACAACCCTCCAGCTCAGGGTACCTTGGGTGTCAGAGCTCATCGGCAGTGTCTGAGACACAGGAAAAGAAGGCATTGAATGTCTTTGCTTTGTCTGTATCCTTGCTTGTGAGGTGGCTTCAAGTAATGGACCAATGTTTTCTCTGGTCTTCCTTTTTCTGTTAATGCATATTTAAAAAATGAACAAACAAACAAACAAACAAAAACCACTTATCATCCCCCACAATTCTGTCTAGTTTTAACTGTAATTGAGCTTTGGTTGCATACATTTTCTTGATATAAAGGTGAACAGCATCCTTGTAGTCCTCCTATGTTGCCTGACCTTGCTTCCAATGGCCATGCACTTTCTTTTTCCACGTAAACTCTAGATCTCTGTTCAGTCAAGCCAACCTTCTGTCCTGCCTACTTGACTTGATTAAAAAAAAAAAATGCAACCACAAACTGTACATCATTACAGAAGTAACTTGGACAAATCTTCAAACAAAATCCTATTTTACACTAATAAACACTTCTGTGTTCCTTAAGAAGAAGTTTCAGGATCACAACTGGTATTCCTGAATTTGATTCCAATTTCATTTCTTTCTAGCAGAAGAATCTAAGCAGCAAAATTGATTTTCAGGTTGGAGACAGTGCTAGGAAGTTGAATTGCAGGGTTTCATATGGACACTGCAGAAAAAAAGAGGGAAAAGAGAGAAGATGAAGAATCTCAAGTAACTAAGTCGTCAGCTATGGTTCTTATTTTAAATCATTTTATTTATCAGAAAGGAAGATGAGAAAGCCAAAACAAGAATAAAATTAAAAACAAACAAACAAATAAATAAACAAAAATTAAAATGCTAAGAAATTAAGTCCTATCCAAATTAATGCGCATTGACTGATGAAAAGACAGAAGTCAAACCCATGGGAGGAGAAACTGTTTTAGCAGAATTTTAATGCTCAGAACTTGCAATGCAGAATGTGGGTCCACAGGGGAGTTAAAAGTACATGCCTGCCCATGCGGCCATAAAGATCTTCTGGGACTGGGAGCTCCCTAGGGCTAGAAGAAGAGGTGACTCCCCTGAGTGTCTCGGGGCAGGATCTGATAGACAGGGTCCATCTTGTACTCTAGTAAGTATTCTTAACAGTAATTGGTAAAGACCAAGGAGGCAAGGTCCTATAAGCAGAAGTCAGTGCCCAAATGTTTGCACACTTTGAAGTTATCAGGATCAGACCTTGACCACTTTTTTTTTTCTTTTTCTTTTTTTCTTTTTTTTTTTTTTTAATTATTTGAGAAAGGCATTTGACTATAAACTCTATTAGCATTAAGCAGCCCTAAAGGTTGATTGCACAGCTGAGATTAAGTGAATGTTCATACTTCTACTGATATAAAATAATTTTCTTCAGTAATTGCATTCAAGTGTATTTACACCTGGGTGCATTCAGAATGTTTTAATTGTCTTTGGTATGTTTTTCTTTAAGATTGGAAAGCTAGTGTGCTGAACTGTGAGGTTGTTTTATGCATTAAAATTTGATAGTAACTTACTCTTTCATTCTTTGCCTCAAGTACAATACACTTAATTGGTTCCTAACCACTGAATTGCAATCATGGTTTATGGTTAGCTAGCAGTCTTTAAAGGTTTCATCTAAATTCATTTGCAACATTCAGAGCACACCATTGCATCAGCAACTACCATGAGGAGACAGTGTCCTTTCACTTTTACAGTTTGTTAGTGCTACGGTAAGATATGTTTCCTTTCACCTTAGGGTTCACTCAGTCACTGATGATAGATGATCTGTCATAGACCCTTGCCTTTTCTTGCTGCATAGCCTTCAATATTTATTTATTTATTTATTTATTGTAAGAATGAGGGTTTTTTGAGCCCCAAATCTTTAAAGATTGTTGCAAGGGGACAGTGAGAGGAGCATTAATGTCCTAGTGTTTCAGAGTGGAGAGCACTGAATCCCTGTATTTATGTCTTTCTTTGGGGTGAATTTTCCAGTCATGGAATAGATGACAACTGACATGAATAGATGCGTACATAAACTACCTGAATTTATCTATAGTTTGATAAGTATTGCCAATTACACAACCAATTCATTTTCATTACTAATATTCATATGTGCCCTTCTCTATGATGTACTGATTTATTCTATTCTAGGGACTACTAGAACAAACATTTTCATCTTTAAAATAGCAGTAAGACTACAACAGGTCTCTAACATGTCTTAGCAAGCAGTATTTTTCTTGCTGAAAATTTTACGTCTATTTACAAAAGCAGTCAAGAGCCTGTTAAATCTCATCAGAATTTGCATTTGGCTCTGTTTGATAATCAAACTGTATATCTTGCATTACAGTCAAGAGAACTTCAGCTTATGTGGAAATTTTCCCAAATCAGGGCCTCAGCGGTTCTATTTTTGGTACATATACAAAAGGACAGGAGATGTAAATAACAGATATTTCAGTGATCAAGTGTCTGTTAATTCCTCCTGAAGAAACTTCATCAAAGGTCCTGAAGACTAAGTTTATAGTCATCGTATTTAATTGTTCTTACACAAGTACAGATAAGTTCCTTTGTTGTATTCTGAGTTAGAGTTTCTGGATGACTATGTTTTCTTATACTTCAAAATGTGTCTGCCATTAGTTGCAACACATAGGACTCCCAGCTAATCACCAGAATAGTATCTTGTTTCAATGGAGGAAGACAGAAGATGCATCTCTGAGATCACCCAAGCAAACTACTGCAAAAAAAGGTAAGAAGACTCTGACAAGCATAGCCGTGAACTCCACAGGTGAGGTGGTGGGGTTATGTCTTCATTCTAGACTGACACTTTGTTAAATTAACATGCAGAATCTATCTTCCACTTCAGAATGGTATTTATAGAATCATAGAATATCCTGAGTTGGAAGGGACTCTTAAGGATCAAGTCCAACTCTTGACACCGCACAGGTCTACCCAAAAGTTCAGACCATGTGACTAAGTGCACAGTCCAATCTCTTCTTAAATTCAGACAGGCTCGGTGCAGTGACCACTTCCCTGGGGAGCCTGTTCCAGTGTGCAACCACCCTCTCTGTGAAGAACCCCCTCCTGATGTCAAGCCTAAATTTCCCCTGCCTCAGCTTAACCCCGTTCCCGCGGGTTCTGTCACTGGTGTTAATGGAGAAAAGGTCTCCTGCCTCTCAACACCCCCTTACGAGGAAGTTGTAGACTGTGATGAGGTCTCCCCTCAGCCTCCTCTTCTCCAGGCTGAACAAGCCCAGTGACCTCAGCCACTCCTCGTAGGACTTGTTCTCCAGGCCCCTCACCAGCTTCGTCGCCCTTCTCTGGACACTTTCCAACAGTTTCATGTCCTTTTTATACTGTGGTGCCCAGAACTGCACACAGTACTCGAGGTGAGGCCGCACCAGCGCAGAGTAGAGCGGGACAATCACCTCCCTTGACCTACTAGCGATGCCGTGCTTGATGCACCCCAGGACACGGTTGGCCATCCTGGCTGCCAGGACACACTGCTGGCTCATATTCAACTTGCTGTCTACCACGACCCCCAGATCCCTCTCTTCTAGGCTGCTCTCCAGCGTCTCATCGCCCAGTCTGTACGTGCAGCCAGGGTTTCCCCGTCCCAGGTGCAGGACCCGGCACTTGCTCTTATTGAACTTCATGCGGTTGGTGATCGTCCAGCTCTCCAACCTATCCAGATCCCTCTGCAAGGCCTTTCCACCCTCATTCGAGTCCACAACTCCTCCAAGTTTGGTGTCATCAGCAAACTTGCTCAAAATACCTTCTATTCCTACATCCAGATCATTTATAAAAATATTGAAAAGTACCGGCCCTAAAATGGAGCCTTGAGAGACCCCACTGGTGACCGCCCGCCAGCCTGATGCAGCCCCATTTACCATAACCCTTTGGGCCCTGCCCGTTAGCCAATTGCTCACCCATCGTATGATGTTTTTATTTAGCTGTATGGTGGACATTTTGTCCAGTAGGATCCTATGGGAAACCGTGTCAAAAGCCTTGCTGAAGTCCAAAAAAATCACATCAGCTGGTTTCCCTTGGTCCACCATATGGGTGATCTTATCATAAAAGGAAATCAAGTTAGTTAGGCAGGACCTACCCTTCACAAACCCATGCTGGCTGGGACCAATGACTGCTTTGTCCCCCAGGTGCGCCTCAATAAGTTCGAGAACCATCTTCTCCATGATTTTACCAGGCATTGACGTGAGACTGACAGGCCTGTAATTGCTAGGGTCTTCTTTCTGACCCTTCTTGAAAATCGGCACAACATTTGCCAGCTTCCAGTCTACTGGGACCTCTCCAAATTCCCAGGATCGTTGAAAAATAATTGAGAGAGGTTCCGCGATGACGTCCGCCAGCTCTTTCAGCACCCAGGGATGAATCCCATCCGGACCCATGGACTTGTAGGGATCCAGGTGGAGTAGCAAATCCCGCACACGTTCAGTGTCGGTTGGGAGTTTGTCATCCCCACCGTCCCGGTCCTCCAGCTCAGGGCACCCTGGGATGGATTTCTTAGTATATGAAGAATAACTATCTTTCTTTACAATATTACAAGGGAGCATGGTGGGCAGTTTGGAGGGAGGGAGGAGCGGAAAAGCATCTCTAGTATTACAGTTTATTTTGGGTGATTCTGTGTTGGGATTCTGTCATCTTCATTAATATCAAATAATTCAAAATTATTTTAAAACATCTCCTGAAAGCCTCTTATTGTAATGCTGTGTACGTAGCCTAGGAGTTACACTCCTGAAAGCCTCCAAGTGCTTAAACAACATGCGTCAGTACACCTCTAAGTCCCATAGCAAAAACTATACAAATAACACCTTAAACTGTTAATTGAGTTATAATACACCTCTATTATGACTACTGTTTCTGATTAGGCTATTCTACTTTAACTCTACCCACAATATTGAACCTACAATAATACTTAGAATCTTGATTTCAGCTTCAGCTAGATAAAACAGCTTGAAAAATTTATGTTAGAAATTATCTGGATGGAAATGCAGACAGATTTTTTTCTCTGAATATTTTGCCTATGATGGAAATAAATATAGCAGATATTTTTCAATAAAACAAAACAAATCATCACCTTAAATGAATATAGCTGACTTTAACTTTAGTTGTTATTATCCAATAAGTTTTTGTCAAATGAAGTCTAGAATATGTGGTATTTATGTTCAGCTGACTTTCTCAGGAACTAAATACTGAAGTGTTCTTCTCCAAGCAAATTTGTACTGGTATAAAAATATACATCCCCTGCTATGTTGAAGAGAGAAAGGATCCCATATGTGGAAATACATAGGAAAAAGCTTTGTGGTTTCTCTGGTCCATAGAAAAACAACACATATGGTTTTTGACCTTTACTGGCTGGCAGATGCCCACCCAGCCCCTCTCATGCTCCCACGTCAGCAGGATGGGGGAGAACATACAATAGAGAAACACATGGGTCAAGGTAAAGACAGGGACAGCACTTACCAGTTGCTCTTGCTGTCATAGGCAAAACTGATTATACATGGGGAAAATTAATTTATTGCTAATTAAACTAGGTTTGGGTATTGAGAGAAAAAGACAAAATATAAAACACTAAAACATTTTCCTTCCTTTCCCACCTCTTTCTCCTCTTCCTCATTATTATTATTTATTATTACTATTATCCTCCTCCTTATTCTCCTTCTTCTACACACCTATCTGTCTGTACACCTAACCTGCACACCTATCAACAGGCGTTTCTCAAAGATGTATTCAAATACTGAACATATTTGATGTGTCAAGCTATGACCTCTCAGCCATATTTTCATTGCTTCTTTCTCAGGTCATTACTGCTAAAAAGAACAGGTTATATTTTACTTGGAAAGCAATTTATAAAGTTTAAGCTGAGCTGATAACTGAATCTCTACTGCCTATAATTTTTCTCAATACACATTATTTGTATCTCATTATTTCTTTTTGTAATTGTCATTATTGGTATATGTCATGTAGATTTACCTAAACAAGATACTTCCAATCCACTGAGGTGAAAGGAAAAGTTAAAGAAAATAATTTATTGTATAGCAATTAAAAAGAAAATAATTAATAAAATAAGTTATATTAATAATACGTCTGAAAAGAATCAAGAAGTAGCAAATGTAGACCAATGCAACTTTGAACTTATACATTACTTCACTGAAATCAAACCAAAACTGGGAAAAATGAAATTTGTATATAATGTATCTATGATACTTCTGAAGATGTCTTTCAGTTGAGCAACAACCCTCCTTGTACATCTTGTAGGATTAGCCATATCCTGCAATGAGAAACCCCTGTATATACTAAAGACATAAAGGATACTAAAGACTGAAGAGAGACAGACTTGCAAAGAGAAATCCCATGGTACATATTTGTTTTCTGATTGGAAAAGTCTCTTTTCCTCTCTGAAACTACAGATTTACTGTAAAATAAAGATGTGAAAGCTAAAACTAATACAACTGACTGTTTATTTAGCAGAAGACATTATGCATGACAAACCAAGCACCCACCCTGATGTTGAAGCTTTAGAAAATATTTTTTGTTCACTTTTCTCTCTCTTTCTGATCTTGAGATATAGCTGAAAAAAAAAAAAAAAAAAAAAAAAAAATGATATTTTCTAGTTGTTTTACTGTACTATAAGGGTTACATTTATCTGAAGCAGTCTTTGCTTTTCATCTAACATATGTAAGTCCTTGGTTTTTAATAGGACATTTTTTTGTTTGATTGTTTGTTGTTTGTTTTGAAAAAGGAAAAAAGAAAATAAAAAAAAAAGGAGTGTGACTACTTTGACTCCTCCAACTTAATCAATCAAAATGTTGTTCTTAATTTCAAGGGATCTTTCTTTCAAACCCAGAAACAAGTCCCAAAATGATTCCCTTTGTTGTTCCTGAACTGACATATATAGATTCCAACATCTGTCAAAGAGCTGGTCTGGAGATAGACAGAACTGAAGTGCTAAAACCAATGAATACTGTAAGAAAACTGTTGCTGACTAATATTTCAAGAATAACAGAAATCTTCAAATTTTTTTCATGTGCCACAAAGTTCTAGGAAAAAAAAAAAAAAGACAGTGAAAACCATATTTCTTCCCTGACCATTTCTAGTTCTGAGGAGAACTAAATTCAAACCTATAAAGTCAAAACTAATTTGAGCAAGTTGGAAGAAAACCAACCCCCACAAATATGTAGCAGTTCAGTAAATATAATGTGGGCAATTATCTGAGTTAGTATTTCTGATGAAACTGGAACAAAAATGTTGGTAAGAACCCATCCCATTAGTACATTTTCAGAATATATATATTTTTTTTTTGATAAAGCAATTGACATAATAATTACATTTTTTTGACATACCTTGACTGGATATTCCCTTTATATCTGCAGAAGACATCTTATGAGCCATATCCTCCCCTTGCAGCAGAAAACAAAATGAGACAAAAACTTGATGTCTTCATATTTAGTAACTTTCAAGGCCAAATATGTAATAAATTCAGGAGAGACAGAGTATCAGATCCAAAATCTGAGTTTAGTAGATGTCTCAGTTCAAAGGCATCTAAGCATAAGACATCAGGTATCAGATAATTGTGTTATCAGGAAATTAAGATTTGGGACATGGAGGAAACATTAAAGTACTATCAGATAATGATATTACTTGCCTTTTACATACCTTTGAGCATTTTTATAAAATTTTTATTTTATATTATAAACACAAAACTGCTGCAACTTATATGTAAACAAAGAGTTCCTACAAAACATTTATCTATAAACATACATTCTGTCATTAGAAATGGAAGTACAATATCAAACACATTTTTTTCTGCAGATATATCCTAAGAAATAGTGTTTATTTTGTATTCCAAGTATCAGTATAGCACAGCTCTGTGTACCAACCCTTTTCAATTAATGTGTTCTGTGTATAAGCAAACATATTGTACAAATCATTAATGTATAACCACACATGCATGTATCTTACCAATGTTTCCAAAATTATAACTTCATTTCTATGATTCTTTATCATGCATGAAAGTTAATGTCAAAGAAAACATTGAATAAACTCTAGTTATGTGACCTTTTTTTCTTGTTTGGTACATCTCACTGAACACAAGTACTACACTTACAGGAAAACAATCTCATTTATACCACCTACAAGCAGGACTTAGGATGTTGCCTAAATCAGGCTAGATTCTTTAAAAGACTGTCATGCAGCAATATGTAACTCTCAAAAAATGTGAATGTCTAATTAAAAAAAAAAAAAAGAAACAAGATTAAAGTACTACAGTATTTGTACATCAAAGACTTTATCATCCTTTGAAAACAAACTACATTTCTCACAAACTTTTTTTTAATTCCTATTCATTCCCATTTTTATTATAATTGTAGAAATTATACAATTATAATAATGATACTATTATATTTTTTATTATAAATGTACGTCTGAATCTGAGTCTATTTTAATAGACTGTTTGTTTTAAATAGGTTGCACACCTCACAACCAGTGCATTACTCTGTGCTTTTCTTGAATTAACTATCTAAACAAATAAAAGCTAAAAAAAATATAAAACATGTTTGTTTGGGAGGTGGTTTCATAGGAACTTCAAAAGGACATATAGCTTCAAAAGGACATATAATGTCCTTTATAGCTGGACATATTTTATAGTGGTGGGATAGATATTTCATTCCAACAAGGTTACTAGCTTTTAAACGAAGCAAAAAATAAGTGGGACTCTGTTGGGGTGGAAGGTTGTTGTTATTGTTGTTTTTTCTTTTTCTTTTTTCTCTTGCTGCCCCTTTTATTTTTTTTATTTTATTTTATTTTTTCTCTTACCTGCCCCTTTTATTGGGGGGGTGAAGGGGGAGGAGAGGGAGAAGGGATTTTTTGTTTGCTTTTTTCTTTTTTCTTTTTTTTCCTGGTGGTGTTTTTTGTTGTTGCTGTTGACTTCCTTGTTTGTTTTGTTTCACATACAGTAGGTAACAGATCTGTGGAACTTCTTCCTAAGAGAATGCAGTGTATGGAAATAAGTGTCTACTTCTTTCTATGGAAGAAATTTTACACAGCTATTATCAATTCACCTGTTTTGTCCTGAAATTCACAGAAAGCCTGTTGCGCTTGCCAGGTGCATGTCTCCCAGTCTTAGTGGCTGCATAGTGTTAATTCTGCTTATTTTTAACTTTTACTTCATTTTCAGATTCTCTCACCTTTTATGCAGCGTCATCATCATATCCAGGAACATCTTTTATATGGGCTATCCACAGATTTACAGATTCTAGAAGGCTTCTTCTTCCTCATTTCTCAGGAAGTTAGTACTACTTAGCTTTTCACAAAAAATATTTTTCAGCCTAACTATTCTAACCTATCAGATTTCACTGTCCTTTTCTTTGTTCACATACAACTTGTCTTTTTGGAAGATGCTTCCTACTACTACCAAACTTTTCCTTTGCTGTCTAGCCGTGCTGACTTCCTTTCACACTTTCTCAATCATTTCTTAATAGGTGGTATGAACTGGCACTGTGTTACCAGTATGGCCTTCTTCAGTAGTTTCCTCATTGCTTGCAAGTATGTAATTCCCTTTAGATTTTTAACAAGCTTGTTCATTTTCATCTAGTTCTCCTTATTAAAGTTTAGCAATGAATTTTATTTTTTTTTGCTGTTGATATTCATGTAGGATGCTGAATGAAAGTACCTTATGGTTGCTGATACATATGGTTCTTCCACAGTGAGACTGAATGAGATCCTGCACATTACTGAGCCAAATAAAAGGTTGCTTTTCTTCCTGTGGGCTTGCAATTCTGTTAAAAATTACTGGTACCATCTAAAAATATCACCTGCATTTCATGTTGTGACTCGGCATTTGTCTACAGAGTAACTGAGGTCACCTATTTATTTCTTAGCCACTCTGACCTTTAGGCCTGCAGTACTTATCTCTCTAGTTGTTTGGATGGCAATAGAGATAGACTGCTATACCCTTCTTATTTGGCCCTAGGAATACATTTTATGACGACTCCAGTACTTGAAGTGGTAATTTAGGTAATTTTATTAAATTAGCTTAATACTAAGAACTCCTAAATGTATACTATTTCACCAACAGCATGATTTATGCTACATTTCCTATATATTTTGTAGCCTGTAGCGGGGGATAATGTAATGGCCCAGCTGAAGTACATCTACACCAATGCACGCAGCATGGGTAACAAACAGGAGGAGCTGGAAGCCATCGTGCAGCAGGCAGGCTATGACTTGGTTGCCATCACGGAGACGTGGTGGGACCACTCTCATGACTGGAGTGCTGCAATGCCTGGCTATAAGCTCTTCAGAAGGGACAGGCAGCACAGAAGGGGTGGTGGTGTGGCTCTCTATGTCAGAGAGTCTTTCAATGTTGTAGATCTCAAGGCTGGGAATGACAAGGTCGAGTCCCTTGGGGTTAGGATTGGCAGGGACAACAAGGCTAGCGTCCTGGTCGGGGTCTGTTATAGACTGCCAAACCAGGATGAGGAGACGGATGAGGAGTTCTACAGGCAGCTGACAGAAGTTGCGAAATCGTTGGCACTTGTTCTCGTGGGGGACTTCAACTTCCCTGACGTATCCTGGAAGCACAACACAGCCCAGAGAAAGCAGTCTAGGAGGTTTCTGGAGAGCATGGAAGATAGCTTCCTGATGCAGCTGGTTAGTGAGCCTACCAGAGGTGGCGCCCCGCTAGACCTTCTCTTCACAAACAGAGAAGGACTGGTGGAGGATGTGATTGTCGGGAGCTGTCTTGGGCAGAATGACCACGAAATGGTGGAGTTCACTATTCTTGGCAAGGCCAGGAAGGGGACCAGTAAAACTGCTGTATTGGACTTTCGGAGGGCTGACTTTGAGCTTCTGAGGACACTGGTTGGTAGAGTCCCTTGGGAGGCGGTTCTGAAGGGCAGAGGAGTCCAGGAAGGCTGGGCGCTCTTCAAGAGGGAAATCTTAATGGCGCAGGAACGGTCTGTCCCCACGTGCCCAAAGACGAGCTGGCGGGGAAGAAGACCAGCCTGGCTCAACAGAGAATTGTGGCTTGAGCTTAGGAGAAAAAAGAGGGTTTATGATCTTTGGAAAAGTGGGCAGGCCACTAGGGAGGACTATAAGGATATTGCGAGGCTGTGCAGGGGCAAAATTAGTAAGGCCAAAGCTCATCTGGAGCTCAATCTGGCTACTGCCGTTAAAGATAACAAAAAACGTTTCTATAAATACATCAACACAAAAAGGAAGACTAAGGAGAATCTCCATCCTTTACTGGATGCGGGGGGAAACTTAGTTACAAGAGATGAGGAAAAGGCGGAGGTGCTTAATGCCTTCTTTGCCACAGTCTTTAGCGGCAATACTGGTTGTTCTCTGGGTACCCAGTACCCTGAGCTGGTGGAAGGGGATGGGGAGCAGGATGTGACCCTCACTATCCACGAAGAAATGGTTGGCGACCTCCTATGGCACTTGGATGTGCACAAGTTGATGGGGCCGGATGGGATCCACCCAAGGGTACTGAGAGAACTGGCAGAGGAGCTGGCCAAGCCACTGTCCATCATTTATCAGCAGTCCTGGCTATTGGGGGAGGTCCCAGTCGACTGGCGGCTAGCAAACGTGACGCCCATCTACAACAAGGGCCGGAGGGCAGACCCGGGGAACTATAGGCCTGTCAGTTTGACCTCAGTGCCAGGGAAGATCATGGAGCAGATTGTCTGGAGAGTCATCACATGGCACTTGCAGGGCAAGCAGGCGATCAGGCCCAGTCAGCATGGGTTTATGAAAGGCAGGTCCTGCTTGACAAATCTGATCTCCTTCTATGACAAAGTGACGCGCTGGGTGGATGAGGGAAAGGCTGTGGATGTGGTCTACCTTGACTTCAGCAAGGCTTTTGACACCGTTTCCCACAGCATTCTCCTCAATAAACTGGCTGCTCTTGGCTTGGACTGGCGCACGCCAGTGGTGAATGGAGTCAAGTCCAGTTGGAGGCCAGTCACTAGTGGCGTCCCCCAGGGCTTGGTGCTGGGGCCGGTCCTCTTTAATATCTTCATCGATGATCTGGATGAGGGCATTGAGTGCACCCTCAGTAAGTTTGCAGATGACACCAAGCTAGGTGCTTGTGTCGATCTGCTTGAGGGTAGGAAAGCTCTGCAGCAGGATCTGGATAGGCTGCACCGATGGGCTGAGGTCAACTGCATGAAGTTTAACAAGGCCAAGTGCCGGCTCCTGCACCTGGGGTGCAATAACCCCAAGCAGAGCTACAGGCTGGGAGATGAGTGGTTGGAGAGCTGCCATTCAGAGAAGGACCTGGGAGTGATGGTGGATAGTCGGCTGAATATGAGCCAGCAGTGTGCTCAGGTGGCCAAGAAGGCCAATGGCATCCTGGCTTGCATAAGAAACAGTGTGACCAGCAAGGCTAGGGAGGTGATCGTCCCCCTGTACTCAGCTCTGGTGAGGCCACACCTCGAGTACTGTGTTCAGTTTTGGGCCCCTCGCTACAAGAAGTACATCAAGGTGCTTGAGTGAGTCCAGAGAAGGGCGACGAAGCTGGTGAGGAGCCTGGAGAACAAGTCCTACGAGGAGCGGCTGAGGGAGCTGGGCTTGTTCAGCCTGGAGAAGAGGAGGCTCAGGGGCGACCTTATTGCTCTTTACAGATACCTTAAAGGAGGTTGTAGAGAGGTGGGGGTTGGTCTGTTCTCCCACGTGCCTGGTGACAGGACGAGGGGGAATGGGCTTAAGTTGCGCCAGGGGAGTTTTAGGTTGGATGTTAGGAAGAACTTCTTTACCGAAAGGGTTGTTAGACATTGGAACGGGCTGCCCAGGGAAGTGGTGGAGTCACCATCCCTGGAAGTCTTTAAAAGACGTTTAGATGTAGAGCTTAGGGATATGGTTTAGTGGGGACTGTTAGTGTTAGGTCAGAGGTTGGACTCGATGATCTTGAGGTCTCTTCCAACCTAGAAATTCTGTGATTCTGATTTTATACTTTTCCATTATTAACATTTTCCTTCCATCAGGTTTCTGATTTCAGCATTGCCTTCATTTAAGGCAAAACACTTTTCCTACCTTTGCTCTTAAGCTTCTAGCATTTGTATTAAAGCAGGTGTACCACACTTCCTGTCTCAAATAATTTCTTAACAGCAATTATTTTCTACCTGCCTATTTGATTACTTCTATTCTCTGCCCTGTTTTTCTCCTTAAGGTAATTATTATGGCTTCCCTTTTAGGACAACCTCACTGCCTGTGTATTATATGACTGTGTATTATACGACTGTGTAATTCTTTGCTTAGAAGTTAATTCACAATTGCTTTTACAAACTGTTTCTTTGCTGCGATTCCCACACCTTCTGATGAATCTCACACCTTCCTCTTTATACTTACTACATTTCTGACAAGAATAGGTCTAACTCTGCCTTTCTCCTTGGTCTTGTTTTAAAGAACAGCACAATCAAAGGAAACTTAGAGAGATTTCACACTGAACTAGGTGATAGGTCTGTCCAGCTGGTCACAACAGCTCAGTTTTATAGACATCTAAGTTCTACTGATTGTATTGATGTTATAGATTCTAATGACTCTACTGATGACAAAGAGTGCATAGATGCATATTAACATGTGGATGCTTATATAGGCACCAAATAAGGAACAAACTATTTCTTTTCCCAACTTCCATTATGTCCCTGAGATTTCTTCTGAGGAGAACATATAGAGAAGATTATTCTGGGAGTTATTGAAAAACACCTGAAGTACAAGGCAGATATTGGTAACAGCCAACATGGGTTCACAAGGGGAACGTCATGTATAAAAATCTTAATTTCCTTTCATGACGAGATCACCCATCTAGTTGAGCAAAGGAATCCAGTTGATACAATCATTCTGTATTTCAATAAAGCTTTCAATGCTGTCTCTCGCAGTATCCTTCTGGATAAACTGACCAGAAGACAGTTAAATATAAGCGTAATAAGACAAATAAACAATTGGCTGAAGGGTAGGGCCCAAAGGGTTCTTGTGAATGGGGTTACATTGAAATGGTGACCTGTTACTAGTGGGGTTCCCCAGGACTCCATTTTAGGGTCAGATTTCTTTAATGTTTTCATAAATGATTTGGATGTAGGACTTGAAGGTTTTCTGAGCAAGTTCAAAAACGATACCAAATTGGATTGAGTTGTTGAGTCCATTGAGAGTGGTACAGCCATGCAGAGAGATCTAGACAAATTAGAGAGCTGGGCAATCACCAGCAATATGAAGTTTAACAAGAGTAAATGCCGGATTGTGCTCCTGGGAAAGGGCAATCCTGACTATATGTACAGACTGGAAGACAAGAGTTTGGAGATCAGCCCCACAGAAAAGGATCTGGGGGGTTCTGGTCAACAGCAAGATGAACATAAGCAAGCAGTGTGCCCTGGCAGCTAGGAAGGCCAACCTGGGGTGCATCAAGCATGATATAGTGCACTGGATCAGGCTGGGATGGAGTTAACTTTCCCCACAGCAGCCCATACAGTACTGTGCTCTGCACTTGTAGCTATAACAGCATTTGTTTGTTTTGTTTTGTTTTTCCTTCCCTTTTCCCCTTTCCTTTTTCCCTTTACCATTATTATGTAATTAATAATAATTTCCCTTAAAAAACTATTTTGCCTTTAATTAAATTATCCTTATCTCAACCCATGAGTTGCTTCTTCCCTTTTCTCCTCCCTTTTCCCCTCTGCTTCTGAGGAGGGGGAGTAAGAGAGCAATTGTTATGGAGTTCAGCTGCCTAGAAAGGTAAAAGCACCACATACTGCTAGCCAGGTGCTAACTGGTGCAGCCTCATCTTGAGTACTGTGTGCAGTTTTGGGTGCCACAGTATAAGAAAGATAGAAAATCGTTAGAGAGTGTCCAAAGGAGGGCTTCAAAGATTGGGAACGGTCTGGAGGGCAGTAAGTATGAAGTCACTTGGTTTGTTCAGACCAGATAGGAGGGGAGACCAGAGAAGTCTGAGAGGAGATCTCACTGCAGCCTACTGCTTCCCTATGAGGGAATAACTCTCTAAGATCTCTCTTCCCTAAGAGGCCCTGATTTCTTCTCTCTGGTGACCAGCAATAGGACCCAAGGAAATGGCTTGAAACTCTGACAGGAGATATCTGGATATCAGGAAAAGTTTCTTTACTGAGTGGTCGGGCACTGGAACAGGCTCCCCAGAGAAGTGGGCACTGAGCCTGACAGAGTTCAAGAAGTGTTTGGACAATGCTTTTAGATGCATAGTCTAATTTTTTTGGGTGGTTCTCTGGGGACCCAGGAGTTGGACTCAATGACCCTTCTGGGTCCCTTTCAACTCAGGATATGCTGTGATTCTATTATAACACAGACTTAGAAAAATAAAACAAATTGATAGTGTACCACGATTGTAAAATCATGGAGATTCTGGAGAGTTTATCTTTAGAAAAGATGAGAAAGATGGTTTGCAAATATATTTTCATTATTGTTAACTGTTTTGCAAATTTTAGGTAAGAAAGACACAACAAGGCATTGAGAATGGAAGAGAAGTTCATCACAGGAGGTATACTGCAAGTTACTTTGGGAGGTTATAACTCAATCAAAACCAGGAGTAGAATAGGTTTCTTTTTTCCTCCAAAATTTAGAGATGGGAATTGTCATCTAACAAACAAATACTAAATAATTTTATCCAGATCTAAGATCACTTTCTGACTGATGTCAAGAGCACTGCAGATTCATTTCATATATAAGACATAGTCTTTATATCAACACATTATGCTAAAGGATTCTGATAGTATAATTGTAGATGGTTTCCATAGATACATGAAAGAAGACTGGCATATCATTGTAAATATTGAATTACACTGAGGATGCTTTGAGGTGTAAATTTTCAGATAACAACATTGATTTTAAAGATTTGCAGGAAGGAAGAACAAAGAGAAGTTTTTGTTTGTTTGTTTTGTTTGTTTTATAATATGTGGAAACATTTAAACAAAATAATAAACTCATGGATGAAATAATATGTTGAGCAGGTTATAGAAATAAAATTTTTCCACTTGCAGAACATTTTTGTCCCTCTAAACTGAAAGAGACCCAAGTCCTCACTGTCTCACTAAACTGATATGCCTCTGATTCCCATTACAGAAACAGGAGAAAACAAAATTACTTTCTTTGGTTTAGCACAAAGAGATCTGCAGTGAAATGAATAACCACTATACTTCTAGATGTCATTTGCTTTCTGACCTAAAGGTGTTTCAACAGAAGGAAGGAAAAACATATATATGACAATACCTTTTCTATATAGTTTAGGTTTTGCATCTTTCCAACCCTTTCCTTTTGAATGATTATTGTAATACTGTTACTGTTAACTGTTTTTCCATAGTTTTTCTAATCAAATTTATATTTGATTCTGAACCAGATTTCAAATTAACTGCATTAACTGCATTAGAAATGTTATAAACATTTATTAATACTAAAAAAGGGCCTTCATGAGTGCACTTACTGCTCAAAGTTATTGCATAGAAAGAAGAGTTATGGACAAATATAAACATACATATGCAAGCACAACTTAAACTTTTGAACAGAAGAAAAAGAATCGCTTCTTACTTAAATTTCATTTAAATTTCACTTCAACCAATGCTTTTAAGAGTAAAAATAGATCTGTAAATACATAAATAAATAAATAATCCACTATTTACATTGTAAATCTTCAATGGATTATTTGAATTTAAATTTCTGTTTAAAAAAAAAAAATCTTGAACAAAAATAATTCTTTTCCATTAGACAGATGTTATTTAATCTGCTTTCTACAGAAAAAAATAAACAAATAACTAAATTTAAAGTAATGGTATGATACTTTAAATTAAGAAAGGGATTTTGTACTACTCAACACAGATGAGTAGCTAACATCTGGGAACTAATATCCTCCCAAATACCTACATTCCTTTGAATTCAAATATTTGACCTAACACTGGCTTACATCAATTATCCAAGAAAGAACCTGAATTGGAACACAGAACTCCTTTCTTTCAAGATTGTTCTGTGACAACACATAAATGCATTTCAGTGTTCTTTTTATATCTCCAAAATAGCTTAATTTTAGTTAAAGAGAAAAAGGAGAAAGGAGAAAGGAGAAGAAAAAAAAAAAAAAAACAACAAAACATTTATTAGTTTGGAAATAGTGTTTACTCTGAAATCACCTCATCACATAATGTAATCAGACCACCTGATTTTATTTTTTTATACATAGAAGAAAGTTAAAATTAATTAATTTGAAACATGATGTGCTATATGTACACACAACCCTCCTTGCAGTGTGTTCTTCCAACAAAAAAATATATCTAGTATAGAACAGTATGTAATAAATGTTTATCACAATACCAATACCTTTTGTCACACTTTGGAAAGCACTGAACTGTTCACCAGTTGCATTAGTGCAGTGTTTGTGTCTATAGAGGGCAAAAGGCCTGAAACATATTAAATGGGACATCACTCATTCACTGCATAACCCTACATAAAATCCTATTTCTACCTGAAAAGATTCCAGATAAAAAAAATACTGAAGAAACTCTGTTATTATCACTTCTTAGTACTAATTGATTGTTCAGTAAAAGTTATGATAAGAGGTTACAGCTATCCGTGAATAGTATGGAATCAACAGCTACTTTTTAATAGAAAGGAATTTTTTCAAAGTCAATTTTATTTCTGAATTTAATTAATATCTTTCCTAATTGCTTATTAAAAGGTTGCATCAGACAGAATCCAACTCCTATTGCTTTGAGTGAAAGCTGAAAGTAAGAAAATGCTTAATCCCCAGAGGTAATCCTGCAAAGGTGATTCAGCATTCTGGCTCAATTACAGATGATCAGATTATATAATAGTTTCATAGAAATAGAAGCAAAATTTCCAACTCTTTTTTTTTTTCATAATCTAGATAATGTTGCTATTGTTGCTTCTCTCTCCACCTTTAAAAAATTATATATTTCAAACAAAACCGGAAGAAAAAAAAACAATTCCCTTTTCTCTCTCTTTTTTTTTTTTTTTTTTTTTCCAGATCTGCTCCATGGTATCTCACATTTGATAATCTTTCCTGCTAGCTTTGAGGTTCAAATTTAATTTATTTTGTAGATTTGCTCTTCAAATTGATTCTAATGTACACACTCACTGTGAAGACTAAGCCCATTGGGAGAAAAGAAACTGCTGGTGAGCTTTAAGCCACAACACTTGCTGGTTCAAAACCAGGGAAAAGAGCTTGCTGTAGGTCTGTTAATGAATATTACATTACTCTTTTTTAATAATTGATTTTCTTCCCTATTCATTCAGTCTTCTACTCATACTATTGTTCATGTGTGTTCCTATTATTTTAGGCAATGTATATACGTTAGGAGAATAAAATTCATGTTGAGATATTAAATTAAAAAAGCAAGTCCCAGACAGTACACTTCAATGTGGAAGTAGCTCATGAAGTTTAACTATTGGCTTGAATCAGTGATTTCTTGCTTAGATTAACCAACTTCTCCATAATCACTTGTAGAACTAATACATTATAATTAGAGGATGAAATAAGTAACAGAGATTGGTCTCATCAAATAATTATGCTTCTCAGTTTGAAATATATTAAAGTAATATATTTCACACCTAATGGGTGACAAAAGATAATTTACAATGATATATTCTCATTTGCACATTCTCTTATGTGTCTGAAAGGAACAAATTCTTTTCTACTTAATCAGTTTATCCAGATAATCTGTTACTGCAGCATGCACTAGAAAGCCATCCAATAAGAAACATTCCAAAATTCCATTTTCTAGTAGATGATTGTAGTTTTCAATATTTGTGTGGAATGCCAACCATAGAAAGACTGGTTTTCCTTTTTGCTGATTTATTACTCTGTGTTGTCTTGATTCACTGTTTCATACTGATTGTAAGAGATGTGTCACTACTAGAAAAAAAAAAAAAAAAAAAAAAAGAGAAATGTTTTTACTATGACTGGCACAATGTAACTCTAATTCTTATTGGTGTTCTTTGACAGCCCTGGAAAACAAATGCAACAATCTATATATTCATAGTCATAGTTACATATTGCTATTGATCTTGTCTATCAAACAATTAACAGTACTGCACAGTTTTAAGTGTTTGTTGAATTTATACATGGAGTACATGTATAAGATACAAAAATAAGATAGGTGATGCTATGCTTATAGGAGCATCCTACAGAAAGCTCACATGTTTAATAAAATATTGGATCCATTAAAAAAAAAAATCAAAGAACTCAAAGATTTTTCTCAAGATTTCAAAATGAAACCTGTAGAATTCATCAATTTTTAAAAGGGAACTTACGTGTAAAAGCTGGTAACAACAGACAAACCAAGATTTCCTTGATAAATTAGTTAATGGATGGAAAATATAAAAGAGTGCAATGAGCGAAAATCCTAAAATTTAAAAAACTCTTATTATCTGTCAAGCAGGATTGATAACATTTTCATTTATTTTAACTGTTCGCTTTATGTTTTTATCTTTTAAAGGTCTTGCTCAATTTCCTAGTAAAACTAGCAAAAGCAAGCATGAGAAGGGCCTGTTTTGTTTGGTTCTTTGCAATACAAGTCTTCATCAGTCTTAAATGAAAAGGTCAGTTTAAATCAGACAGTTACTGCAATTAATATCGGATACACAGGATAAGATCTCTACTTTGATAGAAGAAAGGTCAGATATTTTTTATGAAAGCTTCCAATTTACTAGAGTACTCTCTAAATGTGCTCTTTATTTCTGCAAGGTTTATCTTACTTCATTATAGTATTTATTGAGATTACATCTGAACATTTTGTGAAAGCAATCAACATAAAAACATCACAGTTATCCGTTGAACCCAACAAATTCTGTTCTAGAGGTATGGAGATCTGGCTGAAGCAATCTTAGATTTGCTAATAGTTACCTCTAGCAGCACATCACATTGAAAAGCAGCATAAAAATAAACTGGGGTCTTCATGAAAAAGTAAATGGAGAATAGTAAATTAGTCATATTACTCAGAGAAATACTGAAGAAAATCAGACCATTTGCATGCAAGAGAACAGCAATCACCATGGATTGAAAAGAACAAGTTTTTTACTTTTTACTTTTTTACTATTTTTACTTTTCTCCATGTGTTAACGTGTACTATGAGCAGAATAGAAGCAACAGCTGAAAAATCTAGGATGTAATAAAACTTTGACATTCATTTGCTTTGTTTTCCTAAGCAGGCTAGGAAAATAAGCCTGATTAGATTAATTTGTTCTTAAGTGGGCATAGACTTAATTAATAAGAGTGAAGTTAGTTCTTTTTCATTGTCCAAAGAAAAAGATACACAGAGCAGGGTTTCACCGGTGTCTGATCTGGATCTACCAGTATTGTTCCTAGAAATGACCTCACTGAAATGAACAGAAACTAGATTTATGAAGTCAAAACTGAACTCAGTATTATTCCCAGGCTAAATTTTATTTTTCCAATTCAGATATTCTCAGTGGACATACATACATTTACAGATAGTGAACAGATATTCATAAAAAAAGGTCTGTGGTTATGGTTCTCTAGTTGGATAGGACACAACAGTGTCACACATGCATTATATATACATGCATATATAGATACGTGAACACATAAATAGGAAATAAAGTGATAGTCAATAGTTTGGTTGACATACAGTTACAATTTTTATATGCCACCTTAAGAAATCAGTAATCTCTTGAGTGAAGAAGAAAAACATAATACAGGGCTAGAAATTATGATCTACAAGGAAGGATTAAGAAAATATTTCAGTGTTTAATATAAAGAGAAGACAGGTGTTAGGGATACAATAGCTGTTCTCAGATGCGCAAGGGAATAATCCACAGTGAAAGTGGATAAATAAAAATAAAATGTGTTTATGCTCAAAAGGAAGGATTTAAGTTAGACACTAGGAGAAGCTTCCTAGTTTTCTAGTCATAAAAATAGTAAAATATTGGAATAGATTGTCTGAAGAGTCAAAAATATATAAGATCTTGAAAGAGAACTTTTGTAAAAATGATTTAAGTATAATTCATCCTTCTTTGAGGCAGAATGATCTATACAGAGGTTTGATTCTATACAGAAGTTTGATTGAGTGGAAAACACTAGTAAGATTCATAATGATAGTATATGGAATATCATCAACCTCTCCCTAACAATTTTCATCTCCCATTATTTCATTACAATCTACAAAGGTCAAAAACATAGTATTGGTAGGTAGGCATTTAAAGATGAAGCAACAGAATTATTAAAAATAAACAGATAACCCAGTAAACATCAGGTTGGATGGTTGTATTAAATTTTTTATAACTGTAGTATGAGTTAAAAACAAAACTAAATATCAGGTTAGTACATTCAGGACAAAAACAAGCTTGGCCTATCCCTCATATGGGATAAGCAAAATATAACCTGTATAATACAGAATAGGAAAATCTTCCTCTCAGAGATGTCTACCCAACTGCCTAATCAAGTCATTGTGAACTACGTCGCTACACAAGAAACTTAAAAGTGCAGCTTCAATATTATCAAACTTAGAAAAGACAATTAGCTTAAATGCAGCTCTGACAATATAAATTAGATCGTTTGAACTGGAAAAGTCTCAACACGAGTGACAAAACTTACAAACAACCTGGAAAACCTGGAAAACCTCCTTTCATGGCATTTCTTGGGCAGAGATACATGGAGACAGTAAAAAACAAACAAACAAAACCCTTCATCTTCAGAGTAATTTCTCAGTCCTGCTTTACTAATTTGAGAGAAGACACAAAACCATTAGTCAACTACACAGCTTTTTACTTTCTATTGTGACTGCCACTGTGCTGCAAATCCAGGGGAGTAACAAGTGTAGTAATTTCTCTCAGTGAAAGAAAAAATGTGTGTTTTGACCAGAAACATACCTTGTATCTGTTTACAGGATTTGTAAAAACAATGCATAACTCTAAACGAGCCACTGAAAAAGACCAAACACATTTCTCTCTATCATGAGAGCACCCTGCAGTGATCTTCAAGCAACAAGATGCACAGGTTTTCTCACTCAATGTTCAACGCAGGGTGGTCTACTACTTGATTTCAAATACAGTGGTGATAAACCTGAAAACAACAACAACAACAAGAGCCAACTAGGTCAAGAGAATCTGGAAAAAAAAAAAAAAATGAAGTATTGCATAGTTAAGTTGATGGGTTTTTTCATCTGAAATTTCAATGTAATCATTTTAGAAGAAAAGCTACAGTTCTACCCATCATTAGAATGTGTAAACTGCACCAAAATAAGACTAGGAAATTTCTAACATACAAGAACATTTTTCCTGTACACCCATGGACAATTTTACTTGTGGTAAGTATAGAAAAAATACCTTTATTCCATTTGAAACATCTTTTATGCAAATGCATAAAAATGCATTTTTATCTCAGCTATACAGTCTTTCTGTAATTAATGAATAATATGTAACTAACTATTTCAAAGTAATTGATCACAGAAATGATGTGCTACCTAGCACGTGATCTACTGAAATTAAAGAATGTAAAGAATAGTATTCATATTATATTATTATTATCATATCATAAAGATATCAGGCTACTCAGAATTGGAAAAACAGTTGCTCTTGGTGCTAAACTGGAAAGAAATTGAATCAATCAGGCTGAAATAGAGGGAATAAAGCATAACATTGTTTTAAATCCTAATTTCTACAGTTTCCTATTACAAGTATACAACAGAATAAATATTATTTCAATCTCGAAATTGAAAAAAGAAAAAAAAAAAACGGACTGGATTTCTGTTTAAAATAAAGGTACTGTTGTTACAGTAGTAGATATTACAATGTAATATAGAGGTCTGTACATAAACAAGAATCTATTGTCTTTCGAAAGTAAGTAAACTTGTAGAAACAAAATGCAGCTGCACTTTCTAGGTGATGATGAATAAAATATAATTTTTTTTTTTCATAATATACAATCAATTGCCAAAAAGTTGTTTTTGATCTAGAAAAAAGAAAAGAGGGGGGGAGGGGGAAAGGGAAACACCTTTAGTACAGTGAGAACAATATCGTAAGTTAAAATGATAAGTTCATAAGAAATAAGGAAAAACAAAAAATTGCTTCTTACAGAGTTCAAGAGTTGTAATTGAGGACAGAACTTGGGTTTCTTTAACCACTGGAAAACACACAAACAAACAATAAGAACATTTGCAAAAAGAAATTTTTAAAAGATTAAATATGCAGCATGCAGATTTCTCTCACATCTGTTTATTTATTTTCATCTTAATCTCTAAAGCCCATTACATGTTGAAGATAAATTTCACCCATCTGTTTTAATATAAATGATTCAGTTTTTTGTAACAATTGTATGCAAACTGAAAAACATTAATTGTTTAGCATACTGGAAGTTAAAGCTCTACATTATAGGCAGTTAAAATTATTTTGAGCTTCTAATTGACTCTTCTAGAAATATGCATTTTTTCATCAAATAAAATCTAAAAAATCAATTAAACATAGCTACCAAAATCAATGTCTATGCTAGCCTAATATAATACATAGTCAAAATGTAAAACTGTTTCAGACAGAAAATCAACTTCTAACATAACGTTTCCACATGGCGATACTGATAATAGTTTATAGTTTTATATGATTTTAAAGTAGGACTACTGAAAAACATCTTCATTCTTTTTTTTTCTTCCTGTTCATCTGTTCATAAATTAATCCCATTTTAATCCCTTAATCACTGACCTTTGGTGTTGTCATGATAAAAACTGATCATGTCAAGCTGAAGACCTGACAATTAATGATTCTGAAAGAGCTTTAATTTAAATTAATTTAGTATCAAACACCAGACATCCGGACTGATTTTTGATCATACATATTTTAATTTTTTTTTGTTTGTTTTCCTTTCTAAATCATATCTCCAGTTATTGCCAGTGCACATACCCAATATATGGAGTAAATATATGGAGTAACATTGTTTCATGCTGCTGACATTGATACTTCAATCACAGTGATCACACAGGACTCTGTCAATGTGAATCGCCAGTTATAAATTAACTTCCACACAATAACATTCAGACCTAGATGACAGCCTTTCTAAAAATTTCCTCACAAACTTTCTCTGACTACAGTGTACCTTTTTAGGTACACAGTAATCTCACACTCCAATCACTATAATATCACATAACTTCAGAGCCTTCTGAGAAGATTTTTTCTAATGCTAACATTGGAAGTTAATAAGTGAAAAAGTGATCTTCTCATGAAGTGATTACCTAGTTGTCAAAAAATTATGTTTATAAGAACGAAGGTACAAAACACCCACAGAAGACAATTCAGGTTGGAAAAATATTTTAGTCAGAGAAAATATCCATTGAATGTTCCTTGAATTTTAGATACAGCTCTTTCTTTTACAAGGTTTCTGAAATTTATATCCATGGCCCTGGCATTCAAAAAGATGAAGTATTTCAAAATATTTTGGTATGAGTAAGGTTCTTTGAAAGTCTCAGTTCCTAATTAAAGTTTTACAAAAGAAACACCCTGCAGAAGTTTATCCCTTTGTAAACTTTATCCTCTTATGTAGTGGAGAACTTCTTGTCCTCCTTTTCAGAGTAACTTGAGAGACTAGTTCTACTTAAGTACTCCCTCCCCAAAAATTATTTTGCTGGTGCTAAGACTGAAACATCTAAATGAAATGTGCAGCTTTCAGTTTACATACTCTTACTGTCTGCTCTCTGTCTCTCTACTTTATGCTTACATATACATATATAAAAGCACATATTCAAGAATCTGCTAAGATACTTACATCCTAATGATCAAAACCCCTAGGTTTCTTGTGTAGGAAGTTATAGAGTCATTTGATTATCATTAAGGATTTTACAATGTAAAAATTAACAGTAGCTGTTTTTGCAGAAACCTGTTAAGTGGAGAGTGATAACCATGAGATTTTTTCTTTCTAAACATATCCAGAGAAAATCAATTTTGGGAGAAAACGAAGACAGAAATAGATTAATTTCTGAGTATTTTATGTTTTGTGCATTATGAGCATTTTAACAATGTCTTAAATTTAAGCAACATGTACAAAAAAAAAAAGGAACATTTGGATAAAACTCTTTGCTCATCCAATTCAGTGCTCTCAGACACACAAATCTGTTCATAACCTGACCCTAACACTAATTTTGTTGCAATAGTAAAACAAAACCAAAAATGTATTTTGTATCCTAAAGCATAGTTCATATCTCTTCCTGAAATACAATTAATTACCCTGAACAACAAAAGAGCAAAAAATTAAAAGGTTTGCTTATGTTTTCTATTTCAACACCTTCTTGAAGTTTTACAGTCTAACGGTGCAATGACATGGGCAAGTGTACTTTCTATCCATGTAGTATTTCCAGTACATTCTGATTGTAGCAAAAAACTGTCTCTTAAAAAGCACAGATTTTTTTTGTTTGTTTGTTTATAAATATATATATATATATATATATATATATATATATATATGGAGTTTAAACTAACAGCCAAAGAAGGTTTACTTCCCAAAAGCCATGAGGATTTGCATTTTTTTTTGTTTGCTCTTTGTTTTTAAATGACCCTCCAGCTTTTCTCAAATGAAAAGGTTCTCTATGATTAACTAATTGTTGGTTAAATAAAGTTTATGTTGTTATTATTATTATTATTTTCTCTGTTTTGCAGTATGACTTCTGCAGAAAGTTCAGGCATGCAATATGTAACTTCATTAATTAATGAAAATTCAGAAGCATTGTTCTATATAACTGTACTGATGTCATTTCACGTTTAGATCAAGGATAACATAAGTCTGTTAAACCAAGGACCGAGCAGTTCATTTTTGATCATTCCAATAGTTACCTAAAATACTTTTTCTTTTCCACTTTGCATAATTTTCTGTTTATCACAGGTTTTCTATCCTATATTAAATTCCAACATGGTGATTTCTAATACATATATTTAGAACTTTAGAACTATTTAGAACTTTAAATTATTCTTCAACTATAAATTTACTGATATCATATTAGAAGATTAATTATAATGCTTTCTGTTATTAAATTAGTTGATGAATAATTTGGAAAATGGAAGGCAATGATACTGAGAAATATCAATACATCTAGCATTTACAGATGAAATAATTTACTCAAAGAAAAACAAGGGGGAAAATAAATCCTTACTGGTAGGAGTTATTTAGGATAACATTGACCAGGACTGGAGATTAATAAATGTGGAGGACAAGAGAGGGTAACTAAATACACTATACTTTGTATGTTCAATCTAAAAATAATGCTGCCAAAACTAATCTCCATTTTCTCATACCAAGGAGTACTAGTGAGATGTACTGCAGTGGTGAGAAAAAAAAAAAATAAAAAAAAAAATCCATGTACAATTAAACATATTGTTAATTCTGTATAAAAAGAAAACTTACTAATCCATTTAGTCATGATATGAAGTTGACATTCCAGTCCGATTGTCTGGAACCAATGGAAATAGCAGCTCAACAGCAAGAGTTTGCCTTCTGGCTGGAACCTGGACAGCTCATGTTAGAATAATGAAAAGCAGACAATTCATAAACTAATTCTTGTCAGAAAATTTTGAATTCACTAAGCAACAGATGTCATCTAGTCCGTACTGAAAGAAAACGGAAGCAGGTAATGGACAGATGTTTGATGATAACTCCAAACTAGTACAAGGAGTATAAGAGAGATAAAGTGGGAGACGAATGTCAGAAAGATAAAGCAGAACTCAAAATCCAAATCTATGAGCAGCAGCAGAGCTGTTCATGCTTAGCCAACTAGCTGAGCTACAGTCAACTATCTGGAGAAAAAAAAAAGTAATTAGAAAGATTATCATCTGAAAGAGTTTGCAAGTTCACTAAGTTTGTACAAGGGAAAAAAAAATCTGACAATAACAATATTGCAGAAAAAAATATTAAACTAACACCCTTTTATCTAACAGAATATAAAATAAATCTACATTGCAACACAGACACTGATGAAGACTTTTCTAGGTCTACTTAATGGGATTTTTTTTGAACTTAGACACAAGCTCTAGAGATGTCCAGAAAGTACCAAGTATTAGTACCAAGTCCTTTTCTTCCAGCTTTGTACAGTTAGAGTTATTTGTCTGCATTTTCTATATGTCAGTACAAAACACTATTAGAGAAACAGTTCAGTCATAGAAAATGAAGTCACTTACCCTTAAATCAAGTAACTTTTTATAGGATAAGGTTGATGAAATATATATTTTTTCAGAAAAAAATACTATTTTTATTACATTTAATATCATGTAAACATAAATAATTCTTGCAAAAATATGTAAGTAAATTACCAATAAAAATATTAAAAGGCAATAAAAAAGGTCTTTTGAAACTATTAATCCTACACAGTTTCCAATTCAGCTCTTATTTTCTGAATAGCACATTTTCCTTGTTGACTTCTCTAGGCCACAGAATAAATTTTAGTAATACAAAAGTTCTTATTGATCTCATCAAGTGCTAGGCCATTTAGCAGCTATGCACCTCATCTTCATTATATCCTAATATCAAATACATTGACACAAAATAACCATTTTTGACTGAACTTAATGCCGATCTGTTCTACAGAGCTTTTAATTAAATAGAATTTAATTTGATGAGTATTGTGCTGCACTGTGGGATACTTGTAAGTAGGTAGTTACATAAGTGTGATTTGTTTTTTATATTGCATTTCTCTTAAAATAGCCCTGTAATTCACTCCATGTAATGAATCAGTACAAAGAGTAGAATGCATGAGCTATGGCTGAATACATATTTAAAGTAGCAGAAACTGCTGTTAATTGGTGCTGTCAAAGAAAGTGAGAATCTTTTTCTCTTTAATTTATGCTTGTATTGGTAGCATTTATGTTAGTTGCTTTTACACTATGTCTATAATATCTATTTCTCATTTCTTTCTTAAAGAAAACAACTCTGAAAGTTACTTTTAGATTCTTAAACACATAAACCTAAAGTTTCAGTGCTCTTCTGAGTGGGAATGATACCTAAACTGATACTTTTAATTTCCAAGATTTCACTACTATGGTTATTGATGTTAGAGGGAAAAGAGAAAAAGCATCCTTCTCTTTTACTTAAAGAAAAATACATTTAGAATCAAAACTTTCTCAATGTATTATGTTGTTTAATGTGTTTAATGAATTAAAGGCTTTTTCAGTGGTGTCCAGTGACAGAACAAGAGGCAATGGTCACAAACTGAAACACAGGGGGTTCAGTCTGGACATGAGGAAACACTTCTTTACTGTGCAGGTGACACTTTACTGAGCAACAGAACTGATTGCCTAGAGACAATATGGAGTCTCCCTCTTGGAGATATTCTGGACATGGTCCTGGTGGCATGCATGACCAGGGGGATGGCACTAGGTGACCTCCTGATGTTCCTTCCAACCTCAATACATGAGTCTATGAAATGTTCCCTTTTGGAGAATAAAACATTAATCAGCACTTCTATCGGCTAATTAAGCTCCCTAGGAATTGTTATTCTAGCTCTGAAAGAGATAAAGAAAATGTGAATAAAAATCTACAAATATAAAAAAATGCATTGTAAATACAGTGTTTTTATATAGCTAAGTACAGACATACAAAATAAACTAGAAATCTATAAGATATTCTTCTCCTTGTATGCTCTCTTGTATGTGGCAAAATAATAGTCACAGACATCATGTACAGACCACAGGAAGAAAGAAACATGCAGAATCAAAGCTAATCATACTCTTCTGCAGCAGGATATTGGGAAAACCATAAATATTAAGACTCACATTTCCTTGAAGGGGCACTTTTCCAGTTGTTTTCACAGGACTAATCAACAAAATAAAATTTCCTTTAATTTCATAATTTGTGAGAGTTGGACTTATTCTAAAAATGGAGAAGGGAAATGCCAGAAGTAGTCGTTTTGAGATTTAAAGCCAATCAGACACAAGACAAAGGAAATGGACACTAAATATGACTAACATGCCAAATTCACATGCACACACACACACACACATACACACACACACAATGAAAAAAATCTGAAACCTTGCATTATATCAGTATTCAGTATTAACTAACTTGGATAATCTGTCCTTAGTTCTTTAGGTCTGTGTAAATACTAAACTTGTATTTGTATATGTAAATATCAGTACTGTTCTTTATATTGTATATACAAATATTTATAATATTTTTTACTATATCCTGCATTCTCTTAAGTGGAGGATATAATTCCAATTCCTATTATATTCCTATTTCTAGAGACATAAATCACTGTAATGTTCTAAGTGACTATGGTCAATCATTAAATATTACATGAGAAAATATCTTGGTAATCGTAGACTTCCTGCATGAATTAGCAATAGTAAACCACCAACCAAATCACTGACAGTAATCAAAAATTGTATCCTGAGAATACAGAATTTATATGTTGTAAATGGGAGGAAATAACGATGAGCATATCTCAGCAAGATATCTGCAGGATATTGAAGTCTGTAAAATTAAGATGTTTAATAAGTAAGATAGCAACCAATGAATCACAATATTGATTAAGGAATTATTAGACATAGGACAAATAAAAAAAAAATAAAAAAATAATAAATAAAAAAACTATGCACAATAGCCAGATTGTATCTCCCAATAATGCCTTAATCTTTCAAATATATGAGTAATTTCCAATGCAATCAGTTGTTGTTTTTTTTTTAGTTTCTCAGTGTTTCCCCAGTTAGTCCCAATTTATTTATTTGTTTGTTTATTTATTTATTTATTGATTGATTTATTTATTTATTTTTACTAAATCATTTCATTTTTTTCCCTCGTCCTTCATTCATACATATAAAAGTTTAACTTTTTTTGTTTTGGTTGAAACCTCCTCAGTCATGATATTCAACGAGGTAGAAAGCTGTTTAAAACACTTTGCCCTCCCAAACAAATTCATTCTTTCTGGGGTGCAATGATTCACTGAAAAAACTGACAACACCTTTAACAATAAATAGAGCCTAAACTTGTAATATGTTTTCTTGAGTTCTCTGTGTCTGTCCCAATGATTACTTACTTCCAAAGAATCATCTGAACTTTAAAATAAATAAATAAATAATCTACTGTAAGTCCCAAATTATATAACTATTCCCAGTATCTTCCTACATAAAGAGACAATCTTTCACTGAAATAGTAAGTGAAGAAGTAAAGTAGTGTTTCTCTACAAAGTTTGTCAGTGTAAAATATATGTGCTGCCAAATATAACGAAAAAAGTGTATAAATAAAAACAAAACATGCTAGCTTCCAAGCTACCAAAATTTCTAATAACATTAGAGACATAACAAGATTTTGACAAGGTTTCCACAAGAGTATCATAAACCAGCCATAATTAAAATTTTAACAAAACAACAAAATTAAGGAAAATCTCAGAAAGTCATGTTAATCTGCTAACCTATACCTGCATACTATACCTGCTAACTAAGTAACATATAAACAGGAATAAGTTCATCTGCATCATACCACAAGATAGAATATGTATAAAGCAATTTGATATATCTAATTGTGATTCACTACTGCAATTATTTGCATGTTTTGATTCATTATTTCCATGTGTCTTTCCATGTGTAATGTCTTTCCTTGTGTAAATAGCATATTAATAATACTAAAATTACTTCATTGCAGAGCATGGAAGATTGGACCTATGCAGCATCTAATGGAAATATAACAAAGATCAGGTTTTTATTCCTTTTTTGTTCATCATGCCAATTTTAGTTTCTGCCTAAATGATAGAGTAATATTTCTGTATCTTATCCATTTTTTGCTGCCTTCCATTCCTCAGCTACGATTTTCTAGAATACAGTTGTTTCTTCAATTCACCTTCATTATTATTTTTCTTTAAATCCTCCTTTTTTTTTTTTTTTCTGTCCTGTTTTATTTTATTCTTGCTTTTCTTTCATGTAGATTTTTCAATATTTTTCCACCTGCTCTCCTCTTTTCAAAAAAATATATTTTATTGTATGTGTGTGAAGGTTTATTTTTATTATTCTTGACAAGTTTAAATTGTTGTAAGTAGAGGCATTTTTATATCTTTCTATTTGACCTGTTGCTGCAGGCATATCTCAAGACGCCTGGAAATTGTGCCATTGTCATGTATATTTTCTTCTATAAAGAGAGAAAAGAATAACTCATTTTCTGCCTACTACTTGTAACACATTCTGTATGCAAATTAAATAATATTTAACAAATTTTCTGCACCAAGAGTCCCTAATGAGAAATCTAATATTTGTACAATTCAATCTAGTGCAATAAACAGTTATTTGGATAACCATCTAAAGTTTAGATGTTAGATTCAACCACACTGAATCAAACCTTTGAATCATTGGAAGACACGAAAGACTAACATTTTACAAAAAAAAAGAAAACATTCCATTGAAGACTGGTAAATATATAAGAACTTTAGCCTAAATTTAGGTTAGACTCTCAATACCTTCGTTAGTATTTTCTGATCATAGCAAATACTACACTGAAAAAGCGTGGCATTATTGATCGCAGCGTGGATCTGCTTTTAAATAACTAAAGCAATACAATAATGTTAAGACTTTTTGTTTTATAATGAGATATAGACTTATCTGCCTATCCAAGAGAGGGGTCTGTCTGATATGGCTTAAATATCAGCGTATAAGTAATTGAAAGACTATATACCTAAGGCTATTTTAACATTAGCAAATCATGCAGTTCAGTGGTTGCAGATCTGTGGAGAGACAACCACACTATACTCATTATGGCAGACTTTTTTCAGGATAGCTTTCGTGTTGTTCCATGGAGTGAATGCCACCTAGCAGCTGGAAGATGTTAAACATACTAAAGGCTGACTAAAGGCATACTAAAGGCATGGCTGCCTCCTCCAGCAGCTCCAGCCCAGGACCTCCTGACTGGGCCTGGAGCCAAGCCTGTGAGACCCAGGTGTCTCTTCCCAGGCCAAGGGACATGGATGACACTTACTCCTCTGCAGGTCAGGAAGATATTTATTAATATGTTTAATTGGCAGCATAATGATGTCCATATTTAAAGGAACCTCTGTGCTTTGCTCCGCTTGTGTAAATTAAGGGTAAGACTACTGAATCTAGGAAAGCGGAAGTTCCAAAACAAAAGAACTAAGGCAAGTGCCTCAGGTACTCAGAATGAGTTTCCAAAGATAGCACAAACTGTAGCCACAGAACACCTAGTTACTAGGCTGCCAGGCAGAAGCTTTGAACAGCAGACAGGCAACAACATTACTGTGATAAAAAGATGGTATTAAATATGTCATCATTAATTAATTAATTTGCTAGTGGATAAAACAGTGACAAATAATCAACTCTGCAAAGGGTATGGATGGATTAGGGCACAGAATGTTAAAGTATAGAAACAGTCAATCAGAATACAATGCATATATATATATATATATTAATGACAAAGAGCTATCAAATATTTCTGGTCAGACAATAGTAAGGCTTTGTCTGTGTTGACTCTTATGGAAAAGATTTAATACTTCGCCTAGTTGTGTCTTGATTCTCTCATGCAGCAAAGTTAGGTTTGTTTTGTCACAGGAGTAAAATGAAACAAATTGAGATGATATCTCCTGTATCTTTGCCTGTGTAGTTTAATAATAAATAATTCATTCTAAGTACATAAAAGTCCAATATATATATATATATATATACATACATATATATATAACTGATTCTCTTCCCTGTCATAAAATTTGGAAGATAAACTTTTTGATATTTTCTTGAATTTCTCCATCAAAATAATAAGTAGAACAACTCAGATTTTTCATTCTACTAGGTAAGACCTGAACCATACTTGTAATATTAAATTATGTACATATTTTTCTGTGTGTATGTACTTGGGTAAACATTTGTTTTTTCACGACTATATTTAGTTTCTTGTTTGTTTGTTTGTTTTTGTTTTCTCAAGAACTTTCAAAATTACTGGGAGGTATATTTTTTGTACTGCTGCTTTTTTAACGTGATCAGAAAATCTTGCAAGATCACCCTGGTCAAGTAAACAGTATCTGGAGTAATCCTTCAAAGTTTAGATGCTAGCACAGACATATTGAGTCAAATATTGTAGCCATATTGATTAGTACCTATTAATTTTTAAGCTTCTTCTAAACTGTCTCAAAAAGGTTGAATTGCTTGTGTCAGTTGATATGGCTGACAAATGTATTAGCATATTAGTTATCTTTAAAGATAAAGAAGTAGACTAGTTATAAGAATAAAGAAGTGTGAAGAACCTTTCAATCACAGGCCAGTCAAGAATCTGCTATTCTATACGCAATCTCATAAGTGACAGTGTCCAGAGTGGAGAGAGATCCCAGATCCACAGCCCCCAATGCACTGCATGGCTGGTATGCTGATGCACTCAGCCTTCCTGACCTGTCCCTGGAGGACAAGAAAATGAAGCAACTCACAAAACTGCATAAATCTGTGATTAAAATGTTTTGGTATTTAGTCTCTGCATCATCATTTAGTCTTAAGTCTTAACAGTGCCCTGAAGGGATGCAATCATTTCCTTATTTTCATGTCTAATTTATACAAAGAAATCACCAGTAGAACATTCATCAAAAGTCAATTTTATCCAGGATTCCTTCTGCAGTGGCATTGTGAAATGTGAGAAATCTGCCAAATGTTATAAGACATTTAGACCCTACTGTCTGAAAGTAGTAAGCTTGAGAAATTTCATAGTTTTCACACAAGTAAAAATGACATGGAAATCAAAGGTCTTAGAGGAAAAAAAAAAATAAAAAAATCCATGTGATGCCTTAACGTAAAACACATTTTAGTGACGATGTATTTTTCTTTAATTTTTTTCACTCACTAGTATGGAGGCCACCTATTTTATCTTCTGATACTGTTCTTTTTCTGAAGTTATAAGTACTTGTACAACTTTGTGAAAATAAGTTAAAGGATATCAGTTTAAAGAAAAGAAGATGAAGTTTACATTTAGTGAAAATACTTTCAAGAAAGTAGTCTAAGCTTTTCTTTTTTGCCTTTTTTTTTTTTTTTTCTGTCTCAATACTGGAGAAAGAGGTCCACACCTATATAAAGTAAATTTACATTCAATATTTGCAACATAAAAAGGATCCTAAAGAGGATAATGACTTCTTAATTTTTGGTTTATTTCTGCTGCTAGTAGCTTTAGTCTTCAAGGAAACAGAGCCTCTCCTTACCTGTGCCAGTCTTTCCTACAGTCTTTCATTTCTTAGGTAACACTCCAGTTATCTTAGATATCCTGTCTTTTTTTTTTTTCCTCATACCACTTAAATCAAACGACTATTTTCTGCCTTCTTCATTACATGTTATGAATGACCTGTATTGAGCATGACATTGTTAATGTTCTAATTAATAAACACCAACAGGATGGTTTGTTGGGAATACTAGCCTATGGAAAATTTGAATAATATCTTGAGATCAAACTTTTTTGGAAACAGCCACTCTGCCATGGTGTCAGGTTTTTTCACATGATAGCTAGCTATTGCCTTAAGGAGGAATCACCTGATTAGACCAATTGTTTCATATTGGGTGATAAAGCTATGAATCACAAGTTTGGTGTTTTTTCGGTAAAAATGTGTCTCTTCTTTTTCTACCAGCAAGGTCAAAATATATCTTACTGTTGAAACAGGATTTCCTCTCTCAGTGTCAGAAATGTCTACTGAAAACAATGTTTTCAGATTAAGCCTAACTCCAAAGAAAATGACAAAATTGCTTCATCTTTTTTGAGTGGTGTCATGGTTTTAGCTGGGATTGAGTTATTTTTCGTTGTATGATGTTGTGTTTTGAATTTTTGATGAAAATAGTGGTGAAAACACACTGATGTTTTAGTTGTTGCAGAGCAGTGCTTACAAAGAGACAAGGACTTTCTTGCTTCTCATGCTGCCTTTCCAGGAAGGAGTCTGGGGTTGCACAAGGATCTGGGAGGGGACACAGCCAGGACAACTGACCCAGTCACCAAAGGGATGTCTCATACCATGTGGCATCAGACTAAGCAATAACAGCTGAGGAACAAAAGGAGGAAGGGAGGGATGTTCGGGAAGATGGTGTTTTTCTTCCCTGGATACTGTAATGTGTGATTTGCTCTGCTTTCCTGGAAGTGGCTGAACACCTGACTGTCAATGGGAATTAGGAAATGAGTTCCTTGTTTTGCTTTGCTTGTATTTGCAGCTCTTGCTTTACCTAGTAAGCTGTCTTTATCTTAACACACAAGTTCTCACACTTTTTCCTCTCTGATTCTCTCCCCCCTCCTACTTAGGGAGAGTGAGTGAGTGACTGTGTGGTATTGAGCTCCCTGCTGGACTAAACCACAATAAATAGTCAGTTCTGTCACTGAAGTCTTATTGCTTATCTTTGGAAATCTCTTCATATATGTTTTTGTCTCCATTGCCAGTCTTCCAAACTAGCTCCTTAGAAGTTTTATGCATTCCCACACAAAATGAAAGAAATGAAGTGGTGGAGGATGGAGAAATGGGGATCACAGACTTCATGGAGCAAGCTCAGACCCTGTACTGCTATCCACAGACAAAGTGCTTATTTGTGCATGTTGAAATGGCTGAGTGAAAGAAAGATCTGGCAGAAGAGATGGCCCACACAATACTGAGCTCACTCATTCCTGTTCTATCCTTCTTTCCTTTCCTTTATGCTTCTTTCCTTTTCAGAAACTCACGAAGGTCACTAGACTCATGGTTTGTACAAATCTTTGCTTAGCCAAACTCTCCTCTATCCTTTGAACACAGAAATAATTCAAAACAACCACTTAAGCTATTCTAAGAGATAGCAAACTCATTTGAACCTATTTCTGGTTTCTCCACAGATAAGAGAAGGGAATGTGTAAAACTGTAAGGAGGAGGAATAAGGGCGTAAAGAAGTTTAGCAGCAAACAAAAAGGAAATTTTAGCATAATATAGAGAAATTTGAAGAATTTTCGCCATGCATTACAAAAAGCTTTCAGTTGTTAAAAAATTATAATAACAAATAAATAAATAAATAAATAAACAAAATAAAATAAAATAACTGTACAGTCAGCTATATGGGGATATCAATCATTTGATTCTTTTTATATTAATAAAACATTTCAAGAGAAAACCTAAAATTTAAGAATTAAAAACATATCTGTCATTTAGGTATTATAAGCCATAAAGCTAGTAAAATACAAGAAACTCCAGGAGGCTAGCAGATCAGTGATGTGCATAGTAATTACACTGAAATGTTTTTCAAAACATTCAGAGTAACTTTGTATTTATGCTAAGCAGAGAAACTGAACCAGGTGAACAAATCGACCAATTCACAGTTTCCTTGATCAGACAAAGCTCTTTGGCAATTGAAAAGTGATTATTATTTTACCATTTCATTAATAATCATTTGTTAAAAACACATTGGTCTGCTTCTCTATAAGTCCTCTAGAATAAATAACATGATTAGATGTGTGTGATGAAGTTACAGATTTTTGATATTATACAGACATGTTCCACCTTCCCAGTAGAATGTTAGAAATGAATCAGAAGGGAAGACTAGAGCTTACTATACCTGCTGGCATGGATGAAAAAATAAACAATTCCACACAATGTTTTTTTTGACCCGTCTTTCCTAAAAAAAATGAAGAAGGACCACAATTATGTAAGAAATCAGCAGGTTCTGTTAGACTGCATTATCTGCTCACTTTTCCTTTGATTTCTGTTTTTCTTCCCCGTAATGTTTCATCCAGGTTAACTTCAAATTAATTTTCAAGCTAAATTCCTCTCACTCATTTCTCATTAGTAGTCTTTTTTTCTTTTTTCTTGGTCTCCTTTTATTGATGTTTTCAGTTGAAGCCTCCAAAATTCCTCCAATTCCTCCATTCTCTAAGTTCCTTCTCAAAAAAAAAAAAAAAATTACCAACCACTACCATGCAATAACTGTATGATAACTGGAGATGTATCTGCTATAATTCAGTAAATGAATATAAACTAAATCAATTAGAAAGCAAAAAACAACAACAATAGCAAAAATTCATGCAGATACACAGCTGAGAACCTTATTGGTAAGTAGAAGTTCAAATTTTTTCCTACATTCACATTCTAAGTTCAAAGAGTATTTCCATTATGTATCTGAATTTTCTGCATCTCTCTTCACAAAGAATTAAAGAAAACAATAATAATATAACCTCATGTACTGGGATAAAAAATCAAAGTGTGTCCCAGATGCCCAGGAAGTACATCTGTGTCCTTCCTCACCAGATGCCTCCTATTGAATGAAAGCTTCCTATTAAGCACTAATAGGTTTAATGATCACAGTGACAGTCAGGATAATGGAATACTTGTAGGACTCATGTTTCACCGATTCAGGTTTTTCAGTTTTTGTCCTGTGGGGAAATCGTGAAATGGGCCACTCTAGAATTCATCTGCTAAAGCAAAACTCCTCATCTATCCATTAGATGGAACTTGAATTGTGATTCACTAAGAATTTATTGCATTGGACAATTCCCTAAATAAAGTTTCATAGGAAAATATTAAGTAGCCATTTTGGTTGAAAAAGTTGGTTGAAAAAGTGCAAATGTGAGAACAGCTCAATATAGAGAGCATACAGTTTAGAAAAATGAGTCAGTGTTTAGAACAGTTTTGAAGAATTTTATAGGGAGAGTTATATTAACTGAATTTGATGTCTAATCAAGTTACTCTTGTCCACATAAACATGTGGAAAAAAAGTGCTTTCAGGTAACTGAAATTGGCATGCAGCATAGTCATAATTTCAAAAACTTTTTTCTTTATTTTTTCAGTTCAGATTACCTGAAGCTGATCTGTGTTGTATCACCTGGCTGACTGTTTTGAATCACCTTGGTTATCTTTTGAATCATCCTGAAAGAAAGAAGCTGCAAAAACCTGCATCCAGCCTATCAGGGAAGTACAGATGATAAATGGTGTATTTATGCTGGAAAACACCATGACTGAGTATATCTCCATAACTGTATATACAAAGATACAGTCCAGATGACTGAGTGAAAAATCATAAAGGTGAAGCAATTGTTATTATTATGACCTTTTCTCTGAGTTCAACAAAAGAGTTTCATATATATTTCACCCTGGATGACCCACTGTGCCCAATTAAAACAAATGTGATATCTCCTGAATATCTCAGTTTAGTCTAAGAAAATATCTTTAACAAGTAATGTATTCAGAAACAGAATTCTATCTTTCAGAATATACCTCCCACATTTTAACAATTAAGACAATGAAAAGCACTTCTTAGTGGTGATGACATTTGGAATTTGGAGGAGGAGGAGGAGGAGGAGGAAGAGCAAGAAGAGGAGGAGGGGAAGGAGGAAGAGAAGGAGGATGAGGACAAGGACAAGGACAAGGACAAAGTCTTCTGCAAGCATCTGGAAGTAGCCTCATGCAGTCCAAATGGTTCTTTCGATGTCTTGAAGATAATTTTCTGACACAGGTGGTGGAGGAGCTGAAGAGGCAGGGGGTGCTTCTGGACCTTGGTTTTGGTCTTTCTGGACCTTCGCCTCAGGACTGCCTCCACCAAGAAAGACGGAAGGGTTATTGTTGTGGGAGACTCTCTTCTTAGGGGAACAGAGGGCGCTATTTGTCGGCCTGACCCTACCTGTAGGGAAGTCTGCTGCCTCCCTGGGGCCAGGGTCAGGGACGTTGCCAGGAAACTTCCCAACCTGGTACACCCCTCTGACTATTATCCTCTTTTGATAGTCCAGGCAGGTAGTGACAACATTGAAGAGAGAAGCCTGAAGGCTATCAAACAAGACTATAGGGGGCTGGGACGGTTAGTGGATGGAGCAGGAGTGCAGGTGGTGTTTTCGTCCATCCCTATGGTGGCAGGGAGGGGTACAGAGAGGACACGGAAAACCCACCTGTTAAACACGTGGCTCAGGGGCTGGTGCCAATGCAGAAATCTTGGGTTTTTTGACCATGGGGCACTTTACTCGGCACCCGGCCTGATGGCTGCAGACGGGTCCCTATCTTTTAGGGGAAAACGGATCCTGGGCCAGGAGCTGGCAGGGCTCATTGAGAGGGCTTTAAACTAGGTAAGAAGGGGGATGGGGCTGAAGCAAGGATTGTTGGAGCTGTGCCAGGGGGAAAAATAGCAAGACCGGGGGATAAGGCAATGGCCCAACTGAAGTGCATCTACACCAATGCACGCAGCATGGGTAACAAACAGGAGGAGCTGGAAGCCATCGTGCAGCAGGCAGGCTATGACTTGGTTGCCATCACGGAGACGTGGTGGGACCACTCTCATGACTGGAGTGCTGCAATGCCTGGCTATAAGCTCTTCAGAAGGGACAGGCAGCACAGAAGGGGTGGTGGTGTGGCTCTCTATATCAGAGAGTCTTTCAATGTTGTAGATCTCAAGGCTGGGAATGACAAGGTCGAGTCCCTTGGGGTTAGGATTGGCAGGGACAACAAGGCTAGCGTCCTGGTCGGGGTCTGTTATAGACTGCCAAACCAGGATGAGGAGACGGATGAGGAGTTCTACAGGCAGCTGACAGAAGTTGCGAAATCGTTGGCACTTGTTCTCGTGGGGGACTTCAACTTCCCTGACGTATCCTGGAAGCACAACACAGCCCTGAGAAAGCAGTCTAGGAGGTTTCTGGAGAGCATGGAAGATAGCTTCCTGATGCAGCTGGTTAGTGAGCCTACCAGAGGTGGCGCCCCGCTAGACCTTCTCTTCACAAACAGAGAAGGACTGGTGGAGGATGTGATTGTCGGGAGCTGTCTTGGGCAGAATGACCACGAAATGGTGGAGTTCACTATTCTTGGCAAGGCCAGGAAGGGGACCAGTAAAACTGCTGTATTGGACTTCCGGAGGGCTGACTTTGAGCTTCTGAGGACACTGGTTGGTAGAGTCCCTTGGGAGGCGGTTCTGAAGGGCAGAGGAGTCCAGGAAGGCTGGGCGCTCTTCAAGAGGGAAATCTTAATGGCGCAGGAACGGTCTGTCCCCACGTACCCAAAGACGAGCTGGCTGGGAAGAAGACCAGCCTGGCTCAACAGAGAATTGTGGCTTGAGCTTAGGAGAAAAAAGAGGGTTTATAAGCTTTGGAAAAGTGGGCAGGCCACTAGGGAGGACTATAAGGATATTGCGAGGCTGTGCAGGGGCAAAATTAGTAAGGCCAAAGCTCATCTGGAGCTCAATCTGGCTACTGCCGTTAAAGATAACAAAAAACGTTTCTATAAATACATCAACACAAAAAGGAAGACTAAGGAGAATCTCCATCCTTTACTGGATGCGGGGGGAAACTTAGTTACAAGAGATGAGGAAAAGGCGGAGGTGCTTAATGCCTTCTTTGCCGCAGTCTTTAGCGGAAATACCGGTTGTTCTCTGGGTACCCAGTACCCTGAGCTGGTGGAAGGGGATGGGGAGCAGGATGTGGCCCTCACTATCCACGAAGAAATGGTTGGCGACCTCCTATGGCACTTGGATGTGCACAAGTTGATGGGGCCAGATGGGATCCACCCAAGTGTACTGAGAGAACTGGCAGAGGAGCTGGCCAAGCCACTGTCCATCATTTATCAGCAGTCCTGGCTATTGGGGGAGGTCCCAGTTGACTGGCGGCTAGCAAATGTGTCACCCACCTGAAAGAAGGGCCGGAGGGCAGACCCGGGGAACTATAGGCCTGTCAGTTTGACCTCAGTGCCAGGGAAGATCATGGAGCAGATTGTCTGGAGAGTCGTCACATGGCACTTGCAGGGCAAGCAGGCGATCAGGCCCAGTCAGCATGGATTTATGAAAGGCAGGTCCTGCTTGACGAACCTGATCTCCTTCTATGACAAAGTGACATGCTTAAGGGATGAGGGAAAGGCTGTGGATGTGGTCTACCTTGACTTCAGCAAGGCTTTTGACACCGTCCCCCACAGCATTCTCCTCAATAAACTGGCTGCTCTTGGCTTGGACTGGCGCACGCTTCGTTGGGTTAGAAACTGGCTGGATAACCGGGCCCAAAGAGTCGTGGTGAATGGAGTCAAGTCCAGTTGGAGGCCAGTCACTAGCGGCGTTCCCCAGGGCTTGGTGCTGGGGCCGGTCCTCTTTAATATCTTCATCGATGATCTGGATGAGGGCATTGAGTGCACCCTCAGTAAGTTTGCAGATGACACCAAGCTAGGTGCGTGTGTCGATCTGCTTGAGGGGAGGAAGGCTCTGCAGGAGGATCTGGATAGGCTGCACTGGTGGGCTGAGGTCAACTGCATGAAGTTTAACAAGGCCAAGTGCGGGGTCCTCCACCTGGGATGCAATAACCCCAAGCAGAGCTACAGGCTGGGAGATGAGTGGTTGGAGAGCTGCCGTTCAGACAAGGACCTGGGAGTGATGGTGGATAGTCGGCTGAATATAAGCCAGCAGTGTGCTCAGGTGGCCAAGAAGGCCAACGGCATCCTGGCTTGCATAAGAAACAGTGTGACCAGCAGGGCTAGGGAGGTGATCGTCCCCCTGTACTCAGCTCTGGTGAGGCCGCACCTCGAGTACTGTGTTCAGTTTTGGGCCCCTCGCTAAAAGAGGGACATGGAGGTGCTCGAGTGAGTCCACTGAAGGGCGACAAAGCTGATAAGGGGTCTGGAGAACAAGTCCTACGAGGAGCAGCTGAGGGAGCTGGGCTTGTTCAGCCTGGACAAAAGGAGGCTCAGGGGCGATCTTATTGCTCTTTACAGATACCTTAAAGGAGGTTGTAGAGAGGTGGGGGTTGGTCTGTTCTCCCACGTGCCTGGTGACAGGACGAGGGGGAATGGGCTAAAGTTGCACCAGGGGAGTTTTAGGTTGGGTATTAGGAAGAACTTCTTTACTGAAAGGGTTGTTAGACATTGGAACAGGCTGCCCAGGGAAGTGGTGGAGTCACCATCCCTGGAAGTCTTTAAAAGACGTTTAGATGTAGAGTTCAGGGATATCGTTTAGCGGGGACTGTTAGCGTTAGGTCAGAGGTTGGACTCGATGATCTTGAGGTCTCTTCCAACCTAGAAATTCTGTGATTCTGTGATTCTGTGATACCTGCAGGGATGGGCTTGTTAGGGATGTGAAGGTTGGGGGCAGCTTGGGATGCAGCAACCATGAGATGGTGGAGTTCAAGATGGAACTTTATTGAAGAAGTAAGGCAAAAAGCAGGATTGCTACCCTGGATTTTTAGAAAGCCCAACTTCAACCTCTTCCAAGGCCTACTGGGGGTATCTCATGGGCTAAATTACTAGAAGGCAAGAATGCTTGTGAGAGCTGGGCAACATTTAAAGAGCACTTCTTCCAAGCTCAGGATTGGTGCATCCCAAAGAGTAGGAAATCAGGGAAGGGGGGGGAGGAGACCTGTGTTGATGAGCATGGACTTCATCGACAAGATCAAAAGGAAGCGGAAGGTCTATGAAATGCAGAAAAAGGACCTATCCTCCTGAGAGGAGTATAAGAGTGTTTTCAGGTCCTCAAGGGACATGATGAGGAAGGCTAAAGCCCACCTTTGAAGCTTGTAAAAGAGATATGAAGCCTATGAAGCTTGTAAAAGAGACAAAGGATAATAAGAAGAGGGTTTTTTAAGTATGTAAATGGTAAAAGGAAGACTAGAGATAATATGGGTCCCCTGCTGAACAAGAATGGTGTACTTGGAACAGGGGATGCTGAGAAGGCGGAGATACTGAATGCCGTCTTTGCTTTGGTCTTTGCTTCAAAGACTCTCCCCCTGGGACTCCTGGACTCTGGAGGGAGAAGAAGGAGTCTGGGAAATGGTGATCTCCCCCCTGGTTGTAGAGAGAAAGGTTCAGGAGCATCTGAGTGAGGTCAATGCACACAAATCCATGGGCCCCAATGGGATGTATCCATGTGTTCTGAGGGAGCTGGCAGAGGTGATCTTTGAAAGGTCCTGGAGAACAGGAGAGGTGCCTGAAGACTGGAGGATAGCCAATTGTGGTGTTTATCTGCCTAGCATGGTAAAACCACCATAGTCCACCAGGGTCCAATGGAGGGCCACAAATACGATACGGGGCCTGGAGCATCTTCTCTATGAGGAAAGGCTGAGAGACCAGGGTATGTTCAGGCTTGAGAAGAGAAGACTGAGGGGGGATTTTATGAATGTTTACAAATATCTTAAGTATGGGAGACAGAGGGATTTGGCCAACCTCTTTTCAGTTGTTTGTGGGGACAGGATGAGGGGCAATGGCCAAAAAAAGCATCACAGGAAGTTTCACACCATTGTGCAAAACAACTTCCTCATGGTGAGGGTGACAGAGCACTGGAACAGGCTGCCCGGGGAAGTTGTGGAGTCTCCTTCTCTGGAGATATTCAATGCCCATCTAGACTCCTACCTGTGCTCTAGGGAATCTTTTTTGGCAGGGGGGTTGGAGCTGATGATCAATTGAGTTCCCTTCCAACCCCTATAATTCTGTGGTTCTGTAAATGTCAAGTAATTGTTTCTGTTTAGCCTTCTTTTGTTTACAATAGTGCCCTTACCGCTGATATATAAAAATTCTATTCTATTGTAAACAGAAAAGAAGCTTATTTAAAACTTACTGATAATGTGGTTAAAATTTGTCCTAAACATTTCCTCTTTAATGCTTCTTTTAGGGTGACTATATATGTATCAAATTTCTAATATTCTATTGATATCCTTATATCAAAACTTATATAAAGTTACAACTTTAGCAAGCCAATGTAGTTATATTAATATCGTTTTAATTATATGTAGCACTAATTCCACATCTCTTTTGGAAACATTTTTTCAAATATTTTTTCTATGTTACCAAATTTATTAACATGAAATTATTATTAATATACTTTTATTAACATGAAATTTTTGTGTAGTCTTTTGTCAGTAAGGCAAAGAAGAAATGAAAGAAGAGACTAAAGAAATAGAAGAAAAATCAAAACACTGAAAAACTCTACTTGTGAAGAGCAAAGGTTCTTTTTCTTGATGTATGCTTTATAATTCTTAGGAGTAGGCACCCACTTAAATTGGAATGACTTTCTCTGGATTACTCATAGGTCAAAGATCCAAGACACAAATGACAAAAACACAGAAAATGAATCTCATTCCCTTGCTCCCTGCTACCCATCCACCTGAGGGGAAAAAACAAACAAAAATTTGTTTACACTGAAGTAAAACTTATAATTTCAAGGGTCTCATAAACCAAAATCTGAACCTGTTCAGTTTACAGGCAGTTTTTATTGTTGTGGGGGGAAAAAAAAAAAAAAAAAAAAAAAAAAAAAAGAAAAGTGCTTGGAATTATAATCTGGAAAATACCTTTGAAATTTGGCATTTCCAAATAACGAGCCCTCAAAATGCATAAAATATAAAAGTGTTTTGTTGTTGTTTTTAGAGGAAGAACTGTAGCTTTCATTATTCAGAAAATTACTTTTCTAATCTCCAAATGTTTTTTGTTGTTGTTGTTGTTGTTGTTTTTTGTTGTTTTGTTTGTTTGTTTTTTTTTTTGCAAATGGTGCCCAAAAGGAAGACAAAAAAAATTTGAGGAAAAAATCTCTTATTTCACTGCAATTTTTTGTGTAATGTACTGACCTAGTGATCAGGTTCTCAGCTGATCTAGGAAATCAGAAAGCCAGAAAATTTTTCCATCTGTGAGACTCAATTTGTGTCTTGATATATGTTTAGAAGTGTTCCTGAACAAGAAAGATACACATTTTGAAAACGTCATATTTCCAATCAGCTTCTTGAATTAAAATATTACATCTAATGTAAACAAAAATAACAAATAAAATAAAATAAAATAAAATAAAATCTCAGTTTCATATTGATTAGAAATGTAGTATAATATTGACCAATTGACCAATAGATGGTATCCGTAATTTTTAATATCATGGTGTAACATTAACATCTATTGTAAGGAAATCCATATGCTCAAAAAACCATGTGTTATATAATACAACACATATTTCATATTGGCTTTTATTTTATTATATTTTATTATTCTAAGTTTATGTGTTAAAATATTACACAATGAATGCATATAATAAATATCTGGAGGCTAATATTAACTTGTATAAAATAAACTGACTTTGCATTAAGGAAAATATGAATGGAAGTCTTTAAAAACTCTTTACATGCATAGTTCTTTAGTAAGTATATTATATGTCCCTGTATGTATCTTAATCAGAAAATAAATAAATATAAACAATCATATCACAGCTGCCAAGCAGAAACCTGTTTCTTATCTTATTCACTACTGTTTCATGTTCTTATCTTTCAGTCTTGCCACTAACTCAAATTGTATTTCAGAGAATATTTAACTTTTCAGTAATTCCTAAATACAAGGTTTGGCTGATTTTGTTTTCCGTGCTACATAGCCCTATAAAGCTTGGTGAAATTAATAAGACAGTCTAGCAAATGAAAGTGTGTTGCAGGAAGAACGGCCAAAAACACAAGACACTAGTATGGTCAGATCATGCTCTCTCTTTATTACTCAAATAGCCTGACTTTTATAGCAAACTTAACAGGGGTGGATAGTGTCTCACACAAGAGTATTGGTCAAAAGCACTCAGACAAACAACTGCAAGAAAACAACCCCACCTGCAAGAAAACAACCCCCTTGTGTTTAGCAGTCACGTAGATCCCGTCCTTGAAGCCAGCTGCTGGCAACAATATTTTTCTAAATTCCTCATTGGAATTTAGAAAATTCCAATGGGCGATGTGGGAACACTTTCATGGGAACTTCTCATAGTCATCCTGGTAGTTTGGATTGCACAGCTGCAGCAAGTCATGGCCTCTTTGCTGTTTCAAAAATCCCTCAACAAAAGTGGTAGCATTTTCCACCTACTTTGCACTCACTGTGTATAAGTTTAAGTGATTATAAAGGTACTGTGCTGTAAAGAATCTGGTTGCTAGTCTTCAAAATCAATGTTTTTTATCAATAAAAATTAATCTGTAATCATCACATCTGAGGCTATGTAAGTCATCTCATCTACCAGAGATGTGTGAATACATAATGTGCAATAGGAAGTAGTGAAGCATCTATAATTAAGTGAAAGGTCAAAGCTGTATGAAATCTAAATTATCTTCCGTCTCTGGGATCAGAATTAAAGCACAGAAAATAAAGTGAGAGTTTCACATCCAAGATGTCATAATTGATGAATTTATAATAGGTATTGAAGTGACTACCAGTGAGTTCAGAATGAGCAGTTTCAACACTTTATGAAGACCACTGTTTATGTAGGACTTAATGTGCATAGGGCCTAGATGCAAGTGGTTTCACTGATTTTACCAATATAACACTTCACTGGTGTCCAGGAGAAATTTAAGAAAAGAGATTTTCAGTCAGTCAATAATGAGGTTTCATGTCTTAGTATTTCAGTTGATGGTTATTAGCACACAGGCAGCTGTGCTTGCAATATATGCATGTAGCCAGTACTGAATAATTTGTGACTCTTAAGATTTAAATTGAAAACATCATAGTTGCCTTTTCAAATTGAAATCAGCTGTAGAGGGAGTGAAATATTTTCCTTAAAACTGGAAAAAGTGCTGGATTTCATACCCCTGAGGGGAATAAAATAGTGTTATGGATTTGGACTTCAGGCAAATATAAAGAGGCATCTCTTGAATGTCGTTATCACACAACAAATCATTTAATTTTGCAGATCAGAAAGCCTCATGAACTTTCTGATGAGAGGATAAAACCCATCCATGTGATAAAATGCCTATGAGAAGTTTACCACATGGACACAGCAAGAAAAATTCCTTCCTCTGAACAAGCTCCCTTTCCATTCCATTGAATCTTCACCTCTGCTGCATTTAGAAGCCTAAAACAAGACACTATCTTTTGCGGTTGGCATGCAGGTTGAACCCTCCAATATAAAGGAAGTACTTAGTCCAGACCTTATACTTCCTAGAAAAACCTAATCACTGTCTTAATGGACAAACAAGACACCCTTCTCGTTCCTTGAAAGGTTGCAGGAGCTAAATCAATGCATATACCCAAACAGCGGAGCTTTCAAACTAGTGACTAGATGTAAATATTTCCTGGCAGCCTCAGAGAAAGAATCATTTTCAAACATACTCCTTTGCAATGTTTACAGTGAGACAATCAACTTCTAGTCCCTGTTAGATGCAGAGAGACTAGTTACCATACTCACGACTCCTAATTCTACATACAAATTACCAAGTCTTATAGTAAGTTGCCTGCCCACAACCATCACAGGATAGAGTATAGTATTCAGTCCCAGGCCTGTATCTCCGATATTGTCATTTTTAGTCTGTAAACTTCACTCTGCAAAGAGTAGAAAGTCGTGTTCTAGATGAGACATTTTTTAAATATATATTGTCACTATAAATCTATATAAAGCTGGTAAATTTACCTTTAAATGCTCTTTAATAAAAACTCTTACGAATATAAAAAATGAAGCCTGTGAGTTGAGATAACGACCATCTATTAGGACAGAAAATAAATGATGATGATGATGATGATGATGACAATGATAATAACAATAATGATAATAATAATAATAATATGTACAAAAATAGCGATGCATAATGCAACTGCTCATCACCCACTGACTGATGCCCAGCCAATCCCCAAGCAGTTGGTCCCCCCACCCCTGACAGCCACCAAAAGTAATTGTTCAGCATGACATCAGATGGTATGGAATACCCCTTTGGCCAGTTTGGGTCAGCTGTCCTGGGTCTGTCCCTCCCAGCTCCTGCTGCACCCCCAGCCTGCCTACTGGCAGGACAGAGTGAGAAGCTGAAAAGTCCTTGGCTTACTGTAAGCACTGCTCTGCAATAATTAAAACATCAGCATGATATCAATATTATACTCATCTTAAATCCAAAACACAGCACCACGAGTTACTAGGAGGAAAATTAATTCTATCCTATTTTAAAGCAAGACAATATCATCTCCACTTTTTTTTCTTTTTTTTTTTTCTTTTTTTCAACAGAATCAAAGAACAGCACTTAAATTGATTTATCATTTTTAATTTTATATATCTGTGGATATGTAGCTAGGTTAGTACACTCCTGAACTTCATAAATACCTCAGTATGTCTTCTAATCCTATGCAAAATCTTTAACTTGCATCAAACTTGAATCCAGGAGGCTGAGCTCTGAGAATATTTTACCATTACAAAAGAAATCTCTGTTGTAGTCTACATGCCAGTATCAAGACCTAAAAAACTTTTACAGCTCAGTTTCTATGCAGAAATATCCTCTAGTTGTGTGATTCATGGGAAGATCAATCCAGAGGTTAAACATACATAAACAAACTAGTCTATCAATTTTCCCAAACTACCTGTACAATCTTATCAATAACTTACCTGCCAACATCATTCCAGAAATTTCTTTCGTAGTGCAACAACAGATGTAAAACAAGACAGACAGGTTTTTTTTCCCCCTTATTTAGGAGAAAAAACTTTGTGAAGAATGAAAAAGTTACCCACTTCCAAAACCTCCATTATGTTTAAGACCCAAAGGTCTCTGACAATGAATAGCTCATTATTTGATCTCATTACCCTGGCATTGTACATCCACTGAGTGTCTGGAAAAGGTACTTCCTGCAATCATTCCAGAGTATCACTTGGAAATTAGCATGTTCTTCAATATAATACATATACATAGTTGAGGACGTATAAGAACATAGTATGAAAAATAGAGTCAAAAACTCGGAGTTAATTCCTTTAAATGACAGCAAAGATCAGCAGAGATTCTTTTTTTACTTAGTGAAATTCACACATACTGTCTGGGCTGGGCTTGAAGTATGAATGTATGAAATTGTACATGTCCTCTAGTTAAGAAGTTATTAGTGCTATAAAAATTACCTGCAAAGTAAACAAGTTCAGGTCATAACAAGACGGAAATGCAAATTTAACGTGTTTAAAGGTGTTAAGCATGCTCAAAGCTGTATAGTATGTACCAGAACAAAGCCCAGTTGTAAACTTTCACGTTTTGATCTCATAAGGTCAGTATATGTTTAGAAATACATTTCAGCACTCAGACTGCTAAAAGCAAATAGAATCATAGAGTCATAAAATATCCCGAGTTGGAAGGGACCCATAAGGATCATCAAGTCCAACTCTTGGCACCACACAGGTCTATCCAAAAGTTTAGATGTGCACAGTCCAATTGCTTTTTAAATAAATGAGGGTCCCTCCTCAGCCTCCTCTTCTCCAGGGTGAACAGGCCCAGTGACCACAGCCACTCCTCATATGTCTTCCCCTCTAGGCCCTTCGTCTCCCTCCTCTGGACACTCTCCAACAGTTTTGCATCCTTTTTGTACTGTGGTGCCCAGAATTGCACACAGTACTCAAATACATTCATCTTTCAGTTCTCTTCTGACATATTATAAAGGCATTTCCTCACCTTTATTATTATTATTATTATTATTATTATTATTTAATATCAAAGGATTCTTTCTCATTTCTGTTCTCTTCTGCAGACAAAATTTATTCCTTAGATCTTCTTTAACCAGTTAACCCCTGTGATGTTTCTCAATCCAAATACACAGGACTTACAAGACCCTTGTCCCTATACATTGCCCCTCCATTCTCTACATATGTAGAGAAGCTCTCCTTCCTCAACTCACTCTTATATAAATCAAAAGAGATTCTTACACTTAATCAAGCCATATAGAGGAAAATAAAATAAAAATGTGCATCTATTCTTACACATGAACATTGACACTCGAACACATTGACAATAAATGAATAATTAGTAACATCAAATATCAGGATATAGATTAAATATATGAAGGAACATATTTCTTTAAAGGTTATTAGACTAAAACATAGAAAGAAGATGTAGTTATTTCGAGATTGCACATGCACGCATAAGCATGTTGTATTAGTGCACAATGAAGAAATAATAAGCAAGATTCAGCAAAAAGACAGTTGCGGGCAATGCATTTTCATATGGCAGCAAACAGCATACACTTGCTGTTTTGCCCAACTTGAATTGTAGTAAAAGGCCCTAACAATAATTACCATTTTTTTTTCTATTTCTAGCAAAATAGCACTGATTTTCACTGTGCATAGAAAATCAGCTTGCCACAAATGTTGAATTACACTTTCAGTTACATAATGGTCTATTTTCTATGTAAAAAAATTGGTAATTATCACTAAGCATCCATTCATTAAAAAGAAAAATGCTTTTTCATTATAGGTTAAAAATGAAAAAATATATATGTCATTAGCTTCAGTTAGTCACCAAGCTGTTTATTAATAAAAGGCCTTACAATAGCAAAATAAAGCAATCCCTGACACAGTGACAC
>NC_140124.1:73358802-73568607 GCF_964035555.1 Netta rufina | reverse complement strand
CTGGAATTTCCTTATAGGCCTGCAAAAACACTACTACATGTTTCATTACTCTTTCTGCCAGTGCAGGTCTACCATTAAATAAGGCATTAATGCTGCATTGTTTAAATAGTACTGCTTTTCTAACTGATTTCAAAGGATGCAGCTATTATGCTTTCTGAAGAACACATACATGTAGTCCTATAGGAGAATTAGTTCTGAATATGGACACTGCTGCTGCAGTATAACATCCTACAACACTCTCAAAAATTGATAGATTTATATGATTAACTGACCTGATTTTTCTCCCAGTTTTTTTATTACTGATGATCTGTTCTTTATTTTTCAATTGAATGCTTCCCATAAATGGCAAAGATTACTTTTTTTACTGCCATAGAATTCTTTAAGCATGTACTCTTCTGAACAGAAACAGCAAAAGAAAATCACAGAATATCTCTATTACTTACTTTTTCCTGTTTTTCCTTTTAGTATTAAAAAATCTTTTTTTTTTTTTTTTTTTTTTTCCAATTGATAGTCTATATTTTTTATACAGAATCCAATACCCAGCATCAACATTGCCATATTAATCATGCTGTACTGTGTCTCTTGACTAAGTGGTACTTTATCATATAAAAACTGATGGTAACAGCTGTCAAAATTACAATGAAAGCATAATGACTAATAATGTCCTTTAAGTGATAAAGTGCCTTGTTTTACTTCACAGGTGGAGGGGGTGTAGGAAACTGTGGTTATGCCTGCATTGGGGCAGGTCTGCTCAAGCTCAGGGTAGGAATGTAGAATGCTATAGTGTTTAAGAAATTCAAAGTCTGACCAGATGCTGAATTGGATTAATTTATTTATGTGTTTACTTATTTACATAAAGGGTGCACAGGTGGCTAATTCTCTTAAGTCCTTTTTCAGCATGTAAGTACTTTATACACTGGTAGTGTTCTTAATGCTTATGTTATTATTGTTACAGAGAAGATAAATGTCTATAATACATCATAATAAACAGCAGCAAATTTTCATTACCAATTAACTTAAACAAATTTGGAAAGAAATTTTAACACTGAGTCTATCAGTAATTAAGTGATTTTTGAAGAACTGTGATATAAGCTTTTCATTAAAAAACTTTTACCTTACTTTGCAAAGAAAGAATACATAAGGCCTCAAATAAAATTCAGTAACGTTCCTTTACTTATTTGCTTAGCTATATGTTCTAATTATTATTTTAAGAAAAAGTATTTGATTCTTATTATTTAATTTTAATTTCAGAAGATGGTAAGTATGCTGTCGAGTATTCCTTTCTTGAGAACTGTTATCTCATCTAAGAAGAGCTAGAAATGAAAAAAAAAATGCATAGGCTACTTATTAAGTCATTGTTTTCTTACATTTAATATATGACTCTGAAGATGTTAACTTTTACCAAGGTTAGGAAGTATCAAACGAAAGCCAACAAAATAAGCACAGATATTAATTATGAATACCTTAATGATTAAGAAAGTTCTGGAAAAAGATAAATTTAAAACAGCAGAAAAAATAACTCTGCTTTTTTTTTTTTTTTTTTTTTTTTTCCCCATAGCTTCTCTGTGTGGATGACAAGGCAAAACTGTTTTCTTTCCAATCTTAGTAGTGACTACAGTCTAAGGGTATCAGAGATAGCTATGTTTATAGTTTATTAATGATCAAAGAATTTCACTTAATGATTTGTAAATACAGTGTGTAATGACGCCAAAATCTTCACAACATCAGAGATATGAATAGTATTAACTTATCAAACCAGAAACATGTAGATCAGCATTTTTTCAGAGACCAATCAACTTGTTTTCTTGAGTCAGTTCAATGAATATAAAGCCTTGTAATGGAATTAAGTCCTCTTACTTTTTTTTTTTTTTTTTTTTTCCTTGTAAGATTAGGTCATTATTCTTCTCCTGAAGTGCTCAGTCTAATAAGTTTGGTTTTAACATCTACTACTTTCTCAAGATGCTGTGGTATTGCAACATCTAATGTTATTTAGTCCAAGCAAGATTAAAATATTGTTCATCATTGAGTCCCACTGGACTTACCTGTTTGATAATGGTGAATCACAGAATTGTCTAGGTTGGAAGAGACCTTGAGATCACCTAGTCCAACCTCTGACCTAACACTAACAAGTCCTCCAATAAAACATATCACTAAGCTCTACATCTAAACATCTTTTAAACACCTCCAGGGATGGTGACTCAACCACTTCCCTGGGCAGCCCATTCCAATGCCTAACAACCCTCTCAGTAAAGAAGTTCTTCCTAATATCCAACCTAAAACACCCATGGTGCAACATTTTTTCCCCCCTCATCCTCTCACCAGGCTCGTGGGAGAATAGACCAATCTCCACCTCTCTACAGCCTCCTTTAAGGTACTTATTAAGAGCGATAAGGTCGCCCCTGAGCCTCCTTTTCTCCAGGCTGAACAAGCTCAGTTCCCTCAGCCACTCCTCCTAAGACTTGTTCTCCAAACCCCTCACTAGCTTTGTCACCCTTCTCTGGACTCACTCGAGCACCTTGATGTCCTTCTTGTAGCGAGGGGCCCAAAACTGAACACAGTACTCGTGGTGTGGCCTCACCAGAGCCGAGTACAGGGGGACGATCACTTCCCTAGCCCTGCTGGCCACACTGCTTCTTATGCAAGCCAGGATGCTGTTGGCCTTCTTGGCCACCTGAGCACACTGCTGGCTCATATTCAGCTGACTATCCACCATCACTCCCAGGTCCTTCTCTGCCAGGCAGTTTTCCAACCACTCATCTCCCAGCCTGTAGCTCTGCTTGGGGCTATTGCGCTCCAGTTGCAGGGCCCAGCACTTGGCCTTGTTGAACTTCATGCAGTTAGACTCAGCCCATCGGTGCAGCCTATCCAGATCCTCCTGTAGAGCCTTCCTACCCTTGAGCAGATCAACACACGCACCTAACTTGGTGTCATCTGCAAACTTACTGAGGGTGCACTCGATCCCCTCATCCAGATCATCGATAAAGATATTAAAGAGGACCGGCCCCAGCACCGAGCCCTAGGGAATGCCACTAGTGACCAGCCTCCAACTGGATTTGACTCCAATCACCACGACTCTTTGGGCCCGGCTATCCAACTAGTTTTTAACCCAATGAAGCATGTGCCAGTCCAAGCCACGAGCAGCCAGTTTCTTGAGGAGAATGTTGTGGGAAACAGTGTCAAAGGCCTTACTGAAGTCAAGGTAGACCACATCCACAGCCTTTCCCTCATCCACCAAGCACGTCACTTTGTCAAGAGGAAGTTTGCTTCCTCTTAATGCTGTACTGCAGTTTCTGTTATTTTCCATTCTCTGATTTGCTGTCCATAGTGTTTTCTTGGAAAACTCAACATGATGCAGTAACTTTTGCCATTTTTTTTTTTACCAAAAAGGTGGAAAGTCTGCTCTGTACACAATTTAGAAGTGTAATAACAAAACCTCATTTTTGCTACAGGTATGACACCTCTTAATAAATACAATAATTTTTAAGTTAGAGATTGTGTATTTGTGTACCTTGTATGCCTTGTACTAACAAGGCAGGTACTTTGTAAGAGGAACTTGAGGTTTAGTTGGGGAAACAATCTTGCTTGTTGCATTATAGTTAATACTTTTACAAGTAAAGATGTCTTAACATTTTTAAACACATCAAGATGCTCAATATCCAGTGCTATTTGATAGTGTTACAATCATTGGTGATATGAAATCAGAGTCGGTGTAATGTGTTTGTAGTGCACCTGGTGTCATGTATTTGTAGTTTTTATATAGTGTAGATGATTAAACAGAGAAAGAACAAGCTGAAGATGGAAGTTGGTTTGTTTCAAACAACTTTGAAACATTTTTATCTTTCAAAATTAAATGTCATGTCCATGTGCCATGTTTGTTTCACAAAATGGTGACTTCTGAAATAATCATTCTGTCAGTCAAGTGCTTTCTGAATGGTGTCTGATCATAATGCATCTGATCTTGGATATTTAGGATTCCTTCTTATTGTCCTGTTGAATTCACCGGCCTTAATTTTTCTAGTGACAAAACCACAAGCAGGACTGAGAGTCATAGCATAGACAAGAAATAACCTTTTCTGAAGATACAGTAAAACACAGGGGTCGGATGATAAAATAGTTACTGCTGCAGGCTACCTTCATTCAGATCTGACAGATTATTGATTCCTTGCTAATTTTCTTTTCTTTTTGTTTTGAATATAATTACTTTGATCTGCACATCATTTTCATGCTGCTCTGTTTGATTCAAGAAAAGCAGTGATAACTGAATAGCTACTGAGAAGAAATGACAAAACCTAACTTCTAGGAGCTCTGAACATATTTGTGACTAAGTGATGGAAAATGTGCTGATTATAAATTACTCAGATCATTTCTGTACTTATTTTTAATGAGGCAAGAATGTTGAAAGGGTTTTGTATTTTGTTCAAGTATCTTATTTTCATTTTTAAAGGGAAATGAATTGCTTAATAGAGAGCAAGTGGATCTAAATACACTTGCAACCGAGTCCTTTTGAGCACAGTCCTGATCTTTAAGGAGATAAGGAGAAAAGAAAAACTGAAAAGCCTTCCTACACTACACTACCTGTAGTGTTTTTATTTATTTATTTGTCTTCTTTCAAATGTTAGCTGTCAAGCTAACAAGTTTACAAGAAACGAAATATTAGTTGATGCTCTGCACCGATCAGAATACAGTACCATCTGTAATGATAAAATCAGGTAATTACATAATATCTTGTCATTCACTGAGTTTCAGAAATAAAACAGCTTCCTTTGACTAAAGGTGATACAAACTACAAGGGTGAATTCAGTGCACAATAAAAATCCTGTAATGTCTGTCTCGTGTTTTACAGACAACACAGCTGGGATTGAAACCAGGAAAAATGGCTACAGCAGGAGGCAGCAAGAGCTGTACTTTCTTCCAGTGGTAATAGAAGATAGCAGTTACCCTGTCCAGAGCAGCACAAACACAATGACTATCCGAGTTTGCAGATGTGATTCTGATGGTACCATCCTGTCCTGCAATGTGGAAGCAATCTTCTTGCCAGTAGGCCTCAGCACTGGAGCACTGATTGCCATCCTGCTGTGTATTGTTATACTTCTAGGTTAGTTCTCATGACACAATTTGAGGTGTGTTATTATGACTCACCTGTGAATTACTAGTGAAACACTAGTGTTGTCACTAACGTAATCTGGTGTTTAAAAAAGCCACTGAAAATTGCATGGATGTTTAGGAGAACTTGTGTGCTTCTACCTTTCTAGGAAAGCATCCCAAAACATTGACAATGAATGTGAATCTGCTAACCCCTACATGTTTCATATCACATGAAATGAACCAACTTTCAGTGGAACCTGAACAGTATTTTTTCTCTGAAACAGTTTCACTTAATACTTTTCTTGAAAAGCTGACATTTTTTAAATTACAAAGGTAGAAAAGTCTTACTGACAGTAACAGCAGTAAAGGACTTAGTAAAGTCCTTTATTTAATTCTTAATACCAACTTGAGAAAATGAAAAGTGATGTAATGAAAGGAAATAAAAGAATTGTAATGAGGACTGTGACTGGCTAGGTCGCTGTAAAACTTGACACAAACATTTTAATTTCAGCTTGCCATCCATAACATGGCATCATCATCTAGATCTACATAATATTTAAATCTCATCTTATTTACAGTATGCCCAAGGCAATCCATACTAGTGTGCATCCTACCTAGAGTATAGCTTTAATGACCCGGTAATAAATTCAAGACACCTTTGTAATATACACAGGCTCACTGTGGGCTACGTAATGCAGACTGATTCTTACAGAGTCCTCTTCTTGATACTAATGGACTTCCTAGATCTCATGCTAATCCTTGTGTAGGTTTATTGGATAGGCAAAAAGAGCACAGACACTGAATATAATGTAGGGATTGTTGAGGTTCTGCTCGAGTGGGTAGCCGAGCTCCACCACAGCCGCTCTCTCACTCCCCCTCCTCAAAGAGAAATGGGGAGAAAATATGTGAAAAGGGCTCAAAGGTTGTGATAAGGACGAGAAAATCACACAGTAATTATTGTAACGGACAAAACAGAGTTAGCATAGGGAGATAGTAAGATTTATTGCTTATTACTAACAAGCTAGAGAAGTGGGAAACAAAGGAAAGAAACCAAAAGCACCTTCCCCCCCATCTACCCTCTTCCACCTCCTCCCCCGAGCGGCGCAGGGGAACGGGGGAATGGGGGTTATGGTCAGTCTACAGTGCTTCTTCTCTGCCACTCCTTCTCAGTCACTCTCGTCCCCTGTGCTGTGGGGTCCCACCCACAGGCGTGGGCTTCCCACAGGCAGCAGCTCTTCCAGAACTGCTCCAGATATGGGTCCATACCACGGGGTCCATCCCTCAGGAGAAAACTGCTCCAACCTGACTCCCCTACGGGCAGCAGCTCCTGCCAGGTCACCTGCTCCTGCATGGTCTCCTCTCCACGGGCTTCAGGTCCAGCCCGGAATCTGCTCGGGCAGGGGTCTTCCACAGGCGGCAGCCTCCGTTGGTGCAGGGCCACCTGCTCCACTGTGGTCTCCTTCATGGGCTGCAGCATGGAACCCTGCTCCACCGTGGTACTCCATGGGCTGCAGGGGGACATCCTGCTTCACCATGGTCCTCACCACAGGCCACAGGGGACTTCTGCTCCAGCGCCTTGTGCACCTCTCCCCCTCCTTCTTCACTGACCTTGGTGCCTGCAAGGCTGTTCCTCAGTCCTCTCACTCTCCCAGCTGCTGTGTGGCGCAGCGTTTTTTTCCCTGTCTTAAATATGCTCTCACAGAGGCGCAAAACAGCATAGCTTATTGGCTCAGCTCGGGTCAACAATGGGGCCCTTACCAAACATGGGGCAGCTTCTCAATCCTTCTCACAGAAACCACCCCTATGGCCCCCTGCTACCAAAACCTTGCCACGTAAACCCACTACAGGGATACATCTTTCCATTTGGATATAGTAATTTACCACTTAAGTACTACAGGATGGAGGTTGCATTAGCAGCTTCTAAGTAGCAGTGGGTAAAATTCAGAATTTATGTTCTGTAAAAATTTTATATTGTGAGAAAAATGTTGTTTGAAATCAGAATGAGAATGACAAATGTTCATACTTTATGGAATGAGAATTAATAACAAGTACACCCATCCTGATGAATTAAAACAAAAAAAAAAAAGATAAAAGCCCTTAGGTCAGTTTTTCTGAAGAAAGGAAACTATCTTGTCTACCACAAGTCCTTGGGATTACTTTTTTTTTTTTAATTTTTAAATTAATTTAATTTTATTTCTAGGGGGTTGCTGGATAAAAACAGCTAAGAGTGAGCTTCATAATAATAATAAAAAAGCCATTATGAAGTTTTGGCTTATTTCAAAGTGAAGAGTTCAGTCAGTTATAACTCTATCTTAAGGCAGGATTCTCAGGATATCTAAACTCTCTGTTACAGACTCAAGTGTCTAGAAGACCTAAACACAGGTGTAGCAAAGCATTTTATTTTGCCATTCTTATGTCCGGTAATCTGGACTGTGTGAACTATACATCAGAGAGCCTAGCACTTTTAGTCCAGGTTTTTAGCTTTTTAGTTTCTGGGCAAACAGGAATACTCAAAGTCTAAATTTCTCCCAGATTTGCTAAGATTTTCTCTTCAAGAGAATTGTGTTTATGTTTCCCTAATGGTTTGATGAAACAAATAAAGTATTTATTTTTAAAAATCTGCATATCCAACCAAAAATAGTTATGTCAAAGAACTCCCCAACTCTGCTGATGATGAATGCTCTTGGCATATATAACACTAATGAAAATATTTGAATGCATGGTTTGCACAGAACTCCAGACCAAATTACTGACATTGTGTTTGGAGAAGAGGTTTTAATCTTTTAATAGCTCCCTTCATTACAATCAGCCTGGTATATTACCTAGAAAAGATAATGTATAAATTATGAGATCTCTAATGACATGTATATCATAGGAGAATGACATTTATCTTATATCCAGACTTTATCTTTACTATTCAGCTGATAAATTAAAAAAAAAAAAATCCTTCAGGAATTTCATTACTTGCTGTGAACCTGTCCTCCCACAGTCACTAAAATTGTACTTGAAGTCATTCTCATTGAACTTATTTCTGTATAAAATACAGTCAATATATTAGTACTGGGAGTTATTTTATGCCACACAAACCTGACCATGAATTTGTAATTATTGCAACTCTGTATTCATTATTGTGTTACTTCACTAAGAGCAGTTAGGATACTCTCATTTCTACTAAAGACAGTTAAGGAATTAAATATAAGAAAATGCCAGTTTACTATTAGCAGATTTTGCATTTGATAAACTGTATCTCTGAACTACTGAAAAAAAAAAAAAAAGAAAAAGAAACAAAAAGAGAAAAGAAAAAAAAACATACAAACAAACAAACAAACTAGCAAACAAACCAAAACAAAAAACCCCAACCCATAACCCAACTTCTATTGAGTAAAAAATCACAGTTGGAAGGCGATTATGGAAATTAACTAGTCCAACCTCCCTGCTTGGAGCAGGGCCATGTAAAGAAAGACTGTATTCAGCTGGGTTTTGAATATCTCCAAAGATGGACGCAACAGAACTTCTATGGGAAACACGATCCAGTGCTTGGCCATTGTGACCGTAAAAAAAAGACTTCTTTTACTTATGTTTTAATGGAATTTCCTGTATTTCAAGTTATACCGCATTGCCTCTTGTCCTGTCACTGGGCTACTGAGAAGACTCAGGCTCCCTCTTCTGTACTTCATCCATCAGGTATTTATGTACATTGGTATAAGATCCCCTTGAGCCTTCTCTCACCAGGCTCTACAGTTGCAGCTCACAGTACCTCCTTGTATGTCAGTCAGATGCTTCAATCCCTTAGTCATCTTTGTGGCCCTTTGCTGGATTTGCTCCAGAAAGTCCATGTCTGCTTTGTATGGAGAAACCCAGCACTCCAGATGTGGCCTCACCAGGGCTGCACAGACAGCAAGGATCACCTCCCTTGGCCTGCTGGCAACACTTCCTAATACAGCCCAGGCTGCTGCTAGCCTTCATTGCCACAGGGGCACATTTTTGGCTCATGGTCGACTTGCTGCCCACCGGTATTTCTAGGTCCTTCTCTACCAAGCTGCTTTCCATCCAGTTAGCCTACAGCATCTACTGGTGCATGAGATTATTCCATTCCTCCTGTTGGATTTGGCATTTCCCTTTGTTGAACTTCATGAGTTTCCTATTGCCCCATTTCTCCAGCCTGTTGAGTTACCTCTGAATGGTGTCACAGACCCAAGTTTTCTATCATCTGCAAACTTGCAGATGGTGTACTCTGTCCAGGTCATTAATGAATATGTTAAACAAAACTGGTCCCAGTATTGACCCGTGGTTTATCATTAGGGAGTGGCCTCAAATATCTAGCTATCAATCACAACATTTAAAGCCTAGCCATTTGGCCAGTTTTGCCATCCACCTCACCATCCAGTATCTAGTCGACACTTTTTCAGTTTTTTCTGTGAAGGTTATTATAGAGATAGCATCAAACACTTTGCTAAAGATAGGATAAAATACATCCACTACTCTCCTTTCATCCACCAGACACCTCACTGTTGAAAGCTATCAGATGAGTTGATATCGGGTGAGTTTTCCCTTCAGAAAGCCATGTTTACTTCTGATCACCTTTCCTGTTCTTAATAGGTTTGTTAAAAGAAGGGTTTCCAGAATTATTTTCTCCATTACTTTCATCAGGATCTGAGGTAAGGCTGACTGGCCTGTAGTTCCCTGAATCATTTGTATTCTTTGAAATAGTAGTAACAATTGCTCCAGTACTCAAATTTCTCTCTGTCACCAAGACATCTCAAAGATTATCTACAGTGGCCTTGCAATTATATCAGTCATTTCTCTTACCACAGCATACATCTTATCAGGTTCACTGTCCTTGTCTATGTCCAGTTTGTTTAAGTTTTCCCTAACATGATCTTCTTTGACCAAGGATAAGACTTCACTGCTCCAAAGTTTCTCTTTGGTCTCAGGGACCTGGGATTCCTGAACAACAACCTCACCAATAAGGACAGAGGCAAATAAGTGTAGCCTTTTCTGAGTCCTTTGGCACCTGCTGCATTCATCAGTGGGCCCACATTTTCCTTGGTCTTCCTCATGCTGCTCAAGTACTTGCACAAGCCCTTTGTGTCCCCCTTGAGATTCAACACCAGATGGGCTTTGGCTTGCCTAATCCCACTCCTACATTTTCTGCTACTGTATATTTATCCTGGCTTACCAGTCTTCGCTTCCACCTCTTATATGATTCCTTTTTGTCTCTGAGTTTAGTCAGGAGGTACTTAATGATCCATGAAGGCCTCCTGCTGCCCTTGCTTGATGTCCTGCTCATTGGGATGGATTGCTGTTGAGCTTGAAAGAGGTGATACTGGAAAATCAACCAGCTCTCTGGAACCCCTTATCTCTCCAGAACCATATCACACGTGATTCTTCAAAGCAGATCCTCACAGAGGCCAAAATGCCCTAAAAATAAATAAACAAACAAAAAGCTGAAGTAGGACTTTTTTTTTCTTCATTTGAAAGATTCCTTTATTTTCTTTTCCTTTCCTTTTCCTTTCTTTTCCTTTATTTTTTGTTTTCCTTTAATACTGTTTTGTTGTTGTTCTTTTTATTTATTTATTTATTTTATTTCATTTCTGTTCTCTCTTTGAAGCATGGAAATTTGGGGATTTTTCTCTATTATGTTATGGAAGACGTTTAAAAAAAAATCCTCTGTCTCTCTGAACTACAAGTCCTGTCCAACCCTATTTTTTACATAAAGCAAGTCAGCAGGAAGATTATTTGTTACCTCCTTCAGCAGCACAGCAAGCACTAAGGAAAGTTAGATTCATATATCAAACTGCAAATCACTTTTTATTGGCTAGAGCACTGCTATTTTTATAAGAATAATAGGAGCCTAATTTCTAAGGGAAAAAAAAAATCCTTTTGGTTTCTCATAGCTTTCAAGGGAAGATACAATGATATATCATCAGAGTACCAAATTATTTCTGTGCATGTCTTAACTTCAGTTTTTTCTCGTTACAGTCATTGTGGTATTATATGTAGCACTACGGAGGCAGAAGAAAAAGGACACCCTGATGACCTCTAAAGAAGACATCAGAGATAATGTTATCCATTATGATGATGAAGGAGGTGGAGAAGAGGACACCCAGGCTTTCGACATTGGTGCCCTGAGGAATCCCAAAGTGATTGAAGATAACAAAATGCGCAGAGACATAAAACCAGACACCTTGTGTTTTCCGCGTCAGAGACCACCAGTGGAAGATAACACAGACATAAGAGATTTCATTAATCAAAGGCTGCAGGAAAATGATGTGGATCCAACTGCACCCCCTTATGACTCCTTGGCAACCTATGCTTATGAAGGAAATGGATCTGTTGCAGAGTCTCTCAGCTCCATAGAGTCCCTTACTACAGAGGCAGACCAGGATTATGACTATCTGAGTGACTGGGGACCTCGCTTTAAGATCTTGGCAGACATGTTTGGAGAAGAAGAAAGTTATAACCCCGACAAAGTCACTTAAGAGCAAGTACAATGGTGAAATAAAAAGAAAAGTAAACCAACAACAAAATAAAAAGATAAACCTAAGCTTTATAATAGGACAGAATTCCTTTGATTATAAAAGACAGCAAATATTTCCAGCAAGTTACTACATTTATCATACAGTCAGTTTTTGTTTGATCTACAATGGAGAGATAAATCCTGTAATATACAGTTTTTTGTTGTTGTTATTTTGTTACTCTGGAATTACACTGAGACAAGCTCAGGCCTACAAGGTACAGTTTACCGATTGACGTAGAAAGAAGATAGCTTTCTGGCATCATGGTGGAAGAGTGGTAGCTTTTTCGTAATTCCACTAAAGTGCCTATTGAAACTTTTATCATTTAAGTGGTAAAGAGTCTGATGTTATGGTGTTACAAAACTGAATGGTAAATTGGACATGAACTTTAAGACAAGAAGCAATAGCAACACGCTGACTTCTTTTAGAACAAAAATGGACAAAACTTCCTAGAGTATATCTAAAGACTAAAACTAAGGAGTGGGGATGGGAGGGGGAAAGGTGGGTGTTCATTGTGTTTGGGGTTCATGGGTTTTGTTTTGTTTTGTTTTGAAGAAAACAGAACATTGAGGCACCATATTTCTTCTTCCAAAACTTCACAGAGAATTTAAATTTAAAATGCTAGTGCTCACTCCGAAGTTGTAAAGCCAAAATTAAAAAGGAAAAGATCTTAGCATACATCAATGAATATTTAAATGTTCATGAAAATATTACATTTTTTTTTCAGAATAATAAAAGATGAAAGCAGCTACTCCTTTATGCGAAGGAAATTTCCCTTGGCTTTCCCTCTTCTTTTAAAATGAGACTATTATTAGAACAGAAAATGGGGAGTTTTATTTCTTTAAGAGTATTGTTGTATTTTTAGTACCAAGACATTTTTTTCCTTGTAATTATCACTAAAGAAGCATTTGTAAAGAACTCCACATCACTTTTCTTTGCAATTAGATTGTTCTGTATGTACTGTAGGCATACATATTCTATACATATTATAGAAGTAGTTATTTTGTAACTCACCATTTGCTACAGTTCACCATATCATCGTATTTTGGCATTGTATTAAGGCACTATGCCATGGAAGAGCTATTATAAAACTATTTCATGTGTCCTTTTCTGATGATCTAAGGCATACACATTTTGTAAGGTTTATGGGCCCTGACTTGTGAATATATTTAATTCTCCTTCTAAAATCTACACAGTGCTATACAATCTGTTGAGCTCTATTTCTGATTAACAGCACTGGCAAGGTCAACCTAAGTCTTTCATGAATAAGACATCTTCCATTCACCTCAGGTCTGCAACTTATTTTTTGTACCACTGTACCATTAATTTTGTACCATTTTGTACCATTAATAGCTACCAGATATCATTTGCTCACAAGCCTGATTAACACACCCAAAGTTCCCTTTACTCTCATGGAAATGTAAGGGTATTTCGAATGTGTGTAAATGACACTCCCAATAAGATTTTAAAAGACATATAGCTTAAATAAGATTAGGATCATTTGGTGCAATTGGACAAGGCTCCACTAAAATCAGTTGACATAGCTCATACCAGCAGAGTGCTGAGGAAGACACACTGTGTGTGGTAATGAGAAATGTTTTTTGTTGGTGTTTCTTTTTGTTTGTTTGTTTGTTTGTTTTGTTTTCGTTATTTGCAAAGGTATTCTATGTTTCTTGAAAGACAAATTAAGGCAACAAAAGCTCTCTCTCACATGACAGGGAAGAAAATGGATTAGAAAGGGCCATTGAGTAACAATTTTGACATTGAAGGTGGTGTTTTTAAATGTTGTGCTTCTTACGGTGTGGAAAGGGCAACTTGATACTGTAGAGTAGAGCTCTGAGAAAAATAAATAAATTATATATATATATATATATATTTGCTACTAGTTACAACACAGGTTTGATTCATGAAAACTTCACTCTTTTGGAGGTACTTTGCAATGCTTCCTCATGTGGCATATGCATTATAATATGTCCTCCCCTGCTGCCACAGCTAAAACAAGGATCTGACACCGCTCATTTACGGACATGCAATCCTGGGGTCAACATCTGCTCTTTGTATCTGTATTGGTCCTTAACAATTATTTACACTAGTAAAGTCAACATAAGCAAGAACAGAGTTTGGCTTTCTGACATCACATAGCAGGCTTGCTCCTGAGAAAGTTGCAATTCTAGCAGCTACTGGGTGAATATTAAGACTCTCAAACAGGCTGGCATTTGCTCTGAGCAGGAGAGTCTGTATGGAAACCTGACACACAATATGAGTACACAGAAAACGTGATCTTAATTGTGCTATCACACACGATTCAGATACAACAGTGAGTTTATATGCTAAATAAATAATTAATTGAATATTAAATGCATATTTTTTTTGACATTTATGAGCTTTGTAATTGAGATGTTCCTATCACATAATTAATAAACCTCCAGGAAGATTAAAAAAAATAAGTATGTAATACAATTATCCTATAAAATCTTAATTAAAATCTAAGACATCTCTTTAAGGAGTAATCAAACAATTTTGACTTAATGGGGGTATTTTTTGTAAACAGCTCTGTAGAACTAAGGAAAGTGAGTGCTTTACATTTATACATAATCTGGGATCCAAGTAATTTGTGTTTAATTCCACTTTCTGTCACTGTCTTTCTAAAGATGCCTGTCAGGTTTTAAGAACTTTTTTTTTTTTTTTTTTTTTTTTTTTTTTTTTTTTTTAAACAGGAATTGCACAAATATGAAGTTTACAAGATTTAAAATACATCAAGGCATCTGAGATGACACAAAGTCAATGGGATTAAGGAACCCCAGTACATTTGTAAATTCTATCAAATAAGTACTTGTGCTTATAAGCTACATATTTTTGAAAAATCCCCACAAAGATCTGCACAATCTAGATCTTACAGTGGATGTCTGTCTGTCTGGACTGTGGAAAAAAGCCATAAACCTCCACATTGTATGAGTGACAGGAAGCTACATATGATACTGCTTAAAAGGCACTAAAGTGGTAGAATCAAGAGAAGTACTTTTCATTTAAATTTCCAAAGTTAAGATAATGGTGCACAAACATCTGACATCATCTTAAATGTCTTAACAGTGCCCCACCAAAACACAAAACATTCTGTAAAATGCCTTCAGCCTGTGAAGGCTTTGAGACGCTGCACTGGCAGAGACAAATCCATGATTTAAGTTAAACCATTATGGTATGATTAGCACTGCTGAAATACACATCTAATTGGAAAGCATTCAGCTAAGAATAAAAGTATTAGAGAAATCTGGCTGATAAGCTTACAGTGCAGACACACAGAACTGAAGACAAATTTATAACTGAACCTCTGAAAGGAATTTCAGGGAAGAAAGCAAATGCCTTCTGTGCCCTCCCAAGAGACACCTGAAAATGCTGCTACTTAGAAAAGTTCAGAAAATTTCACTGTGTGATCAGAACATAAAAGAATTCCAAAAATTGGATTTAAGAGTGCTACATCTCAAATCTGAAGATGCTGTTATTCTTGAAACGCAGATTTGCAATATTGTCAGTGAATCAGATAGCAAAGACTTGGAAAGCAATGTGGCACAAAGATCTGTTTGAATAATTTATAATTCTCTGATTTTAACTTTTATTTTATAAATTTGCTCTAAATTTTGCTGTTCAGAAATAAAATCATAGTTACTGAAGATTGACTTATGAAAGCAGAGTTCATTATGGAGCAAAGGGCAATAAACAACTCAACGGATTACTGAAAATATTATTCTAGACACCACGTTGCAAATGTTTTTACCTTAATATGTTCGTATACTGATAAACACAACTGATGATCTTTCAGAGTACTGAAAATTAAAGTTTGTAAAACTGCATTGCTATGAAAGACCTTTATTAAGTGAATACAAAAAGAAAATATATTAATACTCTGGGTTACTGGCATTTTGTATGACACTAGTGCCCAGGAATTCCGGTGGGCAGCACTTTGACTATGAGTCAAAAATGTGCCCCTGTGGCAATGAAGGCTAGCAGCAGCCTGGGCTGTATTAGGAAGTGTTGCCAGCAGGCCAAGGGAGGTGATCCTTGCTGTCTGTGCAGCCCTGGTGAGGCCACATCTGGAGTGCTGGGTTTCTCCATACAAAGCAGACATGGACTTTCTGGAGCAAATCCAGCAAAGGGCCACAAAGACGACTAAGGGATTGAAGCATCTGACTGACATACAAGGAGGTACTGTGAGCTGCAACTGTAGAGCCTGGTGAGAGAAGGCTCAAGGGGATCTTATACCAATGTACATAAATACCTGATGGATGAAGTACAGAAGAGGGAGCCTGAGTCTTCTCAGTAGCCCAGTGACAGGACAAGAGGCAATGCGGTATAACTTGAAATACAGGAAATTCCATTAAAACATAAGTAAAAGAAGTCTTTTTTTTACGGTCACAATGGCCAAGCACTGGATCGTGTTTCCCATAGAAGTTCTGTTGCGTCCATCTTTGGAGATATTCAAAACCCAGCTGAATACAGTCTTTCTTTACATGGCCCTGCTCCAAGCAGGGAGGTTGGACTAGTTAATTTCCAGAGGTTCTAGCCTCAGCTTTTCCATGATTCTGTGACTTGTGCTAAAAACTCTCCTGCGTACGTAGGTTCTAAACCTCCAGTCAGGTCAATGGGATCCTAACTATGTATGCATAGTAACTATGATTTGTTTTAGAGACCGTTGAAATAGGATTAGGGGAATACTGTAGCAATTTTTTAAATTGCTTGAAATTTGGACAGACTGGAAAGGGATGAATTGTTTACTGTCCTTTCCAGTAGAAGAACTAAGGGGCATCACATGAAACTAGAAGTCAGTATGAAAATAAACTGTGGTGATTCTTTACACAATGAGTAGGAAAGGTAGTCATGGATGCTCAGAATTTACATAGGTTGAAAAAGAGACTGGACAAATTCCCGAAAAACAAATCATTTGTATGTTGCTTAATACAAAGCAATCACATTTAGCTCAGGAAATTCCTGATTAACATTTGGGGGAGTCATACAACCTGGTCTGTTTCTACACACTTTTATTTTGCTAGGATATCAGCTTATGGCCACTGCTAGCTAAAGATACTAACCCAGTTTGATCAATATTACTTTCTTACTACTACAAAAAATTACTGTAAATTTAGTTGATCCTTAAATCACCATTCCATCAGTTCTAATTTACTAAATTGCATAGATAAAGCCAGTTCCTTTTTCATTACATATTATACATGCAAATTTTATGATTTCCATCAGATTTTACCTGTTGTAATTGCTTTATTTACTTCAGTTCTGTCTACTTTTATATTGTAGTGATGCACTTTTGTCTTTAACATGGACACTATACTGATTACTAACAGTGACAATGACTCAGTTTGGCTTGGTCTGTATTAAAAATACATAAATTACTTTATTACCGGGTAAAATTCCCTCTATAGTACATGTCATATTTGGCATGCCTTTCACTTCCTTAGCTGTCCTGGTTACTTTCCTATGTCCTGCAAACACATGAAGGAGAAGGGGAATGTAATGACTACCTGGCTAGATGAGTGACTGTGTTAGTCCAGTATTCAGGTGTGCAATTTACTACTCTCCTGACATGTGTTGTGCTTTTAGACATGATTTATTGTTCTCATATGTTGAATACTGTGCATTTACCAGTCAAAAGCATGCTTTTCTATTATATGCCTCTGTCAGAAAGGATAGCTCAAGAAGCATAAACTAAGCCCTTTCTTTCTTTGAAGCTATCAGGATGTGGGGAGGAAATAGCATCATAGTAGGTGAGAACAAAAATAAATATGCCTTAACAGAATATCTTATATTATTTGGCAACATTTCTGCAGTAAATAATTAAGTTTTTATTTGTATTTGGAGCTTATTTTTTCTCAGTAGTTAATGAACTCAGGGCAATACACTCAATATTATTCAGAATACTCCTGCCGGCTTCAATACCTGCTGCTTTAGCTGCTTCAGGTTACTTTGAAGTTTGATCTTTATCCCCCCATGTGTTTATTACTCTTCTAGTTCTGGTCTAGCTGCGTATCTGATCTGAATACAGCTGAACTTTCATGGTAGAAACATCAGACCAAGAAATACAAGACTCGACTGTACAGGCACAGAATTCTAGGTTGGGTTGATAAGAGATTTTTCAGAATGAATGAACATCAGCTTAATGTTCAGCAAACTGACATCAGCAGAAATCATACTGTGAATTCCATATTTAAGTTATAAGTACTAATCAAAATATTAAAACCTTTAGCATATTTTCTACAATTCTACAGTATGTAACACACACCATTTTTCTGCTAAGGGAAGCAGATGCAGAGAGAGAGAGAGACCATGGAGCTGTTATCTCCTCTTTATTTTTTCTTTTTTTTCTTTTTTTCTATTTGTATTTTCCTATTTGTGTATTCCTTTGCACATACATTAAAACAAACAAACAAACAAACAAAAGAAAATGTAATATTTTGTAGCTTAATTTTATTTTTTAGTCTTAAAATATGACAAGTATATTCCATGAAAATAGGGGAGATTTGGCAATGGCAAATGGAATAAATAGAAATACTTCAGATGGAGTACAGCAAGATATCATGTCTCAGTTCTTAAAAGTAGAAATTTGAGGATGGAAATTCAGTTAGTCTTTTTTCAAGTTCAATGAATTCACCTTAGCAATGAATGATCTTAGTAATCCTTAGTAATCCTGTGCCACAATTGGTAAATGCTTTATTTTACTTTCTAGGACTGATTTTTATTATTGTAATTACAATTACTTGAATTAAGTTATTCCAGATCACATACTTTAGTTGTCATGCTTGGCCTAGATGATGTGACTGAAAGCAACTAACGTCTTATGCAGTCCAGAGAGCATGGTAAGTAAATACAAAAAGTGATTTAATGGAACTATCTTCTGACCAGGGGTTTTCAATGACAGATATTGAGGACAGGGATTTGTCAGAATTGTTGCCTATCCTGGAAGACAGCACTTTGCAGCCCAAGCTGACAGAGCTGTCTGAGTATTCTCTTGATGGTTATGGAGAAAGGAAAGCCCTGGCAAGGTTCAGATTTGATGAAGTAGCACATTAATTTGACATCTCCTTGAGGAAATTGCTTTAGAAAACTATTGTCATAAGCAGAATTAAAGCCCCATTTTGAAATCTACACAGTAGAGGAAAGTTAAGTATCCACGAAAAGCTAAATGGGACTGCTCTTCCCATTGAAATGGTCTATAAATGAATGTAGTGCAGAATAGTCTCACTAGAAATAGCACACCACTTCTGATCTGTAATGCAGAGACTGTTCATGCATTTGCACTAGTCCTTAACAGAATAACATTGAAACACATAGCTAAAAAAAAAAAAGAAAAAAAAAAAAAAAGAAAAAAAATAAGTTGGGAGCCCTGACTTGTTTCTCTGTGTTGTTAAAAGTTTCTGAGCTGAACCAGTCTCTACCATGTTTACTACTTTCCTTGGATTCAGGAATTCAGAAATCCGCCTTCTTTTCTGCATATGACAGAGCCTCCATGGTGGGTTGTCCCCAGTGAGTGGTAAGCATCACACAGCCACTCACTCAGTCTCCAGCTACATGGTAATGGAGGACAGAATAGGAAGAACAAAAGTCAAAAAAAGTCCTGGGTCAAGACAAGACAGTTTAATAAGTGAAGGAAAAAGGAAGAAAATAAAAAATATATATATAAAAAAAATATATAAAAAAAAGAAACACCACCACCACCAAATGATACATTCGTCACCTCCTACAAGTAGACCAATGCCCAGCCAGTCTCCAAGTAATGGCTAGCTACCCAAAAAAGCCTTCCACCCCATCCCACCCACCCACCCCACCCAGTTTTATTTCTGAGCACAATGTCATACGGTATGGAATATCTCTTTGGTCATCTGGGGGCAGCTGGGTGGCATTCCCAGACTACTCACTGGAAGGGCAGAGCAGGAAACAGAAAGTTTTGATGCAGTGCAAGCCCTGTTTAGCATTATGCAGAACACTGTTGTATAATAAACACTGATTTGGTCACAGATCCAAAACACAGCACCATCACAGCCAGACACGACATACCCTCCCCAGGGTGCAACGAAGAAGTAATCTCAAACCTTCCCACTGATACCTACAGGTTGCTACAGCTGATTTATGCGTAGTTCAGGCTGCACTCGGAGAAGTACTCTTCTTCCCAAGACAGTGTGACAAATTCTTGGTCTCTACATTGTCCATAGGTTTTCTTTACTTAACCAAGAGATTTTTTCTATGTAAAATTTTCTGATAAAATAGAAAGGCAGCAGCAGAACAAAGCAGGATTTAGTGTAATGCTGAAAATTCTCTTTCACTCCATGCCTCTTCCAGTTTACCTTTGCCTGACTTTCTCAGCCTGGGCAGTGCTCAGTAACACACATCCTGCTACGAGTTAGACAGAAATCATCCCTTTCCTAAATTGCCAATGGCAATCTCATGTTTAATAGGCCTACAGTATCACACAGGCTGCTAAAGTCACTTGCTGGAATCAACCAAAACAAATGAAAAAAATAACCTTACTAAATGACAGGAAACTCTCTTCCTCCTATGCAATAGCAGAACAGTTAAAGCATGCACAAAAATTTTAAAAGCCCCACTTTGCTACCCTCCAAAAGTTAAAGCAAAGCAAATAAGACCTTGTTTCTCCCAAGATGATATTGAGACCACTTAAGTGTTCTTCACACCACCTGCTGAAGTTATACCAAAAAAAAAAATAAAAAGTATAAAAGAGCAATCATTTTTAAAAATACGCGAAGTAAGCAGTTCCCTCCTGCAATGATCAGACACTAAGAGATGGAGAAGGAAATTTCAGAAAAGCAAACAAACAAACAAAAAACTTTATGACAAATCCATGGCAAAAGAGTGAGCCTTTTTTTGATTTAGGTATCAGAACACATTCTGCAAATGTGACAGGACATATGGATGTGCTAGCTTACTACTTAATATTACAAAGATACAAATATTTTTGAACAATAGAGCATAGTATTTTTTTTTCCAATTATATCATTTTATCACATGATAAAACTCTCTTTTACCACATGATAAAGTGCACAGGAACAGGAAATACACTTTCAACAGGAAATATGTTTAAAAAAAACAACAATACATGAATCTACTCAAACATGGCTTTAAAGCATTTCAGTAAGTTTTAGTATGATGCACATGACAAACAAAAGTGAAGAGAAGCCACTGAAATCAGAGCAGTACAGCATCTGAAACCTTTTTTTTTTTTTTTTTTTAAAATCAGTCAATATATTTCAAGTTAAATTCCATGATAAACAGAAAAAGATAAGATTTTTTTTTAAGATACTGCCTAACTAGACAATACATTCTCTTTTTCTAATGCCAGTTTTCTTTAATAAAACCTAGCTTTTCTTCTTTTTGCAGTCAGACTGGTACATTTAGGAATAGGAAATTTAGGAAATAAATTTACTCATCTAGATCTGATGGTGTCTTATTTCCCTTACAATTTTTGTATTTATATTATTTTGTTGATTTTTCCCCCAGTCAGTCATCATAAAGTTATAAAAAAAAAAAAAAAAAAAAAAAAAAAAAAACAAGCAACAATGTATTCAATCAAATTCTGTAACATTTTAATTCTAAGTTAAGTTTTAAAATCAAATGTTGAGCATTTTGGGCTAATACTGAAAACTGGCTGAAGTATTTATTTTTTTAATGATTTTTTATTTTTTACTGAGCAATATCTCTCAATACACTGATTTCTAAACATCTCAAGGAATATAAGGAAACTATTTCATCATTACTCTACTATTTTGCTTAGGATTAATCATTCCAGTATAAAGACTTGGAATGAGATTGCTTTGTTTGCTAAGAGGGTGCAAAATCAACCATTCAGTGGTGGAGACGGACTACATCCAAAGTGTAGCTATGCTGCTCTGTGAAAACGTGGTGAAAGAAGGAATAAGAAGGAATTTGTCAAGGCTCCAAAGCCCTTGCTGGTTTAAAGCCCCTGTTAGCACCACAAAGAAACCTATCACCATTTATTTTCACGCAAGCCAGGCACAACACCTCTTACGGCCTACAACATGCAGCTGGCTAAGCCAACATAACTGACTGAAAAATGGTCATACAGCTGAGAAATAATGCCATGCGAATGGGTTGGAAAATAAACACAAATGTCAGACTATAGCTAGTTTCACTCTCAGGACCTCTGGTCTAAAATAATTTGAACTTTTACAGAAAAACTGCCACTGGATAACTTAGGTACCAAAGTTTCTTTCAATTTTTGGGAAGTGATATGTCATCATTCCCAAAGGAAATGTCCACTAATATACCGAATTGCTATTATATTATTCCGTTCTGAAGCATGCATGAGATTACTCGTGCTGGTACTCTTGATCTCTTAAGGGATCTGTCTTGGATATAGACTCTACAACAACTAATTTCTTGTCTGTCCTCTAACTCACATTTTTGCAACAGTCTGTTAAATTACCCAGAATAGACCTGCAATCATTACAAATCTTGATGCACATTCAATATGCATGGTTTATGATTATATATAATAACAGTTTTGTAGTGTAGGATGCACATGGTAGCACCCACAGCCACCGAGATTTTCTTTTGCTGTACATGTATCAGGCATGCTCTAGTCCTTACCTTCCCCTCTTGCTTGAATGAGGCTCAACATGAGGGGAAGAATATTTGCAGCTATTTCATTTGTTCTGAGAAATAAATGAAGATGGCTTTGTTAGAGGGAAGAAAGGCAAGCAGAACACAAATACACACAGACTATGCATCTCAAAAACACTATCTACTGATCAGCAATCTATCTTTTGTCTTTGACAGAGGTCACATCCATTTTAAAGATGAAATGTACAAGATATTATGTAGCAGAGGATACTGAATTGATGATTGTGCTGGGTCTGGCTAGGATGGAGTTAACTTTCCTCACTGCAGCCTGTATAGTGCTGTGCTCTGCACTGGTAGCTAGAACAGCATTGGTTGTTCAGTGTTGTGTCTATTGCTGAGCAGTGCTGGCACAGCACCAACTAGTACAGGACAAAAAAAAACCAAAAACACTGATAACTGCTTGAAAGACTGAGAATTCTGATTATTATTCTGATTAATGTGGGTTGGGAGCTAATGGTTAGGGCAAGTAGACTATGGAAGAGAGATGTCTACCATTTGTGTCTACATATTCTATTTGAGCATCAGTGTTACAGTCACTTGGTAAAAAGTTTATATTAGTATTAATAAGAATTATTAATGCTAATTAAGGAATACTAATTAATAATACTAATTAAGGAATACTAATTAAGGAATACTAATTAATACTAAGGAATGATGCACAATTTCTCATCTCTACCAGGATAACAACATAAGACTAAGAAGATGCCCACCATGTTCAGCTTCTTGCTTTAAGAGGTATACATGTATGGCCAAATTACATTCCTGGAAAAGCTCACATTCTGCTGATACAAATATTGCATGGCTCACGCAATATTCATATTTGTCAGCAATCTGGCTTCAGAAAATGGCATTATACTGGTTGATGACTACCAAGCGAAGAAGTATGCAAGCGAAGAAGCATGGGAATTTCATCAGCTTTCTCAGAATGACTGCATAATGCATGTCAATTGACATATCAATCTATACAGCTTCCAAATTCCAGTATATTAAACAACAAAAAAAAATATATATTTTTTTAAACAACAAAACCTTTAGGTTTCAGAGGAACTTAACTTTAACTTTGATGCAATTTTTGGCTCACTTCACTGTGTTTTGTTGTGAAATTTTCCAGTATAGTAAAAGACAAGAGGTCTGCTGGTCATTCATATCTCTTTCTCTAAATTTATTAATTTAAATTTCTTTTTAAGTTTATCCCGACAAGTGTGAATACTACAAAGTGATTATATAGAAACCTGAAATGTATATTCTTTGAATTTAAGACAAATTTGTAATGAAAAGACATTGTACAGCTGGGGGGTGGGGGGGTGGGGGGTTCTCCGGTGTCACTTTGCATAAAAATCCCATTTGTAGAATTGTGTTGTGTCTGTCTGAGCTGGAGTCACCTTTTCCCTGCAGCAGCCCGCACAGTTCTGTACTCTGCACTCGTAGCTGGAACAGCACTGATATCACTCCAGTGTTGTGTCTATTGCTGCGTAGTGCTGGCACAGCATCAGGACTCCTTCCAAGCCCCCAAGAGCCAGCAGGCTGGGGGTGGGCAAGTGGGGGAGGGGACATTGCCGGGGCAGCTGACCTAAACCAACCAAAGGGATATTCCATAACACCTGATGTCACACTCAGCAATAAAAGGGGGGGCTCTCGTGGGGGAGGGGGGCTGTTCCTCCTGAACAACCACTACGTGTTTGAGGCCCTGCTTCCCAGGACGTGGCCGAACACCGCTCGCTGATGGGAAGTAGAGAATAATTTTTTCTCTCTCTGTGCTTCTGCACGGACTGATTGTTTCTTTTGTTTCTGTTTTTCCTCCCTATTCCCTTTCCCTTTAATTAAACCTTTCTCATCTCAAACCTCGAGTTCTTTGTGTTGTATTTTCTCCCCCTTCCTCTTTGAGGAGAGGGGGAGTGAGAGAGCGGTTGTGGTGGAGCTCGGCTGCCCACCTGAGTAAAACCACCACAAGAATGTACAGAGAATTGAAACGTAATAATGATTGTTATAAGTTGCCCCCTTAATTAATTTTCACAGAGCATTGCATTAATAATAGAAAGGAATTTATTGAGTAAGCAACAGCAAGCAAAACAGCGCTGGGCGGCCGGGGAGTCTCAGCTCCGCCAACGGTGTGCACCTCACCCCCGCCAGGGTCCCTTTTTATATCTTGGTAATTCCGGGATTACGCAGTACATCCTGGTATATTCTGCGACTGTGCACACTGTTGCTAGGGGGACGTCTCTGTCCCTTTGGTGGTCGTGAAAATGAAGGCCGTAGTCTTCCTCGGCGTTGTGGTTCAACTTCTTTTTTTATTTGGTCATGTTGGCCCAGCATGAGACAGGAAGGCAGGATGTTGATACGCTACTTTAGCAACTTATCAGGAGATGGTTACATGAACTTTGCAGCAGTGTCTTTGAACAAAAGAGGCAACTGAGATGCAGAAGGAGAGAAGGGGAGGGGGTTCTCTTTTTTTTGTTACATTAAGCAAAAGAATTTTCATAGTGTCTAGCCAAGTATTATACAGCTCCTTACTTCAGCAGGGAGCTTTCGCAACTCCCGCTCCTCAAACGGAACTCCTTGTTTTTATAATATAAAAGACAATGAACAAACATTTATTGTGTATATAGAAACCTGAAATGTATATTCTTTTCATTTAAGACAAATTTATACTGAAAAGGCATTGTACAGCTGGGGGGTGGGGGGTTCTCTGGTGTCACTTTGCATAAAAATCCCATTTGTAGAATGTACAGAGAATTGAAACGTAATAATGATGACTGCAGTGTCTGGATGCTTTGTAATCATTGTAACAGAAAAAACGTGAGAATGTAAACAGCATAGCATACTACTCAAAAGAAGAAATGCTACTAAGCAGCAGTGCAGTTCTCCATGCTTTGCATCTTAGGACCAAAGGATAAAAGTTTTTTTTGTTTGTTTTGGTTTGGTTTGTGTGTTTTTTTTTTTTGTTTTTTTTTTTTTTTCTTATGCCATGATTCAATTCCTCTCAGCCACAGTGTGAAGAAAGTACGGATCTAAAGGATCTACCGGTCTGTTTGGGGATCAGAAGATAATGTTGGAAATACCTGTTGAAAGCCAATTAACCTTCCTCATTGTGAGAGAGTGCAATCAAGTATGTACTGTCATTGCTTTGTCTGGTCATTTCTAAAAGACTGCAGTGGCAGGACTTCCACCATCCTGACATGGCATTCCCAAAACATAGCTGCGAAAGGAAGAAACAAAGTGGAATAACTATAATAATAATAACAATTAAAACAAAACAAAGCAAACCACCACTGACCTGTTTAGTTGTTGCAATGGCTCATGCAGCCCTCTTAGAGCTTGGGTCTTTGCTGCCCTCACGTGGCTGGTAGATTCAGGATTCCTCTCGAGCAGAGGGTCTTGGTTTGTTCAAGCAACGAACCAGTACACTTTTGCGACAGTACATTCACATTTGCAGTATCTCGTGGGGTTCAGTTTCAACAGGTACTCCTTAATAAGCAGACAATATCAGGTAATATTAGGGATTGCTATTTGACGTACTAGTTCATTCTATTTTCTAAGGTGAATATTTACCTGACATAGTATGCGTGCCTGCTCATTTTTTCATGCATTTTCATCAAAAAGATAATCTTGGATGTTGCCAGTTAATCCTAAAGTAGCAGTTTAATTTCTACTAGCAGATTTCCTTACGTATATTAAGAAATAGATCCAAAAATGGCAATTTAACTGCAAATATTTTAAAAAATCTTTTAATAGATTGAAGACACAAAGGCTGAAATCCATGTTACCTTACTTTCAACAGTGAAATTCCCATGAACTCCAGAAGGGTCAAGATGTCATTTTAATTCAGACTGAAATTAAAAAAAAAAAAAAAAAAAAAAAGACAGAAATACAACCAGTGCTAAACTCCATATAAGAATAATTTCTAAAACTGTTCACTCTGCAACCCACTCATATTTCCCATTAATTACTTGCTATATAATCTGCAACAACAATCCACTGACTCACACCAGCTCTTGCCTCCATTTCTCTCAACAAATCAAAGGTTTGCCAGCATTTGTTCTTGCTGTAGGCAGTCATGTAATTACTTGTCTTGAGCTTTTAAAATACTGTTATGAAAAAGGATAATTATTCAAAAAATATGCATATATTTTAAAAAGTTTTTTGGGATTTATTCTAGTTGTATAATCAATAGTCATATTCTAGCATCAGAGATACTGGTGCTTTTTATAATGAAGTCACTTCAGCCTGCTCAAAACTCAACAGAAACAAGAATATAATGGCCTGGCAATCAAATACCAGCTAATGAGAAATCAACAGGCTCTGAACCTTTTCAGAATTATCAGAGAATGTGAAGTGAGACTTGAATCCCACCAAAGCAGTACCGTATGATGCATATTAACACCGTGGAGGGCTCTGTGCGCTTCTCGAACATAAATTACCAGCAAGTACCTCACAATGGCTCTCCACAGTTCCTGTATTTAGTATAATGCTTCTCTTGCTAAGTGCTCACGACTATATTAAAAGCAATTGACTGAATTCAACTATGACAAAAGTGCTGATCGCTCCAAGTCAGTTAAGAGTTATGACTGCTTATTTATGAGCTGAATTTAAATGTATGATTGTCAGGGAGGTCTTGACAAGGAAGAAATTTCTTCATGACAGCAAAAGAATTCCCTTTACCACTGCAGGAAACATAGTGGGAGTACTGCAAGACTGCTGTACATCACAGAACAGAGTTACACATACAGAACTTTGGGGTTTCATAACTTGTCTGTAGCTCTGATTTCTTGTTAGGGTAAAGCTTATTGCTTACAGTGGGATCAGTCTTCTAAGAGTCCTATGCAGTTGCACACAAAAATAAAGCAGACAAGAAGCACATCAACTTTCAACAGTAGTCCTGCTGTACTTGGATCTCAATAGGGCAGGAATTAGGCAGCTCGAGGGATCCAGAAGTTTCTGGTATCGCTAGGTACATATTCATTTTTGGAAATACTGTACACTATAAGGGTTTCAGAATAGTTGCTTCCCCCCCCCCCCCCCCCTTTTTTTTTTCTTCATAAAATGAAATTACACATTCAAATATTTGTCACAGAACAGAAATTTTAAGCTTTAGCTAGCACTTCTGTATGCCAGACCTGCTTTTCAAAATGTTGAGAACCTCTGACATCAGTTTAATCTAATAACAATGCACAGACATATTTTTAGGTTCATAAAGTTTTCACAAAACATGATTTATTATTACCTAATGATAGAAAATACAACTGTTTATGTTGTATTTTGATTCATGTATCTGATTTCTTTTTCCTTTCCTTTCCTTTCCTTTCCTTTCCTTTCCTTTCCTTTCCTTTCCTTTCCTTTCCTTTCCTTTCCTTTCCTTTCCTTTCCTTTCCTTTCCTTTCCTTTCCTTTCCTTTCCTTTCCTTTCCTTTCCTTTCCTTTCCTTTCCTTTCCTTTCCTTTCATCAAACATAGAGTTTTAATGTCAAGAGCACTTTGAGTTAGAACAGATTTTCTTTTCAGACATAGAGAACACAGACTTTCAGTTATATACCATAATGTGATGGATGAATTTCCTCTGTAATATTTCAATCTGAGTAGAATTAGGTTTCCAGAGTCATGTTAGGAGTCCTAAGAGAAAAATTTTACTCATTTGGAAAAGAGCAAAGTATTTTCTTATATAGGAAAGAAAAAAAAAAAAAAAAAAAAAAAAAAGAGGAAGAAAGAGAGTACTTCTAGGAGAGATCCTCTATATAGCAGATCTGCAAATCCAAGGCAGCACCCAACTACCCACACTTTTTTTTTTTTTTTTTTTTTTTTTTTTTTTTTTGCCACATATTTGTCAAGTATATTTTATAAAATTAAGTAAACCAACATGTGAAAACATTTTAAATGTCTTTCATCATTACTTTGACATACTGAAATAATTACATTTATTGAGTGCTATAAAATGGATATAGACTCTTGAAAATCTGTTTGTTCTTTAGTATGCTTATGCACGGAAACTGAATTCCATTGTTATACTCATATTTCTTCTGTGGGAATTAACAAATTACAAGAGAAATAATCAGAATATTTCCGTTATTAATATTGCTAATATATAATATTTTAATAAAAAGCAAATTTATATCATTTAGCTTGCACCTTAAACTTTGTATTTTATAAAAACTAATCTCAAACAGCAATGTGCCCCTGCAGAATAGTTTATCACTGTTGCTTTACAAGCAACAAAGAAAATATGTCCTGTGATATTGAATAAAAGCAAGAAGTTGCTTTTAATAATGCTGACAACAATTTTCTAGATTAATGACAAAGACAGTGAAACTATTTCACTTATCTTTTCCACAAACACATGGGTGAAATGAGAGGGACTGAGGCTTTCTGTAGTTTTGGTGCATACAGAGGTTTTACTTGGAATCTTATGAATCAGAAAAATGTACACAGTATTTGGATCCCACTGTCAGGAGGATGTTTAGATATATGTTTTGTGTTCCTATCTGAGGAGTTACAAAAATCAGGATTTTGAGATGATTTACCACAGCTAGCAGGTGAATGTTCAATTAATTATGGAATAAAATATAAATCCTTTCTCATATTGATGAGCAATGACAGGTGCTGTCAAAGCAGAGCAAATGTATTTTTTGCCTTTAAAGGATGATTTTGTAGACTCATCAGTTTCTAAAGAAATTTCGTGACAAAGTTTCATCAATGATTATGTTAGGGATTCAATTTAAATTTTACCTATGGTCTTCCAAAGATCCTTAGCACTATACTTTGTCTTCATTATCTTTAACTCAGAAATAACTGCTTGTTTGTTTGCTTGATTTTAATAACTAATAATACATTTAATAACTAATAATACATTTTTGTCCAGAATTTCATTGATCTCAATTACTTATTTGGGTGGTTTTCTTAATTTACTTAATTCTCGTTCAAATCATATAATTGTCAAGTAAGCAAAAGGCTTAACTAGTTCATTCCTGTCTCTTTAGGGTGTTCCTTTTTCAGTTCTGTGCTATCCAACAGGAACACAGGTAAATAAACAATTGCAAAAACATCTCAATAGAACACAAACACCACACTATGAGACATAAGCTATTTCCATAAAAGTTCCTGAAAAACCTTACCAGGTGCAAACACACTTGTTCCACATTTGTGGAGTTCAATCACACAGTCCTAAAGGTTACTTACTGTGTTACACAATTTCTATACTAGATACTTAAACAAAATTTATTGTCTGGATCCCTCACTTGGCAAAAGTAACTGTAAAATATGTAGATTATGAAAACTGGAGTGATAACTCCTGTAACTTGCCCTATGGTTTTTACTGCTGTGAAAGAAAGAAGGATCTAGATTAAGTTTCTATGCATTTTAGAAGGATCTAGACTAACTAAGTTTCTATGCATTTTAAAATCATCTAAAAATCCACAATTGTTATTAAATGGTTGTTGTAAACAAATCACACTGAGATAGCATCAGCTGTCTATATGGGATTTTGTAAATGTATGTGAACTTGTTTTGAGTCATTTATGGATTTAAGCTTAAAAATGCTGTCTAAAAATTTAACTGGAAACCAATGGAAAATCAATACCAGTAACAGTGCACAAGTTTTATGTGCTTTCTAAAAGGAACTCAACTTACCAAGCTGGTTTATTATTCTTCAGCTCTGATTTCCAGCTGGGTTGTCTTATGTAGTTTTTCATAGTATGTATCAATAGCCTGCAGTGACAAAGGCAGGGATGGCTGTTCCTGGTCCCCAGTATGGTAATAGTATCTGTAAATAATGACTTGTAAGAACAAAGAAGAAGAAAAAGCTTTTGCAAAACTTTCATTTTTACTTCATTTCGTAAAGTGTTTTCACATATGAATTTGGGGCAAATCAATAATCAGTTCAACTCTCTGAGCCAAAATCATGTTGTTAAAGGCAGGAATTCATCCATACTGAACTGCATCCTGTTATGAACGGATGACCAACACCAGACCAAAATGAGCTTTCTCACACTCACCAAACTTAACTGCTTTCCATTTCCCCTATGATAATACGTTGGGCCATGAAGCAACATGTGCTACTGCATTTTAGAAGTCTCACTGGCTGCTGTAAGACTACATACGATGAACTGACGTTGACTGGTTATGTACAGGGAAGACAGCTTTTGACACATTTTATCATGTTAGAGAATATCTTCTGCTGCCTGCTTCATCATGAAGGACAGGGAACTATAAAGATTAACAGCCTGAATTTGAATACAGAGATTTTATTTTAGGGCCGGTACTTTTCAATATTTTTATAAACGATCTGGATATAGGAATAGAAGGTATTTTGAGCAAGTTTGCTGATGACACCAAACTTGGAGGAGTTGTGGACTCGAATGAGGGTCGAAAGGCCTTGCAGAGGGATCTGGATAGGTTGGAGAGCTGGGTGATCACCAACCGCATGAAGTTCAATAAGAGCAAGTGCCGGGTCCTGCACCTGGGACGGGGAAACCCTGGCTGCACGTACAGACTGGGCGATGAGACGCTGGAGAGCAGCCTAGAAGAGAGGGATCTGGGGGTCGTGGTAGACAGCAAGTTGAATATGAGCCAGCAGTGTGCCCTGGCAGCCAGGAGGGCCAACCGTGTCCTGGGGTGCATCAAGCACGGCATCGCTAGTAGGTCAAGGGAGGTGATTGTCCCGCTCTACTCTGCGCTGGTGCGGCCTCACCTCGAGTACTGTGTGCAGTTCTGGGCACCACAGTATAAAAAGGACATGAAACTGTTGGAAAGTGTCCAGAGGAGGGCTACGAAGATGGTGAAAGGCCTGGAGGGGAAGACGTACGAAGAACGGCTGAGGTCACTGGGCCTGTTCAGCCTGGAGAAGAGGAGGCTGAGGGGAGACCTCATCGCAGTCTACAACTTCCTCGTAAGGGGGTGTTGAGAGGCAGAAGACCTTTTCTCCATTAACACCAGTGACAGGACCCGCGGGAACAGGGTTAAGCTGAGGCAGGGGAAATTTAGGCTTGACATCAGGAGGGGGTTCTTCACAGAGAGGGTGGTTGCACACTGGAACAGGCTCCCCAGGGAAGTTGTCACTGCACCGAGCCTGTCTGAATTTAAGAAGAGATTGGACTGTGCACTTAGTCACATGGTCTGAACTTTTGGGTAGACCTGTGCGGTGTCAAGAGTTGGACTTGATGATCCTTAAGGGTCCCTTCTAACTCAGGATATTCTATGATTCTATGATTCTATGATTCTATTTTTATTTTTTATATTTTTTTTTTGAGCTCTCAAGGCAGAAAGTTACGTAAACCAGCTGGAGCTATCAGCAGTGTACATGCAATTATCACAGAATCACAGAATCACAGAATTTCTAGGTTGGAAGAGACCTCAAGATCATCGAGTCCAACCTCTGACCTAACGCTAACAGTCCCCACTAAACCATTTCCCTAAGCTCTACATCTAAACATCTTTTGAAGACTTCCAGGGATGGTGACTCCACCACTTCCCTGGGCAGCCTGTTCCAGTGCCTCACAACCCTTTCAGTGAAGAAGTTCTTCCTAACATCTAACCTAAAACTCCCCTGGCTCAACTTAAGCCCATTCCCCCTCGTCCTGTCACCAGCCATGTGGGAGAACAGGCCAACCCCCACCTCGCTACAGACTCCCTTGAGGTACCTATAAAGAGCGATAAGGTCGCCCCTGAGCCTCCTCTTCTCCAGGCTGAACAAGCCCAGCTCCCTCAGCCGCTCCTCGTAGGACTTGTTCTCCAGGCCCCTCACCAGCTTCGTCGCCCTTCTCTTCACCCGATCAAGCACCTCGATGTCCTTCTTGTAGCGAGGGGCCCAAAACTGTACACAGTACTCGAGGTGCGGCCTCACCAGAGCTGAGTACAGGGGGATGATCACCTCCCTAGCCCTGCTGGTCACACTGTTTCTGATACAAGCCAGGATGCCGTTGGCCTTCTTGGCCACCTGAGCACACTGCTGGCTCATATTCAGCCGACTATCCACCATCACTCCCAGGTCCTTCTCTGCCTGGCAGCTCTCCAACCATTCCTCTCCCAGCCTGTAGCTCTGCTTGGGGTTATTGCGCCCCAGGTGCAGGACCCGGCACTTGGCCTTGTTGAACTTCATGCAGTTAAATTATAAATGAATCTAAATCTTCTACATCCGAAATGAGTGTGTATGAAGAACAAAGAATATTTTATCTGCTGTGACATGGCAGAGACTTAAAAGTGATAAGAGAACTGTTATGGATATGTTATAACACTATATTCATGTACATATTTCTGTTTTTTCCTCTCTTCTTTAACAAGAACAGTTTTATTCCCTACCTCAGAAATTAATGAATCCCTGAGAAAGCTGTTTCTCAATGAAAAACAAGCATATGCCAGAATGAGTTTCTAAAAGAATAATGACTTGGAGACCTTAAAAGCATACAAGAGAAGCCAGTTTATAAAATAAAAAACAAAACAACAGACAAAATCATCACCTAATTACATGTATCACCTTCCTTTTTGACTCTGTGTTCTCAGGATGACTTAGTCTCCTCTACTCTCTGAAACAAGGCAGTGTCTCTGAAACAAGATGCAGCCTCATCTCAGGTCAGCTGTCTTCATCAACTCTCAATGGAATCTGGAGTGAGTTGGCAACTGGCTTAGTTATCACAGTTCAGCATTTAAAGTTAAGCAGAATAAGTCTAGGTTTCTGGGGCTATTTTTGAAGTTTCAGTTAGGAGATAAAATGCACCACCCAAAAGAAATGCCCAAGTGCCTTCATCTCTTAAAAGTCTCCGTCTAGTTCCCCCACCAGTATAACAGAAATAAATCCATTATTTTGCTTCTCAATTCTGTTTGAATTATTTTTTATTTCCTATTATGAGTCCATACTGCCCGCTACCATAAGTGCTGATCAGCCAGACTTGGTTCTACAGCAGTATCCATGAAAAGCATTTTTCTGATAGTTGTTCAATATCACAGATCTCTCTGAGACTGCTTCCCATTTCAAGCTGAGAAAATAATACCTCCCTACCTAAGAGGAAGAAGAAAAATGTATCAATTTTTAGGTAACAAAACTTTTGATGTGAGTGAGAATATAAAAGAACATGAACACAGGGATAACTGTGCTACTCCTCGGTGCTAGTATACTTTTAAAACATTTTTTCTTTATTTTTTCTGAACCACCAATCCCTATATTTCACTGTGAACTGTAGATTCAATTCTGCAAATACAGAATTAAATTGAACTGAGAACACGCCTTGCCCAGTTTCAGAAGAATGTTGTGGCTGTTTGAATTATTTGTTAGGAATTGTTTAATTACAAATGTACTTTTTCTCTGCTTTTACCACCTGTTCCTATAATTCATATAAACAAGCTCTGCTTTTCTAAAGAACTTCCAGACAATTTTTTTTAGACAAAAATAAATAAATAAATAAATAAATAAATACATTCCTTTAAAGCCACAGTAATGCTGCTATTTTTAAAAGTACATTTCCTACAACATACACAGACTATACATCTCTGAGAATGCACATATGTATGTACACACACAAAAGACACACACTACTTGATTTGATGAATCAAGAAAAGAGTATTACACAAATCTTATGGACTCCCTGAGGGATATCAGGGAGTGTGAGCGGGAGATAGACTTGTGGAGTAACTCCCTGCAGGGTCTCAAGGAGAGGTATCGAGGTGAGACACCCCAAATGGGGGTCGATCCCCTGCCCTGTCGCCGTCGGGCAGAGGGAGGGGATCTGGGAGTTGAGGAGGAATGGAGACAGGTCCCTGCTCGACATCGCAGACGATGCCCTCCCCTTCCGGCCCCACCTTCCCAGGTGCCCTTACGCAACAGGTTTGAGGCCCTGGAGCTTGGTGGGTGAGGATGAGGTAGCAAGTGTTCCCAGGAGGATTCCTAGGGCGAGGAGGTCGACTCCACGCCTCAGGACTGCCTCCATCAAGAAAGACAGAAGAGTTATTGTTGTGGGAGACTCTCTTCTTAGGGGAACAGAGGGCCCTATTTGTCGGCCTGACCCTACCCGTAGGGAAGTCTGCTGCCTCCCTGGGGCCAGGGTCAGGGACGTTGCCAGGAAGCTTCCCAACCTGGTACGCCCCTCTGATTATTATCCTCTTTTGATAGTCCAGGTGGGCAGTGATGACATTGAAGAGAGAAGCCTGAAGGCTATCAAAAGAGACTTTAGGGGGCTGGGATGGTTAGTGGATGGGGCGGAAGTACAGGTGGTGTTTTCATCCATCCCTACGGTGGCAGGGATGGGTACAGAGAGGACATGGAAAGCCCACCTGTTAAACACGTGGCTCTGTGCCAGCACAGAAATCTTGGGTTTTTCTACCATGGGGCACTTTACTCAGCACCGAGCCTGATGGCCACAGACAGGTCCCTATCTTTTAGGGGAAAAAGGATCCTGGGCCAGGAGCTGGCAGGGCTCATTGAGAGGGCTTTAAACTAGGTAAGAAGGGGGATGGGGCTGAAGCAAGGCTTGTTGGAGCTGTGCCAGGGGGAACAATAGCAAGGCCAAGGGATAAGGCAATGGCCCAGCTGAAGTGCATCTACACCAATGCACACAGCATGGATAACAAACAGGAGGACCTGGAAGCCATCCTGCAGCAGGCAGGCTACGACTTGGTTGCCATCACAGAGACATGGTGGGACCAGTCTCGTGACTGGAGTGCTGCAATGCCTGGCTATAAGCTCTTCAGAAGGGACAGGCAGCACAGAAGGGGTGGTGGTGTGGTTCTCTATATTAGAGAGTCTTTCGAGGTTGTAGAACTCGAGGCTGGGAATGACAAGGTCGAGTCCCTGTGGGTTAGGATAGGCAGGGACAACAAGGCTAGTGTCCTGGTCGGGGTCTGCTATAGACCGCCGAACCAGGATGAGGAGACGGATGAGGAGTTCTACAGGCAGCTGACAGAAGTTGCGAAATCTTCAGCGCTTGTACTTGTGGGGGACTTCAACTTCCCTGACATATCCTGGAAGCACAACACAGCCCAGAGAAAGCAGTCTAGGAGGTTTCTGGAGAGCGTGGAAGATAGCTTCCTGACGCAGCTGGTTAGTGAGCCTACCAGGGGTGGTGCCCCGGTAGACCTTCTCTTCACAAACAGAGAAGGACTGGTGAAGGATGTGATTGTCGGGAGCTGTCTTGGGCAGAGTGACCACGAAATGTTGGAGTTCTCTATTCTTGGCGAGGCCAGGAAGGGGAACAGTAAAACCGCTGTATTGGACTTCTGGAGGGCTGACTTTGAGCTGCTCAGGACACTGGTTGGTGGAGTCCCTTGGGAGGCAGTTCTGAAGGGCAGAGGGGTCCAGGAAGGCTGGGTGCTCTTGAAGAGGGAAATCTTAATGGCGCAGGAGCGGTCTGTCCCCACGTGCCCAAAGACGAGCTGGCGGGGAAGAAGACCAGCCTGGCTCAACAGAGAATTGTGGCTTGAGCTTAGGAGAAAAAAGAGGGTTTACAATCTTTGGAAAAGTGGGCAGGCCACTAGGGAGGACTATAAGGATGTTGTGAGGCTGTGCAGGGACAAAATTAGGAAGGCCAAAGCTCATCTGGAGCTCAATCTGGCTACTGCCGTTAAAGATAACAAAAAACATTTTTATAAATACATCAACACAAAAAGGAGGACTAAGGAGAATCTCCATCCTTTACTGGATGCGGGGGGAAACTTAGTTACAAGAGATGAGGAAAAGGTGGAGGTGCTTAATGCCTTCTTTGCCTCAGTCTTTAGCGGCAATACCGGTTGTTCTCTGGATACCCAGTACCCTGAGCTGGCGGAAGGGCATGGGGAGCAGAATGCGACCCTCACTATCCACGAAGAACTGTTTGGTGACCTGGTATGGCACTTGGATGTGCACAAGTCGATGGGGACGGATGGGATCCACCCAAGGGTACTGAGAGAACTGGCAGAGGAGCTGGCCAAGCTGCTTTCCATCATTTATCAGCAGTCCTGGCTATCGGGGGAGGTCCCAGTTGACTGGCGGCTAGCAAACGTGACACCCATCTACAAGAAGGGCTGGAGGGCAGACCCGGGAAACTACAGGCCTGTCAGTTTGACCTCAGTACCAGGGAAGCTCATGGAGCAGATCCTCTTGAGAGTCATCACGCGGCACTTGCAGGGCAAGCAGGCGATCAGGCCCAGTCAGCATAGGCTTATGAAAGGCAGGTCCTGCTTGACAAACCTGATCTCCTTCTATGACAAAGTGACGCACTGGGTGGATGAGGGAAAGGCTGTGGATGTGGTCTACCTTGACTTCAGCAAGGCTTTTGACACCGTCTCCCACAGCATTCTCCTCAAGAAACTGACTGCTCTTGACTTGGGCTGGCGCATGCTTCGTTGGGTTAGAAACTGGCTGGATAGCTGGGCCCAAAGAGTCGTGGTGAATGGAGCCAAGTCCAGTTGGAGGCTGGTCACTAGTGGCATTCCCTAGGGCTCGGTGCCGGGGCCGGTCCTCTTTAATATCTTCATTGATGATCTGGACGAGGGCATTGAGTGCACCCTCAGTAAGTTTGCAGATGACACCAAGCTATGCGCGTGTCGATCTACTTGAGGGTAGGAAGGTTCTTCAGGAGGATCTGGATAGGCTGCACCAATGGGCTGAGGTCAACTGCATGAAGTTCAACAAGGCCAAGTGCCGGGTCCTGCACCTGGGGTGCAATAACCCCAAGCAGAGCTACAGATGGGAGATGAGTGGTTGGAGAGCTGCCAGGCAGAGAAGGACCTGGGAGTGATGGTTGATAGTCGGCTGAATATGAGCCAGCAGTGTGCTCAGGTGGCCAAGAAGGCCAACAGCATCCTTGCTTGTATAAGAAGCAGTGTGGCCAGCAGGGCTAGGGGAGTGATTGTCCCCCTGTACTTGGCTCTGGTGAGGCCGCACCACGAGTACTGTGTTCAGTTTTGGGCCCCTCGCTACAAGAAGGACATCGAGGTGCTTGATCGGGTGAAGAGAAGGGTGACAAAGCTGGTGAGGGGCCTGGAGAACAAGTCCTACAAGGAGCGGCTGAGGGAGCTGGGCTTGTTCAGCCTGGAGAAGAGGAGGCTCAGGGGTGACCTTATTGCTCTTTACAGATACCTTAAAGGAGGCTGTAGCGAGGTGGGGGTTGGTCTGTTCTCCCACGTGGCTGGTGACAAGATGAGGGGGCTTAAGTTGCACCAGGGGAGTTTTAGGTTGGATGTTAGGAAGAATTTCTTTACCGAAAGGGTTGTTAGACATTGGAACAGGCTGCCCAGGGAAGTGGTGGAGTCACCATCCCTGGAAGTCTTTAAAAGATGTTTAGATGTAGAGCTTAGGGAAATGGTTTAGTGGGGACTGTTAGCGTTAGGTCAGAGGTTGGACTCGATGATCTTGAGGTCTCTTCCAACGTAGAAATTCTGTGATTCTGTGATATAGCTATACCAAAATACATTGTTCTAAAACAAATTTCACAGTCTCAGATTTCAAGGCCACAACTACAAAATGTTCTTCTTACACTGCAGTTACTCTGAGAAGGAGCACTTCAGCTTTTATTACTTCTACAAGAATGAAAAAGTGGGTATGACCCTGCTTACGGTTTGCATTTCAATTCTCTAAGCTCTTTAATTAGACAATCTTGTCTTCTCTAAGTGTTATCTGAGTCATGTTTGTCTCACTTAAATGTATAAATCTTTAATAGAGAAACATTAGCAACAGACAAACAGATAGCAAAATCATGCCTCTGCATTAGTGTCATCACCTTCAACATGCTTTTAATATTGTTTATGAATTTAGATGTGAAGGCCAATGGAGTCATAGAATATAAAGTGAAAATGTCTCAAATTTCAAAAACCATTCAGCAGTAGGTCCTTACCTTGGAAGCAGGTCCCACAGTGTTTGAAAGGAAAAAAAATAATGCCTATGTGCAAGGTAAACAGTCCTTTCAAGTGAGCTGAATGATTATTTGTTAAATATGGATTTTTTCCATGTATTTTATATATAAAGCCATTTATTTGGTTATACTGGGGGGGAGAAGGAGAAAGCATGGGACACTCAAAATAAACTACAATAACTCTGTGAGTATGAGAAAAAAGGGAGATGGATATTTAATATTTTCCCGTTCTTATCACAAAGTTTTCCTTTGTTGATAGGATTCATTCACTGGAAAATAATCAAACTCTGACAAAATTGGTCAGTTATCTTTGGTATCTCAAAGCTTTCATGGTACTCTTTTCACATCTTTCTTTATCTTCATATTTGTTCCAGTCTTCCTTCTCCATTCTCATTATTTTATTGTAGTATATTATTGCTATATACTACGTAATATATTATCTTAACATTATACTCTTATCTATAAAAGTGATAAAGGTGATAAAAGTGATAAAAGTGATACAGTACCTCATTTCTTCTATACCTCTTCTTTAGGTGACTTGGTCTAGTTTCTGTGCCAACTCCCACAATATTCAGATCCTATATTTCCAACTATTTTCCAACACCAACTATTTCCTCTTCCTTAATCTCACACCTGTACTCTCTTTCTTGGACTGTCATGCTACTGTTCTATGCTGCCAAAAGACATAGTCCCATAGTCCTTTTTTGGTTTATGTTCAATACCAACAGAATTTTACTAAGAAACCGCCATACACTTTCCAAGAGGTATTGTCTCAATTTTCATCATCCAGCCTTGTACTTGAAAACTTCCTGACATGACATATAGTATTTATGGACAAATATATTTATAGTGGTTTTAATTATTATTATTTGCAGACAAAGTGAGTACGAATGTTGGCAAAACTTTAGATGGATCTGATCGTCACTATGAATATTAAGAAGAAATTCCACAATTAAACTTTTATAAAACTAGACAGACAGTTTAGTAAATATCAACAACTTTTTGCTTTTTAAAAACTTTTAGCAAAACTAACTCCAACAATCTTCAGAAGGTGCCATGTTCTGTGGAATTGGAGCTCAATCACCATAGTGAGTTCTTTCAGACACGAAAGGAATATTCAGGCAAAAGGATTTATAAAAATGTCCAGAGGTGTAGAGGTGTAGAAATATCTATTACAACAATGACTCTTTTTTTTTTTTTTTTTTTTTTTTTTTTTTTTTTAATTAGAGGAAGCTATCACATTTAGAATTGTGGGTTGTGTTCTGTTCTTGCACATGCATACGAATTACGTTCATTTAAAGAATAGTTTGACAGGATTTATTTTATCTTAACTCCATACCTGCATTAACATTCAGAACATTAGAACATCAATTTTTAAGGAGTTATGACTTTTCATTGGTTTCAGAGGTTCATTTCCTTTCCTATTTTGCTAACTGAAAAAAAATGGTTCTATTCTGGGTGCTGTTAATTAAATCAATTCTTATGAACTGTAGTAATCCTGTCAAAAATGCAATACTACTTCCAAACATCGCAATTCATGTGTGCCTCAACAGGTAGGCCTTGAGAACTGTGCTTTCAGAAAATATTGCCATTTCAGGTCCCTAACCTCCTATAGGCTGCTTCTAAATCCCATCCTGAATTTCACTTTCTGATTTTAGTGACAGCAGGTCTTAAATAAAGCATCATGTGCTGTAGCTTTTTAACACTGCATTATCATAAGGCAGAACTGTAAATACTAATTTCATTCAGGAAATTCCATCAATGTACCTACCAGTTTGTAAAGTCATGCATACATTTATTAGGCCCCTTCTTTCACGTTTAGATTTATTGTTATATGCACAATGCAGATGTAGTAGCAGTCTTCTGAGAGTAAAATCTTCTTACCCACAGTATAAATAGATTCTATCTAGTAATTCTCTCCCATATTTCAGCAATCTGTTTGAATAGCTTTTGGAGATGTCTTGCAGCTGATAAAGCTTACCTTTGGGTTTCTTCTAACTTAAAATAGGAATTTGCCACTTAAAGGAGAGCCTGAAGAATTATTTTATTTATTTTATTTTTTATTTTTTTTCCCCTCCTTTGACCCCACATTTCTATTAGTGTTCCTCAAACATAGCATTAAGGGCATCATAATATCATACAAGGGTATAAGGTCCCAAGAGAATGTATTATACTATATTTTAATAAAGATCTATGAGAGGTGATAGTTCCAAGTAAACTTTCATTATTTCAAAAATTTGACATTTAAGCAAGAACTGTAGTTATATAAAAAAGTACTGGATGAAAATTCTGTTATTTGCCCTGTGTAGATGGAAGATGTGTAGACTGAACCACTTCCCTGTACAGCCCATTCCAATGCCTAACAACCCTCTCAGTAAAGAAGTTCTTCCTAATATCCAACCTAAACCTCCCCTGGCGCAACTCTAGCCCATTCCCCCTCATCCTGTCACCAGGCACGTGGGAGAATAGACTGACCCCCGTCTCGCTACAGCCTCCTTCAAGGTACCTATAGAGTGTAATAAGGTCGCCCCTGAGCCTCCTCTTCTCCAGGCTTAACAAACCCAGCTCCCTTAGCAGCTCCTCCTAAGACTTGTTCTCCAAACCCCTCACTAGCTTCGTTGCCCTTTCTCTGGACTCCCTCGAGCACCTTGATATCCTTCTTGTAGTGAGGGGCCCAAAACTGAACACAGTACTCGAGGCACAGGCTCACCAGAGCCCAGTACAGGGGGACAATCACTTCCCTAGCCCTGCTGGCCACACTGCTTCTTATACAAGCCAGGATGCTGTTGGCCTTCTTGGCCACCTGAGCACACTGCTGGCTCGCTAACCAGCTGGTGAACGTCTTCCATGTTCTCCAGAAATGTCCTAGACTGCTTCCTCTGAGTTGTATTGCATTTCCAGGATATGTCTGGGAAGTTGAAGTCCCCCAAGAGGACAAGAGCTGCTGATTTTGCAACTTTTTCCAGCTGCCTGTGGAATTCCTCATCCATCTCATCCTGGTTTGGCAGTCTGTTCTGTTCAACATTTAAGAAAATCATTATTCATTTTATTATTAACACGTTAGATTATGATAATCGACTGTTTGCTTAACTAATATTCCCAGGGTCTTCACTTAAGGTGAAGAATGTAGCACTCATCTATTCTTGATGGAAGACAAAGGATTCATTCACCTCTGCTAGAACAAATAAGGTTTCTAAGTGAAAAGATACTGAGGACACTTAGATACTGAGAATCTTAGAGGTGTGTAGATCTACAGCCCCATAACAGAAGGCCTAATTCCATTTAACAGCTATTCTTCAGTCTGTTGTTATTGATTTGACTGCTGAGATGCACTGTTGCTTCAAGGATTAATCAGCCTTGTCCCAGCAATAACCCGGTCAACTCCACTTGAAATGACGCTGAATAATGAAGAAAAGCACAGCAAGGCATTCAGCAAAACTGGGAAGTGAAAAAAAGTAAAATCTACATGACTTTCACATTTACAGAATGCTTATCTAAACAAAAAATTAACACTTTTACTGGTGCATTAAGACATGAATTTAAAAATGGAAGAATTTGTGTTACAATGTAGTAATGTTAACATTTACTGCTTGTTCTATTTTTCATCAACTCATGTGATTTATTCCAAAGATAGAGCTTGGCATTGATTTTGAACTGAGTATAAAAAGAAAAGAGGAAAGAAAACTTCCCCATACTGTCACAGTTCTGAAAAATCATTCTCATCTTAAATTGGTAGGAGTACTTCTTGACATCAACGTTAATTAATTCGATAAATAAAACCTGAAAATTTTCCTATGCCTTCTTTAGATACTGGCTCTGGAGATTTATCAAGTTATTATAGATAAATTGCATTTTATAAACATGAACTTGTTTTGCAAAAATATGTAAATTTATAGTGTCAAAAGGCAACATTTATGACCATATGAGAACATTGGTTTCCAATAAAAATGGAATTGGCAGTCTTCCACAACATTTTGGATGCAGCAAATATGTTTCCAAATAAAGTAAAAACAGGCAACTGACATGCTGTGGGTGGATGAGGGAGGGACACACTCCCACAATATCTTAGATTGATCCCGCTGGGAGTTAGTAAACAGATAAATGTGCCAAAACTATCTAAACAGCTGTGGAACAGGAATTTCGCTGCACAGCTAAATTTCCTCAAGACATTGTGGGAGTCATACATGAGACAAAGTATACTGGCAGCAGACCCATGCTGAGCACTGAGACTCACACCAGCTGCCCTGGGAAATGACTCCCTGCAGCGATGTCCTTTTGTAAACCAGGGAAACAAAAAAGACTGCAATCATCGAGTAGGATGAAACATTGCATACATCACCACATGTGAAACGAGGAATCATCTTAATGCAACTGGCCTACTTTTCAGGAGAAAAGCAAATTTCATGTTGCATAGAAATAGTCTTCTGAATTTGGGTGGGACAAAAGGGAGGCTGTTTATTATTAACCATATCGTAATCTTTGCTGTTCATTTGAAGATCCACTTCTCAAAGAAAGTTGGGATTAAAATGGTGGTGATTTTAAGCATGCTAAAATATTGTATGTTATGAACAGAGTGGTATACGTACTCATCTTTTTTTCTTATAACAACAAAGATTTGACTTTCTAGCATGAGCAAGTTAGTAAAATTTCACAGGCCTTGATCTGGTGCATTTCCAATGTTATTTTCAGACTTATCCCCACTTTACAGCCTTTGTCAAATCAAATCTTTCAGCAGGTTGACTGATTTATTTATTATCTTAAATTCACATAACAGACATACTTTGTTTTCATGAGATATGAAGCGGCATTGGTGAGGCTGCAGTGGAGTACATTGGTGGAGTGGTGGAGTACAGCGTCCAGGTCTGGGTCCCACATGAACATACTGGAATGAGTCCAAAAAAGGGCTAACATCAAGAGATTAGAGCATCTCTCCTATGAAGAAAGACTGAGAGACCTGGGACTGTTCAGTGTGGAGAAGAGGAGGCTCAGGGGCAATCTCATCAATGAGTGTAAACCCCTGAAGGAAGGGTGCAAAGAAGATGGAGCTGGGCTCTTTTCAGTGGTGCCTGGTGCCAGGACAAGAGGCACTGGGTGCAAACTGGAACACAGGCAGTTCCCTCTGAACATCAGGAAATACTTTTTACTGTGAAGGTAACGGAGCACTGGCACAAGTTGCCCTGAGAGGTTGTGGAATTCTCAGTGGAGTTCTTCAAAGGCCATGGTCCTTTGCAGCCTGCTGTAGGCATCCCTGCTTGAGTGGGGGGATTGGAATAGATGACCTCCAGAGGTCAGCTTTAACGGTAAGCTTTAACTTCCAGCCTTAACTGTTCTGTGATTCTGTGAGTCTGTGATATGGCATTTTTATTAGTTTAATTTATATCAATTCATATAATATGTGGCTTGATTTTCTCCCCATCTTTGATCTCCATTTTTTTACATTGAATTTAGATAATATGCAACATGGACTTTGTGTTAATTTGTGTTCAAATTTATATATTTATTTATTTATCATTTATGATTAAGAATATCACTTGAAGTATACAGGCTATTAGAAATTTGTTAATAAAATTAAATTCCACTTCTTACTCGAGTAAAATGGGAAATGTTTGTGGGTTTTGATTTTTTTTTTTCTCATAAAATATTTAAATTATTTACTTAGGCCTACATTCTGACTATAGAATTAGTTCAGGCCCAGGAAGGCATTTTGACTTCTATGGGAGGTGTAAACCAAACAGGAAAATTGCAATCATATTCTTTTACTGTGATTCATAGAGCAAGGCAAAGAACCATAGAATTATTATTATTATTTATTTATTTTTAAATTGCTAAAAGCACTAAAAAGAAGTTCATATGAAAAATGTATGAAGTATAAATCCTAAAACTATTCTATTTTCTATTTTCTTTTAGAGGACATTTTGTCCTTTACAACAATATTCATGAGGCACCTAGAGACAACTAATCACAATACCTATTTTAATACCATTAAAAACACCGAAGAAAATCTCAATTTTGAGAATACTTCAGTGTAGCATGTGTTATCTCTGGACTTCAATCATCTTTTTGATGTGAAGACAGATGTTGCCTAGAAAGATGTATTTAGAAAGAGAAAAGTGCAAGAAAGAAACCTGGTTCTTCCCTATTCTCTCAGGACACAACTACAGGATAAAAGGAAGGGCTGCGTCACTGCTTCACTCCTTTCTCTTCCATCTACTAGCCAGCAATGCTGGGGCATCACTGTAAAGGGCACTGTAATAGACAACATGAAAGTGGAGGTAGAAGCTGGCAGGTTGCCTCTTGGTAGACGGATACATCCAGAGTCAGCCAGATGGGGAAAAACAGAACCAGTGATTCCTCACTGCTTTGAGTTCAGGACTAGGCTGGACTCCTAGCAATGGTCCAGCCGATTGACTGTGAAGTCACGCTGACTACCAACAGTATAAATCATCTTCTTGTTTCACTCTGTTTTGATTTTTTTTTTTTATCCCCATCCTAAATCATACAAAATCAGAGTTAGCATGCTGAGGTGACTCTATGTGGAAGTTTTCTTAGAGCACCAATCTTCAATAACTTCTCTCTGGTGCACAAAACTGCCAGCTTAAAATTCCTAAGGTTTTTGTCTGTATGAATTTATGATGTTTTATAGAAATCTGTAGTTTCAACAATTACAGAGATGACAGCCTGAAGCCAAGTAAGGCTTTCCCTCATGCCTCAAACTTCAGGCTGAATATTTCATTCATGCAGACACAACTTGCTCTGAAAACTACTGTTCCGGTGCCACAAACAAAATCACATTTAATATTGTTTTATAGATAATTTCGCAGGAAAGAGTTTATGGCACACATTCATTATTTCTATTTATTTTTATTTTTATTTTTATTTTTATTTTTATTTTTATTTTTATTTTTATTTTTATTTTTATTTTTATTTTTATTTTTATTTTTATTTTTATTTATTTTTTTGCCAGAATAATGATGAATCTATCTAGCTAGCTAGCTTTGTGCTGTACTTTATAACTGAGCAAAAGGATAATCCATATCCTTGTTCATATAAAGGCCTTGATCAAGCTAAGTGCCAGGTGCCACCTTTTATTTTTAACATTGCTGCCCAAGCCAGCTTTGTATTTTTCAGTAGAAGTAAGGATAATGTAATAAAATGCTACTTTTATACCTCACATTTTGCACCTCGTCTGAAGGCCACAGTACACCAGATGACACCTTTAGTTGCAGTAAACTTCTGCAACATTTAGTGATGTATTTACATTAATTTGCATCTAAAGTAAATGGTACAATTTACTAAGAATAACTAAACTGCCATTTAGATAAGGAAGACACATTTCATTTAGCATTAGGATTTGCATAGTTCTCCCTGTAAAATCACTCCTGAAGGCAAAACTGTGCAAGTAACTGGTTGTATTGAGCTGGCTGCTGCACTAAGAAACACTGAAAAAACAAACAAACAAACAAACAAACAAAAAAAACAGCATAAAGAGCATATAGGGCAAATACAAAAATTATATTAAAAAAAATCTGTTACCTTACAAAAAAAGACATTCTCCCTATTCCATTAAAACATAATTATCAGTCAGAGTAAGCATTCTGTACCAGAGCAAATGAATTGAAGGTTTTTGTTTGGGTGGGAGGGTTTGCTTCGAAACAGCAAGTTGAAACATCAAAATGAAACACTCCAGGTTTTTCCCCCAACACACGCACCTCCTGATCTATGTCTTCCTCCCCAGCTCCTCATCACACACTGTTCAATGGAGCTGGCCAGAATTCACTTTGTGCATGTGTGCACTTTGTTCCAGACCAAATTCTCAAGCTGCAAAGGTAAGTGAAGCAAATCAAGGTCAAACAATACAAAGGGAAAAACAAAAGAGACTTTTCTTCCCCAATATGTCCTTTTGTTGTTACCCTAATGTTTTATAGCTGTGCCATTAAAGCTTTGAATCCTTAAAGGTTATGGTCTTTTCCTTCCCTTTTCTTTTTCCTTCCCTTTCCTTTTTCCTTCTCTTCCCTTTCCTTTCCATTGTTCTCTATTGTTGTGTGACTTCTGTGCACACATCATTGTCGTGGTTCCGCTCGAGTGGGCAGCCGAGCTCCACCACAGCCGCTCTCTCACTCCCCCTCCTCAAAGAGGAATGGGGAGAAAATGTGTGAAAAGGGCTCAAGGATTGAGATAAGGACGAGAAAATCACGCAGTAATTATTGTAACGGGCAAAACAGACTCGGCATAAGGAGATAGTAAGATTTATTGCCTATTACTAACAAGCCAGAGAAGTGAGAAGACGAAGAAAAAAACAAACCAAAAGCACCTTCCCCCCCCATCCACCCTCTTCCACCTCCTCCCCCCGAGCGGCGCAGGGGAACGGGGGAATGGGGTTATGGTCAGTCTACAGCACTTCTTCTCTGCCGCTCCTTCTCGGTCACTCTCGTCCCCTGTGCTGTGGGGTCCCACCCACAGGATGCAGTCCTTGATGAACTGATCCGGCGTGGGCTTCCTACAGGCAGCAGCTCTTCCAGAACTGCTCCAGATATGGGTCCGTACCACGGGGTCCATCCCTCAGGAGAAAACTGCTCCAACCTGGCTCCCCTACGGGCAGCAGCTCCTGCCAGATCACCTGCTCCTGCGTGGGCTCCTCTCCACGGGCTACAGGTCCGGCCCAGAATCTGCTCCGGCAGGGGTCTTACACAGGCGGCAGCCTCCGTCGGTGCAGGGCCACCTGCTCCACCGTGGTCTCCTCCACGGGCTGCAGCGTGGAACCCTGCTCCACCGTGGTACTCCATGGGCTGCAGGGGGACATCCTGCTTCACCATGGTCCTCACCACAGGCCACAGGGGACTTCTGCTCCGGCGCCTGGAGCACCTCTCCCCCTCCCTCTACACTGACCTTGGTGCAAGGCTGTTCTCTCACTCCCTTGACTCTCCCGGCTGCTGTGTGGCGCAGCGTTTTTTCCCTGTCTTAAATATGCTCTCACAGAGGCGCAAAACAACATCGCTTACTGGCTCGGATCTGGAAAACAATGGGGCCCTTCCCAAACATGGGGCAGCTTCTAGATCTTTCTCACAGAAACCACCCCTATGGCTCCCTGCTACCAAAACCTTGCCACGTAAACCCACTACAATCGTATTTATTTTCTCCATTTAGGTTACCAAATAAGTCTTCAGTCATCTTTCCTTTTTCTCACTACTGAAAATTGCAGTGAGACGTTATTGCTTTGCAAATCTTTTCCATAAATCACTGAAAAGAGAATTTCACATTTTTGAGGACATTTATAGGTTCTTTGCAAGTTAAATTTCTAAATTTTGAGCAAAACCAAAATAACGTCTTTTGCTTTGCTATGAAATTTCCTACCTCATTAGCTTTTCACAAAGTGCATCTGATAAAAGGATCAAATTACTTCAGGAAGAAAAATGAATAAATAAAGACATTAAAATGAATTTACATGTTAACTCATTATAATCTCTCCCAGAGAGAAGTGAAGGAATTCTGAGAATGACAAAAGTAGAAAGTCCACATAGTTGACTTTTGTCTGATATACATTTTGTTTATGTTCAAAATTGTTACTAACTTACTCGATAGCTGATACTATCATCTAATGTTACTTATGCTTACTGCCCTGTATCTCCAAGTAAAGGTGTTTTAGCATTGTCACATAACACAGTACTCTGTTTGATATATCAGGTGAAAATTGCAGTCAGCCTTTTTTTTCAGAACTAGAGGATCTACACATGTATTTTCTCCCTATCATAGCATGAAAGCAGTCCAAAAAGGCCCCCCAGATCCAAAATTTTAAAAACGTCCATGTTTTCTACACAAGCTGTTTTGAAAAACAATGGTACTTTCTGATTTAGAGAATGGACATAGTGAGTTTCACAAAGAATTTTAGGTGAATACTTCTGCTATTCATTCAATGCCCCTTTGTAAAACATCTGAACCACAGGGGAAAACAAAACAGAAACAAAGTAAAACAAAACCCACAGCTCACATTAGCCAAATAATATACTCATTCCTCGTGCAAATATTTTAAAGACATCTGACATTTTCTCTTTGCAACTGATAATTGAGAAATCTAATTTCATCCCCTCCCATTGTGTCAGGATTTGAAACAACCAATTTGATCAAATCAATCTAATCTGATCCTCATATTTCAATGGATAGGCAGGGTCCTTAGCTTAGCCCTTCCAAGAATGAGATGGCTGAAATGCATGGCTAGTTAGACTCTGAGAGCACACTTTAATATTGACCTGATCACCTGGACCATTTTTCTGTTCAGAGTAATTTTTTCCTTCTTCAGGTCATCAAAAAATCCTTCTGTAGGCTAAATTTTGCTTAACCCCAAAATAGGCTGGAAAATAACCTCTCACAGCCTTATTTTCAACAGATGACACCATTGCACAAATAATCTTTTTCTTAGGTTGCTCAGTAACTTCAAAATTAGTAACCAGGAGGATACTGGGCCCAGGCTCTATCTTCTCTCTGTGAACTGACTAATGACACTGGCTAGACACTGAGCGAATCTCTACAGTATAGTAGATGTTTGCAGCCATCAAATCTTTCCTGCTCCATAAGGGTTGTTGTGAATCCACACAGCCCTTAGTACACACTGTCCTGAAATGACACTGCTGAGCCATTTATGCACAGCAAGAAGTATGACTCTGTCTAAATGACAGTTATTAAAAGTACAATGTTGTTTAATGACAATAGTCATTTCACTCCCTATAAAAACAGCTCTCTCCAATAGAAATACAAATAAAGGAATGGATGGGGACTGTTGGCCGGGGGGGGAGGGTGGTGGTGAAGGGGGACCGGGGAGTGGGGCTGTGAAATACTTACCTCCTTTTCCTCCGCAAAGCCACATTATTCCATCACAATAAAAATATAATTCTATTTACAATAACCATACATTCCTTATTTGCAAAGGATTACATTTACTAGCATTTGTGTTTACAAACAACACTTCCCTTCCAATCTTTACCTTTTTTTTTCTTCCCCCCCCGCTCCCCCTCAAATAATATGCAGTTATTGATTATAATGGTAATAAATCTTGTAGTTTAGTCTTTCCAAGAGGACCATTGTTTTGCCTGGTGCCATACGGGATTTGTATAGGCAAGAATTCACTTCTATGCATCCTCTTCACTATGATCATTGAAAACGATGCCCTATTAAACATTTGCAACCTGCATTTCCTTCTTGACAGACATACAATTCCCATCTTTCTCTTGTCAGTCATCACATTAGTATAACCTTATCAGTACCCAACCGACGCCTCCAAAATTTGTTCTAGAATGAAGTTTCCTTAAATTAACTTTATACAACTACACCTGGAATTTATTCTTTGCCAGAAATTTAGTATTTGTATTCGCCTGGAAGAAAATACAAACTATATAAAGGATATGTCTCAGCATTGTTCTGCTTGCTGGTGCAAACAGAGACTTTTAAAAGATTTATCTTAATAATGATGCATTTTTAAAATGAACAAAGTGGTTCCTGTTTCCAAAGTATAATATGATAAAGCTACAGTATAAAAGATATATGTTCTTGTTCAGCAATGTACACTGTGTTTGTGGTTCAGCTTATTTTCTCTGGTAGTGGAGTTAGAATGTGTTGAGTAATACCTATGGCTTCATTTTTCCCGAGTACCCAGTACCCATTTCCCTTTATTTGTTCTAGTAGAAGAACAAGTACTGGGAACAAAAAAAAAAAAAAAAAAAAAAAAAGCGTTCCATTCCAAGGGTATAACTGTCAACAATGGTTCTTACTAAGTAATATGTATTGGGTCCTCAAGAATGTCACAAAAAGCAAGGTTTTTGAATGAAAACTACGGGTATTTTGGTAGTGAATTGACTTTTCATTTTTGTAGACATTAGCAACATGTCCATCTATCCAATGAAGATGTAAGCAAGTGACTATCAAGAGAAAAAAGGTCAATGTTAACTAAACTGTGTAACACCAGAGCACAGAATGCTGCAGAAAAAAATGTAGAAGCTGAACTGCTGATGGAAAATAACACAGCCTTATAGATCATGAATGACTGTGGCCAAAAGTGGTTGGTAGCACCACAGAAAGGCCTTGCTCCGCAGAAGTAGGCTGAGCAAATGACAACGAAAGATTATATGGTTACAGATTTCTAATAATAAAAATGTAGTGGAACACTGCTAGACAGAGCTGGAAAAGATATATATGTTTGTTTGTTGTTGTTTTTCTTTTTTTTTTTTTTTTTTGAATACTTTTGCTGCAGGCACCTATGGCAAATGATCTAATATCTTTCAATTATTCCTGTTTGGGAATAATTTTCTATTTTTTTTTGACTTATTTTTGATATCCAGCTACTTACAACTGGTTTCATTCTTGCCTTTCAAGACTCAACATAACTAACAACCTTTACTGAACTTTGTTCCACTAGCAATATCATGCCTGTATTACTAATGAATATCATTGCCAGGATTGCAGTCTACATTGTTTGATATATGCTATAAAAATATATGCTAAAAAAAAATCTTACACTTTGAAAGAATCTGTCCACACCATAAAGAGAAAGGCTGAATTGTATGAATGCATTTTTAAAGTATTTCTTACTGCATCATTGTAACATAATGGGAAAAATAACTCATGCCTTTTTTCTTTCTTTCTTTTTTCTTTTTTTTTTTTTTTTTGTATGTCAGAAGAAGCTATGTCTATCACTGAAATTCCTCACATACTTACTTCCTGAGGAGAAGGAACTCCTGAAGGCATGAAGCTTGTGAAAGCTATCCCTGAGTGGCAAATTCCCTCTCTATTTAATTCTCTGTAAAATGTATTTATTCTCTTCCAACTCTTTGTTTCTCCCATTAAAGAGAACTTTTTTTTTTTTTTTTTTTTTTTTTTTTTACTTCTTATGATTTATTATTATTCATTTTTATTACTGCTGGAGATTCTCTGGCAGAAGTGAAAAATGAAATCAAAAGAGGCTGACACACAAGTTGCATTCTGTAGCACAGACGGATATGTAATTGTTATCTTTAAACAACTGTAAGAGCTTCGGATGTCTAAGCTACTCATTCTGAAAATTATGGCTGCTGTTCCATCAGCATGATATAAAGACACTCAGTGGTTTCTCAGCAAGGTACTATATGTGATTTTTCATCCTCTCTGTGCTTCCTTTTGTTTAAATTAGAATTCTTGCCTACTGAAAATACAAGAGTAAATGGAAACAATATCACACAGCTTTGCCGACCTTCCATAAGGAAGAAAGAAAAAAGGAAAAGAAACAGGGAATTGGACAATATGCTGACATGCAACCTAGGTTTCATGATTCTTTTCTGCTTTCTGAAGAAAGCAAAAGCAAGATTAAGAGGCAATGCTTCCAGTATAAAGAAAAGTCATTAAGAATTTTATATTTATATATAAAAAATATTATAAAGGGTATTTATATATCCTTTACATATATATTTTACTATAAAAACTGTAAAGTATATTTATACATCTTTTATATGTCACAGGAGGAGGAAGGGGTGCAAGCAAATTTTTCAGTAATTTATAATTAGAGGGATGTCTTGCAGTGATGTTCTTTTTCATATAGATAGTCTTTTTCAACACAAGAGAATATGCTTATCTTGTGTAATTTGAGAGTTTCAAACAAAGGTTTAAACTGCTGTAACGGATATAATTTTTGATGAGATACTTAGAAAAAAGTACTAGTGTTGCAGAACCTTACTCTAACAGCTAAGCTTTCTTATATCCAGCCATTTTTTCACACCATTTTGTCATATCTAATACAGCAAGAACACTTGAATGCTTTTAACTATGGCACTAAACTCATACTTGTCCTCTCATCCATACACCTTAATTTGTTTCTGGGTTTACGCTTTCTCTCTTCTAAGTCTAGAAAGAAGACTGGTGAGAAGAATGCTGTGTCCCTGATGACTTTTGACTATTTTTTTGTCTGAAGCCTCTGATTCTAGCTGAGATTTTTGTATGAGTATAGTTGTGTGAGTCGAAAAGGGAAAGAGAGACAGATTTTTAAGATTTTACTAGCAGGTTGCTACTATTGTTAATATATTTAAAAAAAAAAAAAAAGAAAAAGAAAAAAAAAGTGCAAAAATTCTGAGGTTATGATGGATGAGATATGTATATTTTCAAGGGGATTCAGGGGGATTCTAGGAAGTGTGAGGACAAGTTGGATATCCAAGCTGGATATCACTTGGAAATTGTGATAGACCATGAGCAGAAAGGATTTGAACTAGTTAATTCTCACTGAACTATTTAAGCACCAGGATTATGACAATGTTGATCATTTTTAAAACAGTCTACATTTATGTATAGTATGTATGTTAATCCAATACCGAATTCAGTTATCTCCAGTCATATCTCAGCTGTTATTTTCTCTTTTTCATTTCTGCCAGAAAGCTACCAGGTGAAATTCACTGAAGAAACAAACTTCACAGTACTGAATTGTGAGGATTCCATTTATAGAAATATAATTGTAGGTTCCTTAAATATGCACAGAGCATGCTGAGCCAAAGGCTCTTATCAGAAGTGTTTTAGAAAATCACATCACCAAGGACACATAATAATAAAGGAACCCAGAGTCAGATCCAGCTGACAGCACTGGCAGAGTAAATCCAGAATTTACCTATTTAATTAGCTGGAGTTCTGTATTTACACCTTCTCATTCCAGAAGAATCTGGTACTGTAATAAACCCTAAAGTTGGGTTCTGCTTGTGTTAAACCTCATTGTACTTTTCTACCTGTGAAGAGCTAACTCATATCATTCATCCTGCATTTAAATTAGAACTGGCCTTGACTTCTCAAAGTTAAGCAGAATATTTGCCTAACTATCACAAAGCTGCCCTTTCTGACTGCACATAGAAATTATTGTTGATGTTGATTTGCTTGGGAAGATAATAAATCCTAATGGAAGGTACTGCTTTGAAAATTTCAAAAAATGTAATTAATCTTTCATGCTCAATAATATGAAATAAAGTGTAAAGAGGTGCTATGAAGAAGGAATATAAAATAGAGATACTCTTGTGGCTGAGGAGGTCATTGCTTGTCTCAGTTATTGTACATGAAAGCACACAGAGCACTGCTAATTAGTACCTTGAGCCTTCAAAAACAAAAGAGCACCCTTCAAAAACGAAAGGGTGGATTTGTCTTCACCCTTTAAATGATAAAAAGGAGAGTTTCCAGATGAAAGCAGCATGGTATTGTCAATACAGCAGGTTTTTGGTATTTACAGAAGACTATAATTTTAAAATTCAGTCTTAAATTGATATTGTTTTGCAAAACCACATTTTAAAGTCTGGCCACAGCTCAGAGAAGGTTCTGCTAGAAAACCTTTCTGTGGACTTTACAAAACTATTGTATTTTTTTTGTTTATTTGTTTTTTGAATATCAGCATTTGTAACAAATAGGATTTTATTGTACAGCTACAATATTAACACATTTCCTCTTGTGTCAGAAGCACCAAGACACCAAGACTAAAAGCAAGAACTATCTTGTATGTGGTAGATGTGTGTACTGCAAAGCTTCCACTCCTGACAGACGCAAAGTATAATCACATCTGCAAACACAGGTAAAATGTTGCTAGACAGAAATGCAGCATGAAAAGGAAAGTATTCTTCCTACACACACACACACACACATACACATAAACACATATGCTTCCCTCCAGTAAACACTGTTCTGTTCATACAATGTACTTGATTTTTTTTTCTCCATGTTTTCATAGCATCTGAAAAAAAAGATTCTCTTGATAATCCTTCAGTGTCTTCCAAAACTACTTTTTATTGTGTTGGGAAATGGAAAAAAAAAAATCCAACCTTCAGTTTTCCACTTTTCTCTGAATAGAATCTCTGAATTTTCTTCTGTCATGTCCCATGAACAAAAACACTGGGGGCAAGGACACCAGTGGTTTTGAGGGTAGCATTGGAAAGAGAACTTGAGCCCTTAAAGGCTTACTTACACTGTGCCTGTCAACTAGAATAGGTGGCATTATAGCTGACTGGTTAAGCAGAAGCATATGGTCTATATGTGCAGTTAAGCAAAGGGACGCAGAGGCCTTGCAGACTCATTACAGGGATGTGTGGTGGTTTTTTTATTGTTTTTTTTTTTTTTTGTTTGTTTGTTTCTTTTTTTAATTAAAAAAAAAAAGAAAAAAAAAAGTGTTTAGGAATTAATTTTGTAAGAGAAAAACATTGTGCACCTCCCTGGATAAATGACAGTAAAAGAGGAAATGGAGGTGGGATGGTATTTTTAAGGGCCAGAAGTCCCTCATGCCTCCCTTCATATCATCTATCCAAAAGACCTTAAAAAAAAAAAAACAACAACAACAAAACACTCTTTAATTCAGCCAAAAATAATATTTCTCTAAATATTAATGCATCATAATAATCATAGAATCCTCTAGACAGGAAAAGACCTTCAAAATTATCAAGTTCAACCATCAACCTGACATACTGAGTCCCATCACTAAACCACATCCCTTAGTGCCACAAATGGATGACGGTATAGTTCATTGTGTGTATAGTTCATGTGAAATACTCCAGCACATGAGAGGATGTGCTCAAGCATTTCATGAAAAAAAAAAAAAAAAAAAAAAGCATTTGAAATGGCATCACCATATTATCACAAAATGCATACTGCCATTTAAGGATTAAAAACTTTTACATTTATGGGAAGAACTGTAAGGATAAAATCTGTAGGAAAGTGAGCAAAGAATTGAGATAACACATTATTTGATACAGGTATATCTCTGAAAATGAAATTCCCTTCTTGTAAAAAGAAATTCTGGATAAATCTCAGATGAAACACATAACAGAGCCCATCTTTTTCCCTGTGGATATCTAACAGGAGCTAGTTTTCAAGTACCCTGTAATATTTTTTTTTTAAGTTTACAGAAATACGTAGCATGTACTTTTAAAATTAAGAACAAATTACTTGAAGGCATACAGCACTCTTGAGTCCAGCTTAAAATATCAAGGTCAATATTTTTTTCCTATTTGATCCAGTTATAACCTTGAGAAATTCACAGAAATATATGGAATGATTCCTAATTTACAAGATACCGCTACAAAACAAAATTTCACACAAACGATTTCAAATTGCTTAAGCTTTCAGGAAAGTGGAACAGCTTTTGGTACTTTCCTGAGCACTTATTTCTGTATTACTCTATTTTAATTTGTAGAGATGCAGTTCCTTTGAATAAAGTCTTCGTAATTCACTCTGGCTAAATATGTGGCTCATGAGTGACTTTCAGAAGAAACATTTGTTATAATGATTGATCACAAGATGATTAATTTTCTCTTAGTAGCAAGAGCACTAAGATAGAACGTGCTAAGAAAACAAACTTCTTACAAAGAGCAGGGATCCTAAATCCTCCAAACCAGTAAAGATGCATTAACCGGATTATGTCAATTTACAGTAAGACTAAGGAAGTTGAAGCACCCTCCACTAAGGGGTTGCTCCTGGTCACATGATAGTGCAAAATAAAGCTGGGCCTAACTCACAATTGTGTACCCCATTACAGAAATAAAAACAATCTAGCTTGTAGTTAACCACAGTCATGGTGAACGGAGTTAAATCCAGTTGGAGACCGGTCACAAGTGGAGTCCCCCAGGGCTCAGTAATGGGGCCAGTTCTCTTTAATATCTTTATCGATGATCTGGAAGAGGGGATCAAGTGCACCCTCAGTAAGTTTGCAGATGACACCAAGTTAGGTGCGTGTGTTGATCTGCTCAAGGGTAGGAAGGCTCTGCAGGAGGATCTGGATAGGCTGGACTGATGGGCTGAGGCCAACCGTATGATGTTCAACAAGGCCAAATGCCGGGCCCTGCACCTGGGGCACAACATCCCCAAGCAGAGTTACAGACTGGGAGATGAGTGGGTAGAAAGCTAGAAAGCTGCCTGGCAGAGGAGGACCTGGGAGATAGTGGCTGAATAAGAGATAGGACCTGGTGGATAGTCGGCTGAATAAGAGCCAACAGCGTGCTCCGGTGGCCAAGAAGGCCAACAGCATCCTGGCTTGTATAAGAAACAGTGTGGCTAATAGGGCTAGGGAACTGATTGTCCCCCTGTACTCAGCTCTGGTGAGGCTGTGCCTTGAGTACTGTGTTCAGTTTTGGGCCCCTCGCTACAAGAAGGACATTGAGGTACTCGAGCGAGTCCAGACAAGGGCAACAAAGCTGGTGAGGGGTCTGGAGAAAACAAGTCTTACAAAGAGCGACTGAGGGAGCTGGGGTTGTTCAGCCTGGAGAAAAGGAGGCTCAGGGGCGACCTTATTACACTCTATAGGTACCTTGAAGTTGGCTGTAGCGAGACGGGGGTCAGTCTATTCTCCCACGTGCCTGGTGACAGGATGAGGGGGAATGGGCTTAAGTTGCGCCAGGGGAGGTTTAGGTTGGATATTAGGAAGAACTTCTTTACTGAGAGGGTTGTTAGGTATTGGAATAGGCTTTCCAGGGAAGCGGTTGAGTCACCATCCCTGGAGGTCTTTAAAAGACATTTAGATGTAGAGCTTAGTGATATGGTTTAGTGGAGGACTTGTTAGTGTTAGGTCAGAGGTTGGACCAGGTGATCTTGGAGGTCTCTTCCAGCCTAGATGATTCTGTGATTTTGTGAATTTTCTTGCCTCTGGTGGGAGGAATTTGCTGAGGCTGGTTTGGGGCTTAACATGTTCTGCTATTGAACCATGTATAAACTTTATTACAACTTATATGAATTAAACAATAAAAGCCAAACTTGTGTATCGATGAACTGCTAATAAGGTGATAACTTGGAAAATAAACTTGCTTTCTCATCAAAGTTTGTGATCCTTAGAGTTTTTAAATGAGTTGTTCCACTCAGTGTTTGAAGAAAGCTCATTAATGCTGACATTTTCATCCTCTGTAGATTTTTGAAATCAGTTTGTAAATATTAATATTCTTTAAAATTAAATTGGAGACAGCAGCTTTAAATGTAGGAAAGAAATTCATATTAGGTTGCAGACTTACCAGAAGCCCTAAATATGAGGTGACATGGTGTGTTCCTATGGGAGCAGTGTAGAGCCTTAGCTGTCACTTGAAATGTCCACACAAATCATGACTTGACCCTTACAAATCAGATTCACACCTTCCTTTTCATAACCATAATTGCCATTTTGAAGTTAACTTCACCCTTAACCTCTGATATTTCCTGTCACTTCTTTTGCTGGGAATGTGGAATGCAAATTTTGAAATACAAATGAGCATAATGGAAAGTTGCTCAAAGTATTGCATTTATTCTCTGCAATCACATTCTGAAGAGAGAGTTTTACTGACCTTGGGAAATGCAAGTGAATTTTTTTTTCCACATAAATTGAACCTGTATTTTCTAGTAACCTTTAGATAAACCTTATGAGCCTTTGAGAAGTTATTTGATGGGCACAGCTTGCTCATTCTGGAGCTTTATCATCTGGCTGAAGTACTTTGAAGTGGTCCTACAGCTTTGTGTGGCAGAGAAAAGTCAATTACAGTCCTGCATTATTAGTGTCTAGAAACCAGTAAGTCCCGAGATAAATTCAGACCTCCAAATTAATAACTCTTTATTGCACAGCCAGCAATGCTCAGGAAATACATGTGTCTAAATTGATTCCATTAGGAGCTCACATTGCTTTTGTCATGACTGTGGCTAAGTTATGAAGATTAAAAAAAAAAAAAAAAAAAAAAAAAAGCAGCTAATTGAACACAGCTCAAATATATACCTTTATGGGATACCTACTTGGTTTTATATAAGGAGCTTGAATACCTTTGGCATCTAGGTAAGTGTATCCTAGAGAATTGATACACTGATATCCTTGGTACAGAAATTGAGGCCTAGGTACTGTGCATCCAGAGACAACCTAGCATCAGACAAACTGTTACGTGTGCACTAGGCAGTGCAGTACAATTATTTGCAGACCTGTTACTTTGGGCACCAGAATCCCAGTAGACTAAAGATGTAATAGTACCTCTTGAGTTCACTGGACCTGTCACAAAGCTGCAAATTGTATGACAGCACAGATTGGACACAAAACTGAACACAGTACTCGAGGCACAGCCTCACCAGAGCTGAGTACAGGAAGTTGCAAATTTGTATCAGTTAGTCAGGGCTGTGCCTGGTCCATTAACATAACACAAATAGGTAAGAATTTGGATATGTATCTTTCAACAAGCTATGAATCGTCACCAAGGATTTGAGAAAGCATTTAAATCTTATGTCCCTAACTACACTGATTTTGACTATTCTATCAGAGACTTCTGCTACTTGTCAGCACTAATCTGTTAATGTGCATGCAGTGGTAATGAAAAGAATGATGCAATTTATACAGAAAATCTGTAAGTCATGGAAGATAGCATTGCCATGGTAATCTATACACACCAATTTAAAGCATAAAATAGAAAATGCAAAATAAAACCTGTTAATCAAGTAATTCAGACTCATAGAAAATGAAGCATGGATTTTTCCTTTTGGACTTTAAGTGTTTTCAGTTATTTTGTCCACTACTCCGTGAACCTTTTCCCACCAAGTCTTCAAATCTTGGGGATTTTTATTCTGTCAGACTGTAGCTTTCCCATAACTGCATTATCTAACTGTTAATAATTTAAATAGCATGCTAGAGTAATCTCTAGGGCAATGACCTTAATAACAAAATCATTGTAATTAAAATCAGAAAAAAAACAAAACAAAACATACTTGGAGAAAAAAAATGAAAAACTGCTATACAGGACTGAACTGATTATCCCTTTGGAAACTTCTTTTCTCTGAGCAAGGTTAATCTCATTCTGAAAATCTTAACATTAAAAAAAAAAAAAAAGCAACAAAGCAACATTGCTATAGGCATGTCATCTCCGTAAGGAGATGCAATGAATTGCTAAATAGTTAAATAGTTACTTCTCAGTCCCTTGGAAATCTTCACACTTCATCAGGTTATAGTTATTTGCCCGTTGAAGTGAAATCAACAATATGATCCTGCAACCATGACACTCAAAGAGAAAGTTGAATAGTTTCAAATCAAATTAAAGGAATAGAGGTATTAGAGAAACTAAAATGTTTTTATTGTTGTATCCCAAATTATCACTCAGAGGAGGGAGAGGGTGCTCCTTAAGAATCACTTTATTGTAAATGCCTATGCTTTAGCAATAGTTGACATTTATATATATATAATATATGACATTTCAATGCCATAGAAATATTTTCTTATTTTTAACTACCTTTATCAAAGCAGACATTAGACCTTGCCCATATTTTATTTCCTTTCCAGCATCTCTTAACAATGTTTTACACAGAACAAAGTCTTAGCCGGTTATTAGACTCAATATTTTCTTTTTAAGAATAATGCATTTATCCATATATCCTTATCGTCTGATTTGCTTTTAGCAATGTAAAAAAAATTTCAATTTAAAGAAAAAGACATTCCCCTTTGACACTTTTTTTTTTTGTTTTTTTTGACTTCTTGACTTTTTGATTGAAATGTATGGAAAAGCATACTTAAAACTACTGAACGGGCAGTGGGGTGTTTTGGTTTGTACATATATTTTTTGAATACTTTGGTGTGATGAACTGTAAAAGACTTTGCTTTGCATGGATAACTTGCATATGCAAAAACAGGCAAACACCTATGCACTGTTACCTCTTTGAGTAGTGCTCAGCTTGTGTAACACTTATAAACTTAGATTCTATGATACAAGAACAGACTACAAAGTATTATACAAGGGCCTCCTGGTAATAGCTGGATGCTAAAATATATAGTATATATATATAATATATATATAATATATGGATGCTAATATATATATAATATGGATGCTAATATATATATAATAGCTGGATGCTAAAATATATAATATATATATTTGTTTCTGTCTCTTCAAATAACATCCACACAGTACAACTGCCAGGAAAAAGGACTAGGGCAATGGATTGCTGGCAAAGGCCAACAGCTAATACCTTGGAAGAAAAAGAATTATGCTAATCCCAATCCTATCCAGCATATCAGAGCTCTTAAATGTAATTTCTGTCTTAACTACACCAGTATCTCAATTTAATGTGGAAACTTCATTTTTAAAATATAGGATAATGGAAAGAGGAATAAGAGAGGAATGCTCAGTATGGCTTTGAAAAGCAGTGGAGAGTTGATAAATTGCAGAAAAAGGAGGAAAATTGAGGAAAATTGAGGAAAATGACCATAACATTGTGTCTCCCATAAGCATTATCGAAGTAACGAATACATTGGCATCTGGTAATTGCCTTCATTTAGGCTCCAGGATGATTTTATTTTTACTTATTTATTTATTTAGTTAGTTAGTTAGTTATTGTAACTGTTAGATAGGGATGAAAGATCAACTCTTAGTTCCTTGTACTGGAACAAACTCCTTTTGTGACCATGAGTTAATGACAGATTGGTCATATGGTCATATGACTTTCGTAGAGGAAGAATTATGCTCACAGTTTTTAGATCAAGTTTTTAATTTCTGCAAAGTTCATTTCCTACTTTTAAGATCTTTGGCATTTCACTTTTCTCACATTTTATAGTCTTTTCTCTTTACAATGCATCTACAGTAGGAATTGATTCCTACTACAATGCAGAAGGACAAAGTAATGCAAATAGAGAGCAATAATTGTTCAGACTCTCTACTGTAAGGTAAAGTAAAGTTTAGAGTAAGGTAAACAAAAGATCTAACTTCCTAATAATTCTGTCCTTAAATCCTTGCATAAAGTCTGAAAGGGGCTTAATCCTATCACTTGTGTTCACTAAACAAGAAAGTTAAGAAAAGTCCCTAATCTTTCCCTCTGAGTTTGCATGTACAGCACTAAAACAGAATTAAAACAGTGTTTATTACAATAAATTGATTATACCCAGGAAAGCTGGCAGAAAAATGGGGGAAAAAAAATCTGTTATAAGAATTCAGTGTCATCTTTTTGATCTCCTGTTCTGAGCCATTTCAAAATCAACTTGTGGATTTTCACTTTTTGCTGTTCTCTTCACACTAATCTCCCCATATTTTCAAGAGAAAGTAATGAAACTATAATTTCCCTGTGCTCCTATTTTTCTACCCTGCACAAAAACTTCTCTAATGCTAAAAAGAAGAAAAAATTGAAGTCTAATCATGATAATAGACTAAATAGTATTGCATCTTTTAAAGGAAAAAAAAAAAAAAAAAGCTCTCAGTATTAGAGCTCTCATTTGCTCCATGATAAAGAAAACAATTAGATTGGTTTCCATTGTTTTCCTGATAATATAAGGTAAATAATTTAGCAGTTATTCAAGGCTAGGAGAGTTATTCAAATAATTCAGACTAATATTTTCTAATATTTTCTAATATTCTTGAATATTTTCAGACTAAAATTATTCAAATAATTTAGACTGCTATAGACTTACTAGAACATTGTACTTTACTGATTAGAAGACATATGTCTGATGAACTGATTATCTGTCTGGTTATCTAATATAGGATGGATTGACATTCCACTTCATTTCTAGAGTATCAGCTTTACTTAAATTTTATTTCTGGTGTTTCAGAATAAATCCAAGATAACATTTTTTTTTTCATTATGTTTGGTTTATGAGGAAAAAATTAATAAGGAACATTTTCTATTGCTGTGCTGCTTAAGGCTGTCTCTGCTCAGAGAATAAACATGCAAGATCTGCCAAATCTGTTTGTTTTTTTTTGTTTGTTTGTTTATTTTTCCTTTCAGGGTGGTGTGAGTGTGTCTGCAAGGAAATAATAATAATAACAATAATAAAATGTACCTATTAAAAACAAATTTACCAAGATGAAAAGTGCAATTAATCCACTTTCCAATTTACTGCACAAGCAATTACTTAGAAATAACCACCCAAATTTTCTTACCAATACTGCTCTGTGGAATAAGTCTAGAAGCCAATGAACTTACCCCACAGATCTGCCTGATATATAATTTTGGAATTCAAAAAAAACAGTTGAATACAAAAAAAAAAAAAAAATCTCCATCAAAACATGAGCTTGAACAGGATTAGGTAATGAAAACCAAAAATATAAATAAATATGTGTGTTTAATGTGATTTTTTTTTTGCCACTGATAGTTTATTCTCTGTCTTTTCTGATATGGTTTGGCTCTTGAGCAAAATGCGTTTTTTACAGAAAAAAAATAAAATACAGGCAACCTGATATCAATGACACGACATTTATCCTGTAAAACTGACAATAAAGGAGCATGATCTAACATAAATTGATGCATATTTCATGAGAGGAAAATAATCTGAAAACCTCTCAAAAACATTGATTTTACCACATTATTTTGTTTTACTTGAATTTAATCTTAGAGTACTCACAAATGTACCATTCCTAGAAATATGAGAACATGGCTTCACTTCTCTTACAATAAGTAAGGGAGAATACATATTTGAAGAGTGTTTAATAACCACAATTATTTCCTTATTTATTTCCAAATCACATCTCCTCAAGACTGACTATGGACCTGTGTCTATATAATCACTGAAGCATACTGCAAGAAGTCCTAAGTTACCTCCAAGTAGGCTCAGTATATTCCCATAACACAAAAGAGCACGACACTACTTCAAGCCCCAAACTGAGAAAAAACAGCCTAGCCTGGCGCAGAGCCTTTGCTAGTAAGTCTGTCTCTCAAGATTAATTTACTCAGCACAGTGGAGACACGGTATTTTTGTAATGCTGTGTAAACACTAGATTTTCTATTTTCAGCACAGAGAAAGTAACTGTGATACCAGAAGGACCAAAGACAACTGTTCATACACCAACAGCTGGTATGATCTGTTAGCAGACAGGGTTTACATGAAAGAATGCCTTACTTTACTTTGCCAGTAAAATAAAAGCCCAAACATCCTGATGCCTGAATAAGACTGCATAAAGTTGTGAAGCATCACGAGTGCAGAAAATGACTGGAACACTGAAAACCACTGGTAGAGTGGGATATCTCAGAAATGATTTGTTTAAGAGAAGTACATTAAGAACTAATGGGAATCCTGACTTTTCACTGGGATCTTGAGTAGTCAGAAATACTGAGGGAAAGCACACTGGGTGTTAGATAATTGCCAGTGAAGTGGACCTGTGGGGAAAAAAAAAAAAAAGACAACTAGATCCCTCAAATGTGTAAATCAATACTAATACAGTACAGACAGATAGGTGATAGTACTACCTTTAAAAGGCATAAGTGAGACCTCGTCTGAAATTCTTGGACACTCATGGTCAGAATAAAATAATCTGAACTGGAAGAGTGGAGTGAAGAGCCATTTAGACAATCCAAGTGCAGAGCCCTTACTGACACAACAGCACAAAAGCAAAATGAAGGCCATTTGGGATATGAATCTTCACTACAGATGAAAGAAATACTGAAAGGCCCTAGACTGTTACCAGTTTTTATGTCCACTATAACTCTGTACTGGGCCTGGCTGGGATGGACTTAATTTTCTTTACTTCAATTTGTATGGTGCTGTTTTTTGGATTTGTTGCTAAAACGGTGTTGTTAAAACAGTACCCAGTGTTTGAGGACTGCTGAGCAGTGCCTGTACAACATCAAGATCTTACCTTCTTCTCTCCAGTGATTAGGTTGGGGGTGTACAAGTAACAGAGGTAATGCAACCTGGCAGCTGATCCAAAGTGATCAAAGATACTTTCCATGCTGTACAATGGTGTGCTCAGCAATAAAAATGGAAAGAAGGAGGTTTTGTGGAATGTCACCATTTCCCAGAGACTGATTGGGTATTGGTCTACTTGTGGGAGGTAGTGCATCACTCTTTCTGTTGGTGGTGGATTTTGTGTGTTTGTGTTTGTGTGTGCATGTATGTGTTTCTTTCTAGTTCCTCTCCTTCACTTACTAAACCATTGTTATCTTCACCCACTAGTTTTCTTGCTTTTGCTCTTCTTTTGCTCCACTGTCCCAGTGGGGAAAGAGGGGACAGTGGGCAAGTGGGTGTGTGGTACATGACTGCCTACAGAACAACAACAACCTCCCTGCTTCATCCTTCCAACCTGCCACAACCTGCAAATCATACCTTGGCACATACCACTCTGTCTCTTTTTGCTCTGATTTTTGAGGAAGAAAGAAAGCACATGGTCAGAAGAGTGCTACAATATATTTGAGCCATGGCTATGGATGACTAAATATACAGAACTGACATGTACTTATCTACAGAGTAAAATAATCCTCTGAAAACCTGAAGAATGAATGTGTACACAGACTTTTCCTATGTTTTGTTTCAATACCTCAACTAGTTTAGTAAAAGGCATTCCTTCTATCTGGAAGTTTTGTACATCTCTTGGTAATACATAAACAAGGGGAAAAGACAATGAAGACAAAGGGACGTAGGAGTGGCACAGGCACAACAAGATACACAATCTCAGTTAATGTATTTAGGTCAGAAACCCAAAGTGAGAGGTTCCAGAAGAATCTCCTCATGGAATATGGGATGAAGACTGGGAGGAGAATTTTAAGATGGAGTTTGATAAACTTGTGAACTGGCATATAACTGCTTTCTACAAGAGCAGCAGTCTGCATTTTATAGCCCAGAGGTGGAAGAAATCTCCTATGTAACACCTATATAACAGCACCCTTTCCAGGGTTAAACTCATTGTTAAACTTATATGCCACAGAAAGACCTCTCAGCTCACACACTTCTGTGTTGTGAGGAAAAGTCAATGGATGTAAACTTCCATTAATGTCTTCCACTACAAAAGATGGCAGAAAAAACAACCTGCCCTCATCTTTTCATAGGTAACAGCCAACATACAGATAAAACTCTCTGTAAAAGCACTTTGAACCAGTTACAGAGAAAGTAATTTTACTTTTGCCAAACAAAGGAAATATGAAAACGTTACATTATCATCACTATGAAAAGATAACATCCTTTTATGAATTCACAGTATTATGTTCTTTTTACTGGATTGCAGGAAACGAGTTTCACGCCTCAGTCATATCTGTTTCAAAGAGGAGAATGCAATTTCTATTATGTTCTATTTTATTGACTGCAGTGGGCCACATGTTACTTGCTGGAAGACTGTAGTTCAATTCATCTTCCTCCTAATAGCCTAGAAGAGGGAGAAATTAACCCAAGGAACCTTTCCCCTTCCAAATGTAGCATAAATTGCAGCAAGAAATTATTTCTGCCCTTAGATAACAGTACAAGACCAGCAAGAATTCTAGGCCCAAATAATACACAAGTAGATGCAGCAATCTTGTTGTCTGGAAAAAAATATATAATATAATATAATATAATATAATATAATATAATATAATATAATATAATATAATATAATATAATATAATATAATATAATATAATATAATATAATAAATATAATACACATAAGATATATAATATATGTATATTATATATATAATACGATGTAAGATATATAATATATATGTTATATATTATATAACATATATTTTATTTATACATATATATATATTTCTAAGAGTCGTGCCTTATAGCATCAACCTAGATAAAACTCCTGTTATACCAGCACTTTGCATATACTTCCTCTAAGGGCTGGTAGTTCTTGTGTTGTTATAATATAGCATGCATTTTAATTTGGATTTAGCTCTGTTTTTACATGACTGTGATTACACAGTAAATCTGGTGTTCAGACTGCACTAGGTTACTAATGCATTTCAATAAATTGTCAATGATTTGTTAATACTGACTGTAAGAATCTGTAGTCCTATTATAAAAAGCAATAAAAAACAATGTATTTTAATATAGCAGATAACCCATATAAACTTCTCTGTATTGCATCACATGAGAGAGCCAAAGGCTAAGCCTTTATATGCCAGAAAAATAATGGAATTGGTGCAAAAGACCTTTTTGAGTATTACTACTTTTGGAGTGTTTTCTATTGCTCATGGAATCAGATTCTACTATTATTCAGAATAACTATTTATTGAAAGGCTGTTTTACATACATAATATATTGAACTAGCATCCATTTTGAACTACTATATGAGGCCAAATTCAAGCACAAGAATTATGGAAAGACCTTTGCGCATCTTCTCAGATGACACAGAAGCGTATAATGCAGGAAAAAAACAGTGAAAGCACAGATGTGAAGAACAGTATGCCACACATCTTGCTGCACTGGTGCTGTCTTCATATCTTTCTGAGAGTCATCAGTCTGCTGTAGGGGATTATAGAAAGATTTCTGCATGCTAATTACTCCTCAATTCTTAAATATGTTTCTGATATAAATAAAATGTTTGTACATTGCTTATTACTAAATATAGGCCTGGGATTTTAGAGGTAAGACTTCTGACTGTGGAATTACAGAAATCAATAGCAGAATTTCTGTGGATTTATAGAAATGTACATGTACAGCAAACAGAGATTTAAGTTTAATTTCCAGATCTGCCATGGGCTTGCTCATATGATTCTCAGCAAATTATGTACTTTCACTGGCTCCCTGATAAAGTGCAGTATATGAGAATTAACATGGTTATGTCAATGTCTCTCTTATATTTGCATGAAAAGTACTAAGCATTACTCATGTTAAATAACATATTGGTTTCTAGAATTTCAAGGCAGGCAATAGGCCAAAGCATTCTCTTTCAAAATAAGCATCTATCAGAATGCAATTCTCCCCCCCCCCTCCCCCCCCCCCCGCCCCGTCACTCTGTGATTTGTTCTAGGAACAACAAAAATATTTCAATACACCAGTATGTAACATTATATTTACTGTAATTTTTTGAAAAAAAAGTCATAAATATATGACAAGGATTTGCCGCGTGCCATGTTTTAATAATACAGTTTCCTGTGTGTGAATGCTTCCTCCTTTAATCTACTGAAGAATGGACCAAAAATAAAACTATAATTAATTTTTTCGATGATCAAAAATGGTGAGACACTTTTTTTTTTTTAACCACCCTTCAAATCATATTATGGTTCAATTATCCCTTATACTGCCCCTATACAGTGGCTGTAATTATGAATGTGAATATGATGTAAAGACTGGCTGGAAGAACAGAAAATAGAGCTTTTAACTTAGAAAACACAATCAATAAATTAAAATTATCAAGACACTGAAAAATATTAGGAATATTTTGACTTTAGATTTGTCAACCAACACAGATATAATGCTATTTTTAAGGAGTTAGCATATAACTTATGTAAACTTTTCAAAAATTAATAAAGCATGATGAAAATAAATATCTGGTTTGTTATGTTTTCCAAACTACAATGGTGACAAGCTAAAACAGACCTCCTGTAACCTCTGAGAGATTCTTTAGCACAAATTAGTATTATGGTATAAAGCAGCCACTACCCTTGTTGCACTGCATACCCTGAGTAACTTGGAGTCAACTTCAGTATGTTTATTTAACTGGTATGGCTAAGAGCTAAATTTTAAAACTATCAGAGGAGAAAATTCCCAGCTACCACTCACTTTTAATACACCAAAAATACTTTTATCACTTCAGTCAGAAATTTGATCAAATTTACTGGATAACAAACACACACGTATATATGTGTGTGTAAGTATGTGTACATGTACACAAGGAAAACTTATCCTTTTCCTAGTTCTTAAGTGCATGAATTCTCTCCTCCGAATCTTCTCATGCATCTTCATCACTCAAAGCAGAAGGCAGGCAAACAGGTGTGCTTGTATGACAAATTATTAGCCCGAAATCAAACCTGTTGTATGAGCATAGAACGTAATTTCATCTTAAGAGCTTTTAACAGATTGCACATGATGCCATAAATTAGTAAATGTTACTACTGCTTATGAGTTATTGGAATATCACAAGCAACCTTAAGGTAGATGCTGAGTCTTCATTCACAATAGACCTTGTCTCCTAACTCTTTCCAGAAAGCACTGGGGTATGTTGAGCATATAGTGTGAAATATGAAAAGCTGACAGTAAATACAAAAATACATCAGAACTTTACTATATAATGTTATGGAAGCAGAAGAGAAAAAGTCTTGAGTTGGTTCATTTTCTTTATTTTTATCTAGGCCTTCATCTTCTACATAAATCAGATTATCAGCAAAAGAATGACAGAGGTCATTGACACCCAAACAGCTGACATTCATGTAGGTATAACCTCTTATAGTATGGAACACACTTTACAGAATATTGATAACTTACACTGTTCATTCTTTCTATAATTGATGATAACAGACTTTTCAGGACTTTTAAAAATATGACATAAAAAACTTGAATAGAACTTATAAAGTAGAGATATATTGCTATATTGATCTCGTTACAGAACAGGCACAATAGTGATTTGCAACCAGGTTAACCAACACTGCAGACAGAAATCTGAACAACTCAATCAGTTTAGTTCAGCCTTGTGAAAGTTAAGTAATGAGCAAATACCTAGCCAAGGATGACTCTTCAGAAAGATAATAAGTATTTTAAAGACAAACAAGCTAAATACAAAACCCACTACAAAACTGTAAAGTATCTACTTTCCAATCTAGAAATCGTGGCAAGAACACCCCATTACTGAAATATTTTGATAGTCTCTGTATCAATTTAAATTATTGCCAAAGTGAATCAATGCTTTTCAGAAGTTATGGATGTGATGCAAATATATTTTAATAGTGGCTATCTCTTATGGACTATTAAATTAGACAGACATATTGTTTCTTCTGATCTTAGAAACTATGCAATGAAATGTCATAGGCAACACAACCCAAACAATCAAATAACCTGACATAAATCAAAGATAATCCTACTTTTCTTTGTTACTTGAACCACTTTTTAAAATTATATATATATATTTTATTTTGCAGAAGGAAACATACTGAAAAAGGACTCAGTTGCTCAGGATCAAAATAGCTTATATCAAAAATATCAAATAAATACTATTTATCTTCTACAATGTTCATAGTTTAAACTCACTGGTATGACAGTTATAGTAAGTAAGCATTTATTCAGCTGAAATCTTTAATGTCCTGCTACGATTTTAGAATGATTCATAATAAACTGAAATGAATGAATAATTAAACAGCTATCATTATTTCCTTTACATAAGATATTAATTTTGGTTGAAGATCATTTAGAGTGTAGCTACTAGATTATGTATAGATTAAACAGAACAGAAAAAATGTGCTTTGATAGCCTAATAGACATGTAATAGCTGCAAGGAGATAATTTTGGGAAACTTAAATGATTCTTTAAAAGCCTTTTGAAGCTGATTGTGTCATTCTTGAGCCAGAGCTGAAATGTTCAGACAAGGCTTCAACCTTCCTGATATTGGCTGAAAGGACAATAGGGTTAGACACGTACACCTAGGAGATATGTGAAGTGTCCTGAAGACACTTTCTTGACATATATGACCATATGACTTGCGGACCAACTATTCCCCGAAAGGGAAGAACTGGTCAAAGATGTGAAAGACAATAACAAAAGTCAAAGGCTGTGAGGAAGCCCTGAAAGGAGTGAGAAAAACAAATAGTTGAATCTTATCAACATTCAGGATGATCCAACTGCAGAACTGAAGCTTTGCAGAAAATTACACTCTCAAAATTGGTTAGAACTTTTTGGCATTTCAGGGGTTTTCTCCTCCCAGGATTTTCTTACTTATGTTTTAAGGTTCCATTAAAAAAAAAAAAAAAAAAAAAAAAGCTTGTACCTCCTATAAAAGTACACTTGGACAAAGGTTTTACAACTTCTAGAAGAGGAAAAAAAATCATTTACCATTTATATACTTTCTCATCCTCCAAAATTTGAATTTTAAGAATGTTCATCTAAGAGTCTCTGAACTTACGTACCTGTTGCACAGAAAGCCAGGGTTTACATGTAAATCATAAACTCTTCTGCCTTCTTCAGTGTCCAACTGGAATTTCTAAATGACTTTCCCAAATACGTTTCCACCTGATACTAAAATTATTCACTGAATCCAACAGAGATGACAGAGATGGCTGTAGAAAATAATAGTAATGATAGAATATGAGAACAAGGATATGTCCTTGTAAAGTATGCAAATGTAAAGTACCTTAAGTAAAAACTTAAGGACTTTGGTATGCCCTGACTATTCTACAAAAGGGATTTTTGTCTTTTGTGGTTCTGATCAAATTCTTTCTAATCATCTTCAGAAGTCTTTTTCAGGTTACATTTTGTTCAAAGCAGTACTACCATGTGAAAAACCTGCCTTTACTAAATTGACTGCATTTGTTTTCTAACTTTACTCAAGAATGGAGTTCACAGCACAGTTAAAAATAACAAGGACTTGATTTTTGTTTCTTTCCTTCCTTTTAATTAAAATATCGAGAGAGCACCAGTTGAATCCCACAAAGTAATCTCCTGAATCTTGACTCAGAATATATTAGAACACTGGGTTCGCTTTATGCCTGAAGAGGTTTCATGATAACATTTCTATACTTAAAGTTAAGAGGATGTTTTTTTGGGTGATCAAAGTCAAAGCAGTTTAATTTCACACTTTCAAAAGGATGTAATGCAGGAGCTATAACTAACTATAATATATATAATATATTATATATATATAATATATATATATATAATATATATTATAATGCAGGAGCTATAACTAACTATAATATATATAATATATTATAGTTAGTTATAGCTCCTGCATTACAGGAGCTATAACTAATATAATATATATATAATATAATATATATAATATAATATATAATATATATATATTATATATAACTATAACTATAGGAGCTATATACTAACTGCCATACTATAAATGTGATATAGGAGGTCCAGCACAAGTGAAGTTTCTCAGATCATAGAGAAAAATAACATGAGGTACCAAGTGAAACACAGAAGAAAAAGTAGTTGTGAAAGATCCATGAAACAAAACTTACAAATATTTTCAGTAAAATTATTGAATAAAAATATAAATCCTATGTACAGCTTCAGTGTAAAACGACAATTGTTTTCAAAACTTATGAATATTTAAATAGTTTTCAGCTCAGAATTTCCATTTGCAACTTCTTAAGATGAACATGTGTCGTGGTTCTGCTCGAGTGGGCAGCCAAGCTCCACCACAGCCGCTCTCTCACTCCCCCTCCTCAAAGAGGAATGGGGAGAAAATATGTGAAAAGGGCTCAAAGGTTGAGATAAGGACGAGAAAATCATGCAGTAATTATTGTAACGGGCAAAACAGACTTGGCATAGGGAGATAGTAAGATTTATTGCTTATTACTAACAAGCTAGAGAAGTGAGAAACAAAGGAAAGAAACCAAAAGCACCTTCCCCCCCCATTCACCCTCTTCTACCTCCTCCCCCCGAGTGGTGCAGGGGAACGGGGGAATGGGGGTTATGGTCAGTCTACAGCGCTTCTTCTCTGCCGCTCCTTCTCGGTCACTCTCGTCCCCTGTGCTGTGGGGTCCCACCCACGGGATGCAGTCCTTGATGAACTGATCCAGCGTGGGCTTCCCACAGGCAGCAGCTCTTCCAGAACTGCTCCAGATATGGGTCCGTACCACGGGGTCCATCCCTCAGGAGAAAACTGCTCCAACCTGGCTCACCCACAGGCAGCAGCTCCTGCCAGGTCACCTGCTCCTGCGTGGTCTCCTCTCCACAGGTCTGGCCCGGAATCTGCCCCTGCAGGAGTCTTCCACAGGCGGCAGCCTCCATCGGTGCAGGGCCACCTGCTCCACTGTGGTCTCCTCCACGGGGTGCAGCGTGGAACCCTGCTCCACCGTGGTACTCCATGGGCTGCAGGGGGACATCCTGCTTCACCATGGTCCTCACCACAGGCCGCAGGGGACTTCTGCTCCGGCGCCTGGAGCACCTCACCCCCTCCTTCTTCACTGACCTTGGCGCCTGCAAGGCTGTTCCTCAGTCCTCTCACTCTCCCAGCTGCTGTGTGGCGCAGCGTTTTTTTCCCTGTCTTAAATATGCTCTCACAGAGGCGCAAAACAACATTGCTTATTGGCTCGGCTCTGGTCAGCAGTGGGGCCCTTACCTAACATGGGGCAGCTTCTAGATCCTTCTCACGGAAACCACCCCTATGGCCCCCTGCGACCAAAACCTTGCCACGTAAACCCACTACAACATGTTGGGACTGGAAATAAATATCAATGAGAACTTTACCAACAAAATAATATCTCATTTCAACACAATAAAGACTTTAGGGTATGTATGTTGGCTCACTTAGCCATTATAATGTTTTGAGTTTTTACAGCGCAAAGACTTTAGGAAGTATGGCATTTCATGTTCAACTCATCGTTGTGCACAGCCATAAGCTGTATTTCCTGTTGGCCTAATGATAAAATACTTCTAAAGAATGCTGAAATTTGCAAAGATACATTAGACTTTAAAATTTCCTGTAAGACACTTATGTTGTTGTGCTTTATTATTTTTTTTTGTTGTTTGTTTGTTTATTTTTCATTGATCTACAGAAGCTTTAGAAGTCTGCAATGTCTTGTGATTGTTCCAGCTAAAGTATAAATCAGTATTTATGTCACAGATGTTTGAGGTCCAATGCTGTTTTGGCAAAACTCCTCTAGTTTAATGTCTTGAATTTCAATTTCTGTAAGAAACTAAAAAAAAAAGAAAGAAGAAGCAGAAATGAAAAAGACCAAATATTCCCAACAACAAATTATCCCTAGGAAAATAAGAGAAGAAATAATTCTGTCAAACATCCTTCCCCTTTTTAGTGGGTCTCTCCCCGGAATCATATTGCATATCTGAAAGCATGTGACTTCTCAGAAATATTTGTAGGTTCCCCATCATTAAAGACAGTTAACGTAATATGTTTTAGCTGCTATTACAAGGAAATGGTCTTCAGACTGAGAAATTCATATGTTGCCTCATGTTTTGATATAGAAAATGGTCATTCAAATTATTTCCAAAGAATGTTAAGTGCTATAGAGGTTAATGTAATCACTATCTACATTTTTACCAACTACATAAATGTTAATTATTTATCTACAGCTTTCATTATCTTTTGAGTATAAATTAATGCAGCTTTCAATTTATTGTTATTTTTATAAAATTGATGGTTCAAATCATGTTTAATATTTTCCTTTCCTAGAACTCAAGATTATTAAGGTTAACATTGTTCTACAGAATCTGTTTTACAACACACCTGCAAATCACATAGATGAATAAGAAGGTCTGCAGAGAAAGACAGAGTAGAAATACACATAAAACTTTAGGATTTCTTAAAGTAAAACAATAAAATAAAAAATAGTAATCATTGGCATAGCAGTTCTTTAAGTAAGTGCTCATCACAGTTAGAACTATTTTTTATTTTTATTTTTTTAAACTTTGGCATGGAATATAGACCAGTCATTGGATCGTTATATATTTTTTGAAAAACAACACAGAAATCTCACAAAAGCATACATAAGTCCAGATTCTGTTGATTGTCTTAATGCTTATTTGGTATCTTGCCTATTATGAAATTCATTCTACTAATAGAAAATAAATGGGATTCTGTATTCCATAAGAAATACATCTATTCAATCGTAAAGTATAAAATATAGAATAATTACAATAGAAAGAACAGTTTATATTTAAATATGCAGAAATATTCAATCTTTGTATCCCAATTTATCTTTAAAAGGGGAGAAAATGCTTTCTTTTCTTTATGGCCTCAGCTATGAAATAAATATAACTAAATGCATAGTATATTTGTCTTCAGTTAAGCCACCAACTGCTCATCAAAATGACAACACAAGTTTCTGCATAGATTTAATGTTATCAGTTTTGTGTGGTTTTGTGTGGATTACAAGAAGGTTCTTTCTTGTACAGAACTTACTTATGCACAATGCAGTGTCAGTGTCAGCTAACTAATAAAAAGAGTGATTTTAGGAGTTTACTGTTACAAATACTCCCTTTGCTTTTTTTTTTTTTTTTTTTTTTTTTTTTTTCCCCCAAATGTGGGATCACATATATAGAAACTGTAGGACTGCTCTGCACAGCAGTTTACAATCTAGACACTGTAAACTGTTCAGCATCTACTTTCCCTTCTATATATGAAAAACATTTGGAAACAATTCAGATAAACATTTAAAATTTTTATTTTCAACAGACTTTTCCTACAAATGTTAGTATGTATTTTTCAAGTCATTATATTTTCAAGAATCTATTCCTCTTTTTCCAGTTGTACATGAAGCTCAAGGTAGCTTTTTTAATTTTGCTGCATTTAATTGAGTGATGAAACATAAATTCAGTTTTGCTCGCCCCCCAGATTTCCTTTCAGTGAGATCACTTCTGAGAAGCACGGCTGAGTCTTTGAGTACAATACAGTTGAGCCAGATTCAGCATTTAAATCTCCCTAAGCTTCCTGCAAGCTGATAGATAGAAAAAAAAATACATAGAAAATACATTCAAATAAAATGTAATACAGGAAATTGCATTTTGGTGCTAAACTTACATGTATAAGAAAACTTTTATACATTTTTTTCAAAATTTATCGGTGGCTATATACCTTATTCACACTGACCCAACTGCTATTGACAAGCAGACATTTCAATCTGATTCTACATACTGTATTCACTATACTACACAAAACCAAGTTAGCTGTTTATGTCTTACAGATTTTTTTTCTCTCTCTCTGTTGTGCTATTGACATCATATTCTTTCAATTCATCACTGAATCTGAAGCTTTGTATTGTAACACTGTGCAAAGTGTTACGGGAATCAGTAACAAAAAAAATCTATACATGTACAAATTGCATCAGAGGTAAACAGGTAAGCTATGAGGAAAGGAATTGGATTTAAAAATTTAACAATGAGCTAAGCTGTGCATATTTTAATCTTGGTTGTGCTTAGTCAGAGCTGCTGGCATGTTCAAAAATTAAAATCCTGTATTTTGGAACAGAAAAGACTTTTCATTACAGTGACCTAGTTTACAGAATTTCTAGCTACAAATTTCTATCAAACAGATTCTGTCGCAGAGACAAATTCGTTTATATCATGCAGAATCAAATTCAGATCATGTAAGTACCAGAAACTGTTTGTGACTTCATTAAGAAATATTCAACTTTTCCTAGAATAAATATACAAGTTCATATTTTGTTCTCATCAACAATCCCTCTGTTACATTTAAAAATCTCATACAAGCCAGAAAGCATAATGTCAACATTTGTAGGCAAAATGTTGCTACTGTACTACACAACATAATGCTACTGCTAGCACACTTAGAAAAATATTCCAGCACAGCTTTTGCCTGTAAGACACAGCTGATGAAGTTTCAGGTGACTAGTGCAAGAACTCATAAACACTATCCTGAAAGCTCCATGTACAAAATAGATTAGGTACTGTATTATAGAAGTGCAGCAGTTCCACAGCTACAGTTGTGATGAGGTATTTTTTCCCAGTTGCCACAGGTATTTTATCAAATAAAGTAACTTCTTTTCTTCTTCTTCTTCTAAAGTGCTTGCTAAAAGCCAAGAATGCTTTTGAAATATGGCTGCAATAAAAAGTACCTAACTGAGAAGAACCTAAAGAACAACAAGGATCACTGACTAGGAAAGTAAATAAAAGAATAAGAGGATTCAGGTTCTAAACACTTCGGTGATTAAAATAGCTATCCTTGACTATTGCTAAAATATGACCTACTGCATTTAATTCCAGGGATTGAGTGACCGCTTTTTTTTTTCCTGCACTCATTCTACCAATGTGTATGTGCTCCCCATCCCTACCTCCAAGTATATGATCACTACTATTAGATCATGCAGTTAGCTGAACAGAACATGTTTATCTGAAGAAACTATTATATCAAATGAAAACATTCAGTTTAAATAGTCATCACATCCTATTGCCAACATATTTCACAGCCTCAAACTTACACTGGAATAGATTAACAAATTCCACACGGTGCAGATGAAATTCTCGAATTGCCCAGTTATGTGTTTCTCCATAGAATTTTAGCAGATGGGAATCTCAGTGGAGAATGTCTCAGTTTTAGAAGAAAGTTTCCCAAGTGCTGACTGAGCAAACAGCAACTTGATTCTTGCCAGAACTTCACACTGAAGAAAATATGTTTAAAATACTGAAAAATAAAAGTAGAAAAAGGCGTTTTCAATTTGGATGAAAAATTTTAGAAAGTTGATTTTACTCAATATTTTGATATAAATTTGGCATAAAAAACTGTCTACATAATTTCATAAGAATTGAAAGTACAGACCTCATATAATCAGATAGCTCTTTCAGCAAAACATCTCTGTTGCACTAGGATTGCACTGGTAAGATGATGAAAACAAATGTCTATAGTAGATCTTGAGAAAAATTTGGGAGTGGAAGTATTTAAAACCTCAAGGTCTCCATGTTGCAGCTCAAATGAAGCATCTATTCCCAGAGTCACCATCCATGCAGTCCTTATGTAAAAAAGACCAGTTATTAAGACAGGAAAAAGAGACAGCATTGAGTATTTATTTCCAGGTTTATTTTCAGATAGCTCTAATTGTTTTGAGTATTTTGAAGACAGGAATGTGTTAATTAATGTATACTATAAATATGGTAATCCAAAGACCTTGGGTAGGAAAGGAAATGTAAAACACTCGCTCACAGCTAGAAAATTCCACTTTCCAAAGCCTAAATAAGACTGATTAGGAAGAGCAGCTTTGGTTTGTGAAGAAGGAATAATAACAAAATACTTTCTCTTTAAATCTTCATTAGTGGTACAAACAATTTCTGCTAAGTTTACTCACCTAGGTGTGTAGACTGTGGGAGAATCCTAATACTGAATATTAAAAATCTTCAATAAGCATAGATATTACCCATCATATTACTTAGAGGAGAGTATGCTACCTTAAACGATATATGTGAGATGGATGATACCACAGGGAACAGAAGAGGAGAAAAAAAAAAAAAGGAATAAAAAACTTTTGATAGCAAAAAAAATTTTTGCATGCATTGAGTTGATGTGGAGCTCACCTAGTGTTTTGGGAAGTACTCCAGTTCCATATCAGTGAATTATAGTAAAAATTTCTGTATAAGTATTATATCAATGATCCACACTCAGTGGATCAGTAATAAACAAAAATTTAACAAATATAGTTGTTAATTATACCTTTTCCTCTGAGAAATTATTGTTTTTATTAACACTATCATTTCTAATAATCACTTCTGCCATAGCCCACTACTCTTCTGTCCATATCTAGACACTAGCTAATAAATCTGCAAGCTAGGAGTGCTTGGCTTGTTTATCTCCATCCTCCACTATATCCAACAAAAGACTGGATAAAACATCCTAAAATATGAGGGTCACTAGAATCACTGAAAAACAGTTAAATTTTGTTTTTCCAGTGACATACTACACTATGTAGAGTTTCTAGTACCACTTAAGGATACTTTTAGGAATTAGTACAAAGACTTGCACAGGCACACAATAAGCATGACAAAGTGGAATATGAAAAGTAATGACAGAACAAACAACTCAGTTTTAATTCATGGAAACAAAATTATAGTAATATTTTCTTTTATTATTTATAATGTTTCTTAGCACCCCAGAAACCAGAATATTGAATAATATTCAGTAGAAGCATCAACAGTCAGCAATAAAACCTATGCCTCCTGAATCCTGACCTAACACATTATCAATAGGACCACACTGCTTCTCATTATGTGTCAAAATGGTACATAGCAGTTTAACATTCAAAAAAATAAAAGAAACAGCTACTTTTCCAATGCAGTATCAATTAGACAGTGACATGGTGACATTATCCATACATTCTGGAAAAAAAAAAAAAAAAAAAAGAAATCAACAAAAGTAACTCAGTGGCAGACAGGTTCTCAAGCATTGCATTATGTTATCAACTTCAGACCAAGCTGCATCTCTAACAGTGTCGTTGCACAGTGTATGTTCCATTTCTATGCAGAACTACAAACCCAGCCCTTCCCTCAAAGTCTAAAACATATTGAACTATACAAACCAAGAAAAAGGGACATTAAAAAAAAAAAAAAAAAAAAGACTAGATGATCAGAAATTACACTGAGCAACCCTGATTAGACAGTGACTATGTTCTCACACATATAGGTCCTCATCCTCTAAAACAATGAAACTTGAGATAATTTCATATGGTCAGTTAGACCTAATGCTGATATTTATCAGTTGTATCTTAGACATTTGCATCATTTGCTTGTCACTTCCTCATATATTTTGTGAACTCCACATGCATTCAATGATGTATATTAGAAGTCTACTAATTAGTATTTAACCTGTTTACCTTTAAGACTGTAAAGTACTAACTAGTTCTGAAACTAATGGTAATAGGATTGATTTGTTGTATGTCACCCTTTTGATCAACAAGTCAAAGACAGGCTTACTATGCATGCAATTCTAAATAGTATATTTAAATATCTTTTCTGTAAAGTATTTGTCATGTCATGTCTTTGCCATTGAATGTGGCTTTATTTGGCTTTATAATGTCTAATTTTTATCCCTCTTTTTCTGATTTTGCCTCTGGTATGCCAAGAGATCTAATTTTTTACACAATATATTCCATTTCCACATAATACTGATTTGAAACAGTTTACCTGTGTTTCTAGATGTTTTTCAGCCTTGGTCACATAAAGGGGGTTATTCAACTCTATGTCACTCAGGTGCAAAAGGTTACTGTGCAAGGCAAAAAATGTATACTGAATCTTTTATTCAGATGCTAAAGAATATGCCTACTCCTTTGAAATGTGTGGCCACGCTCTTCCCTCTAATCTTTGTAGATTAGGACTGAGGAACTAAAAGGAAGCTCTGCAAAGAGCAAAAGGGCTGCGCTTGCTCTTGGTTTAAGGTGGAAGCTGGAGTGTTTAATTCTTCTTTCCATCTATTTCTTTAATAAAAAATAAAGTTCTTTAAATAATTTCCACTTCTCCTCTATACAGAACAGATTTTTATGTTCAGCTAAGCTCTCATAGAAGTCCTTCTATTGAAAAGAAGATATTATAACCTTTCCTATGAGAATTGTATAGGGCTTATATTTTAATGGCAATCATTTAAAAATAAAAATAACTAACAGTTGTATATCTGCATAATTAGAATTTTAACTGTAGTAACCTTTCCTCACCTTTCCTTATATTGAGCTCACAGACAGAAGGTCTGAGTATTGGCTAAATTACAGTTTTCTTGTTAAATCACTTGACTCTCTCTTGATCCACAGGTCCATTACAGAGTTAGCTTTTAAGAAATCTTCCTAACTTACTCCAGGTAAAAGCCTTCAGATGTAACTCAGATTTTTTTATTTTTATTATTATTATTTTTTAAGTGTTTTCAGCTGATTTTTGCTTGAAGAAAATAGGAAGTGTTCAGACAGAAAGAGGCAAGGACAGCTCACTACCCCCTGTTATTCTAGAAGCAGAGCTAAATACAAAAGTTATCTGCTCTTGACCTTCTGAAATGGTAATGAGGTGCTTGTCTCCATTCATTGTGTGAAACGCTATATTTTCAATCATTCCTTTGAAAACTTCTCCCTGAAACCTGACTCCATTTCTCCCCGTAGTAATTTCATGGTAATAGGCTTTCCTCTTTGTACTTTTTTGTTAGCATAAAATCATATGATAAGCATGAAGTGGTCAGATGCAGTGATGACGAAGGTAGTTTTAATACATAAGTAACGGGGATGGATTGTACAGCCTGTATTTGGGATAATGCATATGTGCGAGTACAAGCCATTCACATTTTCATGAATCCTCATGTAGACAAGACCTTTCAGCCACTGCTGTTATACATACCACAGTGTACTGGGTCTGGCTGGAATGTTAACTTTCCCGGCAGCAGCCCATACAGTGCCGTACTCTGTACTTGTAGCTGGAATAGCAGTGTTATCACACCAGTGTTGTGTCTACTGCTGAGCAGCAGTGGCACAGCATTGGGCCTTTCTCTAACCCTCCTAGGGGGTGGGCAAAAAGTGAGGAGAGAAACATCACTAGGGCAGCTGACCTAAACCAATCAAAGGGATATTCCATACCATGTGGTGTCACACTCAGCAATAAAAGGTGGAAACAGGAAGAAGAGGGGAGGGGTGGGCTCTCGTTGAGAAGACGTCGGTCCTCCTCTCGAACACCGGCTGCGTGCGTTGAGGCCTTGCTTCAAGGACGTGGTCAATCATCGCTCATTTGTGGGAAGTAGAGAGTAATTTCTTTCCTCTGCACTTCCATATAGCATTCATTTATTTTGTTTGTTTGTTTTCCTCCCTTTTTCCCCTTTCCCTTTTATTTCCCCTTAGTTAAATTGTTTAGTTCATGGTAGTCTTTATTTAATTATTATAATTATTTCCCTTTAATTAAATTATCCTTATCTCAACCCGTGAGTTGTTCTTTGCTTTACTTCTCCCCCTCCTCATCTAAAGGAGGGGGAGTGAGAGAGCGGTTGTGGGGTTTAGCTGCCCAGCACGGTAAAACCACCACACACAGCAATAAAATCCCTTAGTCTAGGCCTGCTGTACTACACAAACCACAAAATACAGTTAAGAAGCTTAGGCAGAGACCTTAAAAAGCAAAGGAAAAACAGTAATTTGAAATTCTGTATCATTTTTCGCTCTAACTTCAGACTACAAAGGAAATCTAGAAAACCACCATACCAAAAGAATCTCAAGAAAGGATTGTGCCTCAGAAAGACAAAGGACGGGACTACTGAATCACTGAATTTTGCTTAGACTGTTGGACAAGCAAAGAAATAAAACAGTTTTATTAGCTAAGTCAACTGTTCTCAATTAAATTTTCTTGCATGCAAAATACATGAGTGCTGATATCTAAGGTGACTCATTTAAAAAGTATTTTACCTTCTCAAAACAATGGAGAATACTTTTGGAAAAGCAGCAAAATTTTAGTAAGACATTTTACTCTGCATAATTTAAATCGATGTATTGAAGTGGCAGCTGTCACTAAATAAGATATTTAAATCAAATGCAATGTGCTGAATGAGGACTCATAAGCTATAATTAAAAGTTATACATTTTTTACACTTGTAAGATGCTGTAAGACTATTATTCAATTCTGTAAAATACACTGAGCACCACTTCTGATATGCTGAACTTTCAGAATCCAGACTAGGGGAGGCAAGCACCCAACAGCCCCTTCAGCTTGTAACAGGAACCAATTACAAGAGTAACACCGGTGTTTTGGGTATTCCTGAGCAATGCTTATACAGCACCAAGGCTGTCTTTCATCCCCACACAATCAAATCAAGTAGGCTGGGGATGCACAAGAAGCTAGGAGGGGACATCACCTGGATGGCTGATCCAAACTGACAAAAGGCATCTTCCGTGCTGTATGATGTCCTCTGCCCTGTGCCAGACACAGAAGTTCCCAGACTGCTCCAGTGGCCCCAGCAGGGCATAGTTGAACCCAGCAGCCATAGGGGAAAGCACAGAGAGGCCACACACTGGCTCAGGGCACAGTGTGAGGAGGAAGGAGTGGCAGAGAGGGTCTCAGAGGGACTGACCCCAGCCCCCTGTGCCGCTCGGCAGCATTGGGTGGAGGGGTGGGAAATGAAGGGGTGAGGTTGGGCTTGGGAAGAAGGCAGGGTGGCAGGGAAGCTGTTTTACTTTTGACGTTGTTTCTTGCTATCTGAAACTATTTAATTGTCAGTAAGTGAAATTAATTTTCCTCAGGTTGAGCCTGTTTATCCCATGATGGTAATTGGTATATGATCTCCCTGTTTTTTTATCTTGACCCATGAGCTTCTCCATCCTGTTTTCTTCCCCATCTTGTTGAAGAGGGGCAGCAAGTGAGAAGCTGCGTGGGCCTCAGGCAACCTGCCATGGATCTGGCAGCTGGCTGAGATCAACCCAACAAACACAGATGCCTGTAGATTATGAAATTTGAGAATAAAATAGTCCTGAATATTGTTAAATGCTTAACTGCTATATAACAAGAGAGTGTAATGGGTGACCAGCACTCCACAGAGAATAAAACAGGAAAATTTAAAACCATGCTGCTGCTCCATGTGTCAAAAAATAGCAGAGGTCCTGTACAGAAAATGAAAAATAAAATAACATAATTAAAGATCCACATTCTTTTTCTTTATGGATGCTATTCAGATGCTTTCCTTTCGTTCTTCTTTGTGTAACTTCATTGACTCATGTCCTACTGCAGTAGTGTAACTTACAATCTGATCTATAGTATGCCCTTTGCATAGTATATTTGTTGATATTCTCCCTATATCTATTCCATAAAGTATGTTATTTAGTTGCATGTATCACTCCAATCAAGTGACTCATACTCTCTCTGGATATCAGGAGCACATTTTTCATAGGAGGAATGGTATAAAGATATCTATTTTGTATAGAGATGTTTTTCTTCAGTACGGTAATCAAGACAGACAGACAGTTACCTTCATTTAGGCTATGTTCAAGTATCATTTCAAGTACGTCATATCACTTCATTGCACTTGCAGAATACAACATTGCTACAATAAACTACTCCAAAATCTCAACAGGATAACATTTAGAAGGTGATAATTCACTTCAACCAGAGTAAATCTATAACTTTAATCATATAAGACTCAGCTAAATGCTTTTGATATTTCTCCTTGTGCAAAATAGTGGTGCAGCTTAAAGAATGATTTCATGCTTAGCTTTTTTCCTCATTTAGCTTAACTGAACTATCTAGTTTCTTACCAGGGATTTTTTCTTATGTCATTATTCCTATGGCAATTTAACCCTAATGCAAACATATCAGCTTCTTTCTTTCATCAGCTGAAAATAGCATCTGTGAAATAAACGTGTTTTTTGACAATTAGTTCGTTTACTACACTTGATCTTGGCTTTTCTTTGAAATACAAAATCCAAAGGGATGACTCATCTCTTAATGACTCTTCAACAGCAGGGGGCGCATTCAGCATGCTTAGAACTCCACTGAGCTTTTAGTTTATCATTCAGGGAAATGTAACTGAGCTGTATTACATTATAGCCTGTATAGAATAGATTTTAGAAAGATGAAACGATTTCTTTTTGTATTCCCTGGGCAACGCTATATCTAAACTATTACTAAGCAAGAAAATAAAAAACTAACAATAAAAAATAAAACAAACAAAACCCACAACTGCTTACTAGCATCTTTTTTTCTTTTGTCAATGGCAATTTGGTCTCCCGACATAGAGGTAAGAGTTTATGTCCATTGAATGACACTATATTATGGCACTTGTCTCACAGCTGGATGCATTCTGCATGTCACAAAGACATTTCAATGCTCAAAAGGCATTCTAACATCAGACTTAAACACACAGAACTGAATCTATTGAGGTGTTTATCAACCTGACGTAGAAAGGTCAGGACTACATTAATAACTCTGAAAACCTCTGTTTGTTGTTGTTGTGCTGTGTTTGTTTTCAAATGCTCAGATTCTGATTCTGAATACAGTAAAAATGATTTTCCAAGGCATTTTCCATGGAAATCCACAAATGTAAACATACCTTTTCTTTGTGAAATAATGTATTTATATATTCATTAATTATTCTCAACTGGCCTCTTCCAGCATCAGTACACAAAGATGTACTTTTTATTACTGAACTTTTTTTTTTTCCTTGTCTCATAAGCATCAGGATATGATATCTCATACAGAAAAGCCTAAAGAAGAAAAATCTGAAACCTCAACTTTCATTGACTATTTGTAATTTGCACTTAGATGGTACAGCAACCATCACACAAGCTAGTAGACTCAAGCCCACAGAAGTTGCACTTTTTCCGTGTGCCATATTTTTGTTTATTTGTGTTAATTAGACTCGTATGCAAAGTTGGGCACATACAGCCACAATATTAGCTCCTGACCTTAGAAACTTTCAGACAGGCTATCTTCTTATTTATTTATTTTTATTATTTCCGCTTGTATTTACTTAGGTGTTTTTGTTGCGTCTCTGAGGTAATTTCTATTCATTTAATGCAGACTTTAGAAAATATCTTGGCTTTATCAGCTTTCTATTTACTTGTATTTCCTTTTGTCTTTAAACAGTAATATTTTCACCTAGCTGCAGGCAGCTTTTTCATAGTATCTTGTAATTTTACACTCTTTATTAATTTTTAGGATGTTGAACAATAACATCTGAGTCCATTCTGACATGTTTCAGAAATGAACCTTAACATTAGCCAATTCTGAAAACTCAGTCTCTTTCTTTGTATCCTCAGCTGATGCAACTACTCACAGCTTCATGACTACAGAACAGCTACACCACATTTATAAAAAGTGAACCTCAAAGGATCACTTCAGTATCACTTCAATGAGAAAATTGAAGACAGAAACTCCGTATTTCTAAAATTCTCAAATTTTACACCGCATTACACTTTCATACCTGTCTTATACAGTAGCCACATCACAAAATTTCAGGTACTCAGCATAGCCTACCCAAGTTCTTTCCTTTTATGTAAGAATTTACATGTAGTCGTGTAACTGCAACCTTCTTACTTCTTTTAGAGCCATTTTCTTCCAGATACATCTAAGGTACTCTAAACCATTTGACTCTGTCACTTCACTTTGCATGCTATACTTCGTAACATGTTAAAATACTTCTGCCTTACCTGCACTCTGACCTCAACTTTGTCACTAAATTGCATTTCTCCTTCAATCCTAGCTTTCAGTTTCAGTACTTCATCTTCTTCATCCAGCCCTTCTTCCACCTTTATTTCTGATTGTAAGTTTTAATTAAGTGTATATCAGTATTAACCATGGAGAAAAGTCTGTGATTTCTATAGTATGTACATCTCTTTTTCTTATTATTTACTGGAATGCATCAACGTTAATTAATAGCTCATATATTCCCTCTAAGACTGGCAAAGTGATCCTGACTAAGTGCTGTGATCGAAATGTTAAGTACTTTTTACTCTCTACATGGTATTCCTTTCTATCGTCATTAACACCTGAAGAATTATAGACTCCCATACTACATAGCCAACCTTCTAGTCATCTTTTTTTTTTTTTTTCTTATAAAATAATATTAAAATAGTTGGCATAGGTTGAACAGTCATATGGAAATATAGAATCAAGATTAACTTTGTTAAAAGATGTTATGCTCTGGCATACTTCTAAATTATGTAAAGATCTATATCCCCAAACTACCTTGTCCTGTTTATTCTTTTATTCTGTCTGTAACCTCTTCTGTTACCTATTCTGTCAGTAACCTCTGCTGACATCACTTGTAATAATTCTTAAAATCCACATGAAAGCCAAGCCTTTTAATTTTTACTGGAAGCATTCACAGTGATTAGAGAATGAGAATAAATCAAGGAAGTACTCAAAAATAGATCTTCATTACACTTTGTATTTATGAGCAAATTATTTAAATTCTTTGATCTTCCAGTGACTCATCTATAGCAAATGTAATTTTTTTATTTTCTTTTAAGGATTTATGGTTGTCTAAATAAAAAATCTGCAGGAGAAGGAAAGTGTACAGAAGAACATTATTAAACATAATGCGAGCAAAGATCTTCTGTACATGCAAATCTGCAATTCTACTGGATAAAATGAAATTTAATTATTTATATATTTATAATGATCAATGACTTAGACTTCCTGACTTCTGCCAGGTCTTTTGAAGTAACTCACCTAAATAAAGATTTTCATTAAGCTACAAACATAAATCAGTTTGTTAAGCTGCTGTTCTAAGATCAGAGAAAGCACAGAATAAGTAAAAATTTGCAATTTTGAAAAAACTAAATGACATCCATTATTTCTTCTACATGATGCTTAGCACATGAGAATGATGAGGGTAAAGATCTGTCAATTCATATTATATAGCACAGGAAACTATAGCAGGGAACACTTCTACCATGCTGACATGATATATACATTCACAATTTAGGAGGCCACGTACTTAAATTAGATACAACCAGACTAAGACACACCTTTATTCAAGGTCAGCGGAAAAGTATGCCAGAATTTATTTACCAACTAATAAGTGTAACAAACACAGAAATGGAGGAAGGACTCTAATGTAGCTGGATACATACAAATGCATCAGCATAAGCTTCAGAAACACCCATCAAGGTCTCCAAGTACAACAGAGTACAGGAGAACTAATACACAGAACGCATATTTAACCACCAAGAGTATAAGGAGACTAAGCTAAACTTTGATGCAATTTAAGAAAACCAAGGACATGATGTTGGCCTTTCATATCTGCTGTGAATGTTCAAGTGACTAAGCTATTACTATACCTCAAAGAATCTCATACTGAAGATTAGAAAAGCTCCTTGTATTTTATCTAGGATTTAGGAAATTAATTTAAGAGCTGCAGAGAAAAATATCATGCCCTACTCTAGTAACAGTCTGGTAGAATCACTTCTGAAAAAAAGCATTCATAAAGCCAACAGTCTCTGCTTTACTTGTCTCCTTTTCATGCCTATGAAATGTATAGACTGAAGAGAACTCCTCCCTTCACAAAAAGAAAGCAATTGCTTTTGCACTTAAAGAGAGGGGCTTGTTCTGGGACTTGTAATAGAATTTAAGAGAACATATTGTTAACTTTACAGAAAAGGCAAGTACTTAACAACAAGTGCATTTGGTTGGACCTAAGAGATTTCCTGAATTAATTAACCTCCCATTCTTTAAATTGAGAAGTAGAAAATGCAGGACATGACATGCAGTGCACAGACGTGTACTGAACTTAGTGAATGAAACATGTTCAATACAGAACTGCCTTTCCTTTTAATACTTTTAATATAGTCATGTAAGTTAAGTTGCCCTGTCACGTTTTTTCTATTTGTAATCCTTTGGAGACTGTGGAGACTGTAAGGACCAGATAAACAGCAGATTACCTTCCTTTTCTTTTTGTGACCAGAACTTCAGTGGTTAAGGCTACAAATTCTTACAGTCAGAATGAACAGAAATAACTTAGAATTAATAAGAAAATTGTAATACAAAAGCAGTTAATGCAGAAGTAAAATCAGGTAAATGGGCTGTTTTCATTCACACACACACACAATAAAAAGAAAAATAAACACTAATTGTTTCTGCATAAAACATGCATAGTTTGTACACTTCCAGCAGCCTGGGCCATTATTATAAATTTAAGCAGCCCAACAGCACCAAGTACCTCTTCAAGTTTTTTTTTTCTGTTGTGTTTCCAAACACCCTGAATTTGGAGGTACTCCACATTTTTGAAGCAGTCTACTTTAGCACTAATCTAGATTAAAAAGAAAATCCCTTACAACTGCATAATCCAATAGATTCATTGGGTTCCTCCTTACATGAAATATAGTTTATTGAACAAATTCCATAGCAACTTGGAAGGTTATACTCCATCCTCACATGTGGTTGATAAAACAAACACAAACCATAGCGTATCTTTATTGGAGTGATCACTGTGATTTTACTCAAGAGCATATATAATTTGACAAAATCTACTGCAGAGTGCCAGGCACTTCTGCATTAAGATTTACATTATTTACTCTACTCTTAGATTAAGACAAGGCACAGTATTTTATAAGAGTTAATAGTTGCACACTAATTTGGGAAAGGTAAGTAGGGGAGTATAGATTTTCTTTATAGAAAAGCCATGGAAAAATGGTATTTTCTTAGCTTACCATTTAGTACAATGTCATTTGCATAAATAGCAATGTCCTGCAGTTTGATAAGCATGCTACTAGTCTAGTGTCTCTATGGAAAGAATGTTTTTTGTTTATTTGTTTGCTTGTTTTGGCACTTGAAATTCCTGTTGCAGTACTTCTCAGCAGTTTTTAAGAGAGTTGGAATGAAAAAGAAGGAAATGTTACAATGCATACTGACTGAAATTATTCTCTCTAGGCCCATACACTAAGCAACATTATCACATGAAAAAAATAAACACAGAGAACACATTTGATTTCAGTTACTGAACCTAATACTCAAACATTTTCCCTAAGACAATAAACCTAATCACAAGGCAATGTTAGTGTGCACAAAGAATTCCAAATTTTTAAAAAGTACTAGAGGTATACAATTGTAGATGTGAAGAATATCTAACAGCTTAAGAGTTTTCATAGGTTCTACACTATTCTAACATATAATTAAAAAATGTATTTTTTAAAGTCCCTCTGATTAAATAAATTCATTCATAAATTTTGAATGTTACTATTTTCACATTAAAAATAAAATAATCATTCATTTTTGAAAGTGTACTTTAGAATTAGCAATACATGATTTGATTACAGTATGTAATCAAAACTGACATGTTTTCCAAGTGTTTTCACTTCAGTGGGAACAGGACTTTTTGTCAGAATGGCACTTTAACAGCACAGTTTTCACCAAATCTGTAACATAAGCAGAGTAAGCGAATGTTGACATGTAAGAAAGAAAGTCTGCTAATTGAATCAATTTAAGTTTACCTAGTTATGCAGGAAGTGTATATATTCTAACTGCATGTGTGTGTACTTCAGTGTTTATCCAAACAGACAGACATCTTAACACCAAGTTTAGAGATTAAAGAACTGGAGCTCAGATGGAGTATACCAAATGCAGGTGATGATCTTCTTGGAGAATTTCTTTCCAAGGGTTGCCAGAATATAGACAGAGAGATCATTTAGAGATGTGTAAAAAAGTAACTGAATATGTTTTCTGAATTATTAGTATGTTGAGTAATCTTCAGAAAACACACACTTAGTGAAATGTTTCCACAGCACGTGTAATTTGTGTGCTGCAACAGTCTTTAACATGTTGTGACCAACATGAAAACCACACACAATAAAAGGAATCTTTTCATTAAACTACAAGATTTAATCTGAGGTAGTATCACATAATCCAGCCAGCTTCTGTTAGCACCAAAGTGGCAGTAGACATACTTCTTGGGACATCTTGGGACATGCAAACTTGGCACAGGGGATCTAGGTAGAATTTGTCCATCTGAACACGGACATGCCCAATAGTTAATTTTCATTCACACACAAACAGGCTGCATAGACCTGAAATAGTATTACATTTGTACAATAGACAGCAAGAATCACTAATTTCTAAATTCCCAGTAACTAGAAGTGTACACTAGGAGTCAATACTCGATCCAGTTCTGTTCAACATCATTAATGGTATGGATGATGGGGCAGGGTACCCTCAGCAAGTTTGCAGGTGATGCAAAACTGAGAGGAGTGGCTGATATGCCAGAGAGTTGTCCTGCCATCTAGAGGGACATCAGCAGTCTGGAGGAATGGGCTGACAGAAACCTCTTGAAATTCAGCAAGATCAAGTGGAAAGTCCTGCACCTGGGAATGAATAATCTCATGCACCAGTACATGCTGGGATCTGACTGATTGGAAAGCAGCTTTGAGAAAAAGGACCTGGTGGATACCAAGTCAAAGATAAACCAGCAATGCACTCCCATGGCAAAAAAGGCCCAAATTCCACTTCCTTAGGAATAACATTGCTTACAGGTCAAGAGAGGTGATCCTCTCTGCTCAGCACTGCTGTGGCCACACCTGGAACTTCGTGTGCAGTTTTGGAGCATGTTTCCTAATAAAAAAAGACTGAGACAGACTGGATTGTTTAGTCTAGAGAACAGAAAGTTTGAGTGGAGTTTATCAATGTGTGTAAATATCTAATAGGATGAAATAAAGATAATGGAGCCCACCTCTTCTGAGTAGCACTTAGTGACAAGACACAAAGCAACAGGCACAAACTGAAACACAGGAGGTTCTACCTGAACATCAGGAAACATTTTTTTACTGTGAGCACTGGGACAGGTTTCCCACAGTGGTTGTAGACTCTCCAATTGTTGGCAATATTCAAAAACTACCTGGACATGGTCCTGGGCAACTGGCTCTGGTGATCCTTCTTGAGCAGTGGGGAAGGACTCAATGACCTCTAGAAGACCATTCCAACCTCAAACCTCTTGTGATTCTTTGACTCAGTTTTTAACGAACACACAGACAAAGCTTGAGACTTATGTTTGACAAAGATAAGCTAGTCAGAGGTACATGAAAGATGGGAGAAAATCACATATGGATGGCAATAAAGACATAAGAAAAACACACCCAAAAGATGCCATGTGGGAGCTCCCTGACATAATGGGACATAATCAGAACAAACAAAAATTTCCTCCATTGATCACAGAATCCAGATGTTGCAATGATTCAGTCAACCTCCAAGTTAGACAGAAAATTGGCATAAATGCATCCATTTAAAAATAATCATCATAAAAGTCAATTATGCATCACTTAGTGAATCAAAGTTCCTTGAGCATTATGATTTAGTCTAAATTAATCTTATGGGCTTAACACTAGCAGATTTTGTTCATTAAAATCCTAACAAGGCCAGCTTAGTTGAGAACAACAGCATATCGTTCCTGTTCATGTGGTGAAATGTTTCACAGAGAAGTAAAACATAGTTTCTCTCACCAGTGTAACCTACCAAAGGAAAATATATCATCTTTATTTTGTGGTCTGGGATCTCTTTTGGCATCCCTACTCACTCTGTTTGTGAAGGACACCTACATCAATGAGACTTTGAAGGTGAAATTGTCCACAACTTTTCCCTGAAGTAGGCATACCAGAAGGGTTTCCAGCTGCTAGAGCAGCACAGCCTTAAAATGATGTTAGAACAATATTACTTTCTCAGAGGAAAAACTCCAATCTATTGGGACAGGTTACAAATAAAGGATGTAGAAACACATCCTGCCTATTGTTTCCTTCCAAGACAGTGCTGGAAGCTAATGGAAAGATCCTTGCACTGAATGAGCCTCCCAAGATCTCCCCTTTCCTCCAAAGGGTTTTACGTATGTTGGACACTGCAGAAAACAAGAAAACTTCTGCCTTTTCCCAAATAAGAGTTTAAAAACAAAACAAAACAAAACAAAACAAGCCAACACATTCATAGCTGGGGGGGGGGGAGGGGGCGGGGGGGAACATAAAAAGACATAAGATCAGCCAGAATGCTCATTTGACATTTGTTTAATTTCATACAACCCATCCCACATGCAGCAGAAACCCCTAACCACTTTTATATAGACTGCTGTTGCTGCTATTGAAGCCACAGAATTACAGAATAGTTGAGATTGGAAGGGACCTCTTGAGCTCACTTAGCCCAACTGTCTTGTTCAAGCATGGTCAGCTAGAGGAGGTTGCACAGCACCATGTCCAGTCAGGTTTTGATGCCTTCAAGGATGAAGATTCCACAATTCTGGGTAACTTATGCCAGCATTCAGCCACCTTCACTGTTAGAATATGAGATAAGGAGGACAGATTTAGCAAGTGAATATGGATAACACCATCTCACTAGGGTGCCTGACTAGAACTCCCTACCCTAAAAAAGTACCTAAACCAGTGAAAGAAATAAGAGGACTGAGTTCTCAGTTATGGCATTCAAATATACCTATTTCATTTCCTTCTTGCTTTATCTTCTCTCCAGAATTAGCTTACTGCCTGTCCTTACATCTATGATTAATACAGATTAAGATAAGATTAATACAAACAGAAATGTATTTAAAATGGTCCCCCCTCAAAAAAATCATAATTTAAATTATTTTCTGGTTATTTTCTTGTACCTGGATTACTTGTAAAGATAATGACTTAATTTTGTTCAGAACTCTATTCAACAAACTTTTTTTCTTTGTCTCCTCTCCACTACAATTTACATTGCAGCAAATATTCTCCTATCAAAGGGATAGGAATGTAAACCGTAGGAGACAGAGACATATACCAATAATACATACAGAAGAACAAGTTTGTCGTATTGTAAGAACACTTCAAAAAGATCCACCCATGCCATATACCTCCAGAGGTCAATTTAATGACGAATAAGAGAGATGTTGCCTGTTTTGATTTTCTTTAGTTGGAGAATATAAACCTACTTCCAGGTAGTGATTGCTGGCACATCTGTGCCTTGCAATCCCTGGCTTCAAGAAGCCATCTCATTATCTGTTTGAGAATGTAAATGCTTGAAAAACAGAAACTTTCATTCTTCCAGCAGCTGATGTGACGAATAATTCAAACAATCATCATAGACTTTTAATCACTCCAGCATCATTTTAAGGAAGTGTTATTACTGGTAATTCAGGTGAGAGATGCAGAGTTTACCCCACAATTAATTCAGATTTATTGGACAAAAGGTAAGTGATATAGCTTAAGACTTGAAATTTAAGTAATGTTTTTAACTTCTGAATATAAAAGCCCAAGGGCATATCATAAGAGGAATAATAAAACATATTCACTGCAACACATACAATTGTATTTCCTAATATATTGCATTATTAGTTCACTGTAATTGAAACACTGCAACAAACTTAGTCGAGGAGTGTTCCTTGATGTATTTTATTTGCCGTTTGTGTGATACACAAAAGCCATCATTACCTTTGACCTGCCATTGTATAACCCAGGCTTTCTGTTGATCTTAAACATTTCTGAAGTGAAAACTTTTTCTGCCTCCAGTTGATACTGAGAATGTTGTTACCAGACTACAGGCATTTCACAGATACCATATTTGTTGTCTCCCAAATACACCATCAACAGTAAAACCTAGCAGATTTTGAAAACTTCAATGGCAAATTATTTCTTTGCAAAGATCTGGCATTATTAAAGGCATAAGAAACAAGGCATAAGCAACTAACTGCTGGGCACATCCTAATGTCTACTGAGGTTAGCGAACATCTTTTCGGTGACCTGAATAGTCTCTGAAAACGAGGTTCCTGATTTCTACAACATTTTCTTTGGAGAGCTATTAATAGCACTGAACATACCAAAAAATGTAGAGGATGAAGAACAGACATTTAATATGCTTTCCACTGTAAGGGTGGGCCACAACTGTCATTGGCCACGTGTGGTGCCTGTGCCCCAGCCCAGCCAGGTACAGTGGCCGGACCCACACTGAGGCTACTGGAAGGCACTGGGCCTGAGGGAGGTGGGAGAGGCCTGGGCAGGGGCCTTCCTCTGTGGTCAGGTGCAGGCACCCATGGCCCATAAGAAGGATGGCATTTCAGGTGTTATAATCATTTCCCTGACAGACTCACCTGCATTAGCATTTTTGTTCAAATACAGGGTGTTCTTATGCAAACCTCTGATCATCATCACTTCCCCTGCATTGCTCTGCATTACAGAGCCAACTTCAGAGTGCACAAGCTGGGCTACTCCCAGAATACACTGAAACACAAGACACATTGTTGCTGTTAAGGGGTGTTCAGTCCTTGTGTGTGATAGTCAAAGCTCCAAAACATACACAATGATTACACCCAGCCCTCAGCACCAGGTCTGCTCTTGGCTGCCCTCCTTGTTGATCCAAAGGCAGCCAAAGAGGACCCTAAATACCTACATACAGCTGCTATGTATAAAACTGATGCTGTGCTGTGCAGTAGACACCTAGCTCTCTAGCAATACCAACTGTTTTTTTTTTTTTTTTTTTTTTTTTTTTTTCCCTAAGATACACTATGAGGGAGGCTGAAATCAAATGCTTCATATGTTGATATTTGGTATTTATTATATAAACTTGTCCTGATACTGCAGTTCAGGATTATCTGGTTCATGGTTTTAAGCAAAAATACAGAGTCAGAAAATGCAGAATACTTCCTATTGCAAAACTGTGTTACACATCTGCTACTGAACTTCTACCTTCTTGAACTCTCCTTTAAGTGTCATTTATTCTTGGAGGCCACACACTTGCCAAGCATTCAGCCTACAGTCAACGATATACCTGAGCATCAGGATGTCACAGGGTCACAGAATGGCAGATCAAAGCTGCTGTATGAGTAGTTTCCACTGAAATAAAAATGGCTGGATTGGTTTGTGGTGAATAGAGATCTGGTAAGGTCATTAAAACATGAACAAAAAGTACTGAAGATACATGCTAAAGACAAGCTATCAGTCATTACGCTGTAAGCTGCTTCTGTCACTGTTGGGGGTAACTCTAAGCATGATTTACAATTTAATTCAAAGGTAAGTCATATTATGCAGAGTTTGCCAGATCTTAAAACTCATTATGCCAGTAAAAATGAACTGAATGGAACAAAGTAAGCAGGGTGAATTTGCTCTTTTTCTAACACTTCCATTCAGAAATATTTTAAAACACAATTAATAATTCATCCATGCAGGTTACAATGCTTTTTCAAATGTAAAGTCTTTGCCAGAAATGGTACATATATTTACACAAAACAGAACCTTCGTAGCTTATTAAACAACAAAAACTAAAAATACCCACCAAAAACTCCATGATAGGATAAAAGAACCACAGCTACTGGGCTACTTACAGCACTGTTCTTCTTCAAGGTGTCTGAACACCCATTACTGTTGTATCACAGAATCACAGAATTGTAGAGGTTGGAAAGGATCTCAAGAAATCTTTGGGTCCAACCCCTCTGCCAAAGCAGGTTCCTTAGAGCAGGCTGCCCAGGTAGGCATCCAGATGGGCCTTGAATATCTCCAGAGAAGGAGATTCCACAACCTCCCTGGGCAGCCTGTTCCTGTGCTCTGTCACCCTCACTGTGAAGTTCTTTTGCATGTTGTTGCAAAATTTCCTGTGCTCCATTTTGTGGCCATTACCCCTTGTCCTGTCCCTGCAAACCACTGAAAAGAGGTTGGCCAAATCCCTCTGTCTCCCACACCTCAAGTACTTATACACATTTATGAGATCCCCTCCCAGTCTTCTTTTCTCCAGGCTGAACAGACGCAGGTCTCTCAGCCTTTCTTCATAGGGAAGATACTCTAGGCCCCATATCATCTTTGTGTCCCTCTGCTGGACTCTTTCCAGGAGAAATCGTATTCAGGCTTTGCTTTCTTATGGAGACAAATTCTACACTTCCCCTAGTCTCAGGCAAGGATCAGGATAGGACCTTCGGCATATCAGTCCAAGCTAACTGAGAAGGTCCAAAACCAACCTAAGTGGAGAACAGGTTATGAGACCTTTAAGAACTACTGATATGTTTTGTTTGTTTGTTTGTTTTTCTTGTTGGTTTGTTTCCCTCCAAAAAAACACATGACAAAATATAGACTATACCTCCAGAAGATACATAGAATTTACAAGAGTAGGATTAGGGTTTTCTATGTATATTTCCTATCTGCTTCTGAGATGGGGAAGAAAGGACTACTTGTAATATATTCCTCTGAAATATATCTACATAATCTGTCAGTGTTCCCCCCTCTTCCCCCTCCCCCTCCCCAAGTGGAAGCATTCCCTTACTCAGCCAAATATCATCCCCCTTTTTTTACTTCTGACCCATTAAATTTTTTTTGACAACCAGACAGAAAGGTAACTCCTCCAACCAATTCCTGGCCTATCTATTTCTACCTGAAGCTCTTCTTAAGCTTTCCAGTATCCTTTAATTTAATTCAACCCATTGTTGTTTACTTTAATGCAGTATTGAAGGCAGGAACCACATACAACTAGAATTATTCCCAGATATTTTCCAATCTTGCCCAATCAGATTTAAGTATGTTTTGAAGATTGTTTTCACTCATCAGGAATAGACATGGGTAGCATTTCATTAAGTGCCCCTTATAAAGAATCCTCATTGCTTCCATCCACGCCATTTGCACATGGCATGGAAAAATATCCATCCATGGTACTGCAATGAGTACTTATGACACAAAAGGAGAGGAAAGACAACTTATCAGCTGACTACTCACAAAATCACAGAAACAAAGAGGCGAGACAAAATTTGAAACCAAGAAACGCCTGTAGAATGCAATCAGAATGAATTTCAATGAACCAGAGCTGTGCAATGCTTAACTTTTTGACCAAAAACTATTTTTTTTTTTTTTTTTGAAGAAATACAACTTCAGACAGCCTGAAGATCTAAAGGTATCAGTGAGGAAATAGAATAGAATGGTCCATATGAAAAATAGTATATGTATCACAGCTTTACAGAGGACCATTTTAACTATAACACTATTATAAATTTATAAATGTAAAAGAACACCTTATTTCTTTTGAAGCACAACTTAGCATAATGTCTGAACATACAATGAAAGGAATGGAGATAAAAATCCAGTCATGATGAACACAGCTATGCCTACATCATATGCAGCAGGAAATAAAAAAAATGTAAATGGAAAGCATAAACTCCATAATTGGTGAAGAAAAACTGGCCTATTACATAACAAGAACAATTAGTTACATACATAGTTTGATATAAATTTAATTGAAAAAGTTTTAATGTTAAATTTAAGTCTATTAAGACAGAAGATAAGTGACAAGAAATAAAAAAAAAATGATGAAGATATATAAACAAGTAAAAGCTTGTCTTTTCCTTTGTGAGTAGGGAAATTTCATAAGGAAAATATAAAATTAGTACTCCTTGAAACATAAAGCAGCAGTAGAACAAGGACAACAGTTTTGTGTTATGACTGCAAATGCTCAAAGATATTCTAAATCAATAATGTAAAATTAGTACAGAACTATGTGGGGAAAAAGTTACATACTAGCTCTTAATTATTGTTCTGCTTTTACAGAAATACCATTGTTAGTGAATACAAATGTGGAGGACAGAGCGAAAAATGATAGGACTCATGAATCATAGTAATTACAGATAATGAACTAACTCAGAACTATTTCAAATTGGAATGTTTTCAGAATATTGAACTTATTTCTACAGTCACATAGATCAGTGGAAAGACACTAAAAGTGTCAGATGAATATTCTGAAAGGGAGAAGAAAGGAACAAACTTGAATCCTTTTTGGGACATACTACATTATAAGACAGGATTCTTAAAATGTCAGCTGGAAAACTAATATGAGACTTAAAGCAACTTTTAAAGTAAGACTGTAATCACTATAGGTAATAATTATAGTTATCCTACTTTTCTAAGCATTATGGGGAAAAAATCAAATAGGGACCCATTGTACAGGGATACCTCTGTCACACAAGCTGGAACTCAGCCACAAGGCAGCCACATACACGAATACAATGATGTAACATGGGAACAAGGCAATTTTAAAGATGCTCATAAAGATGCTCCTTGTTACTTCTTATTATATATAAAAAAGGGTCAGACCCACTGAAAATACCCAGCCTCTTCAAAGGAGAATAAAAGTGCTTCGGTCTAAGTAATGCAAAGCAGAACTCATGGGAACATCAGAGTTCATATAGCCCAAGCCATGAAAGCTGAGTATTGTTCCTCAGAAGAAACTAACATTAATGCTGCTTTCAATAGTTACAGTTGTCATAATATTGGAAGAAGAGAGACAACACCTTGAAAAGTCCAGAAAGCTTAACATATACACATAAGCACAAGGAAGTCCTAGAAATCTATGCAGTGGGACCCCTTGTGAAGAGCTTTACCTCTCCTAGTCGTTGATGACTCCGTGTCTGCTCACTCTTGATCCTTCACTAACAAAATCTCACTCTAAATAATTTTTTATTTTAAATTTTCAAACTTCCTTAGAGTAGGGGCATGGATTCCTGGCCTCCAATTTCCCACCTCACTCAAGTGAACAGCCTGTTAACACATCCAGTGTTCCTCAGACAGAAAAAGAACTCCCAACCTGATGCTTCTCCAGTCCCTCTCCAATACAGCGATGGTAAAACAGGTTGTGATGCAGTAAACTGGATTAACAAAGCAATTGCCATTGTGACCTCCCAATAATGAACTCATACAACTAGTCCTGCAGTTCTCCAACCAGTATTGAGATTCAAATTGTGCGATGGATCCAGTCTCCTGCATCAGTTAGCTCCACAACTAAGTAGGCAATACTTGATATATGTCCTTATAAGGATGCTCAAACCTCTAGTTCCTACATGGTACAAATTAGGGGACAAACTTCCCCAAATCCTTGAGAAACCACTAGGTCACTGAGCCAGTGACTTTTACACCCCAAAAAGACACCTTTCAGTAAAAGTGACTTTCTTTATTATTTATTTATTTATTTAATCAGGTACTGTGGAGAGAAGGAAGGAGGATAGGGTATTCAATGGTACATCCAACAGTAAGTTCACAACAGAGCTAGAATTTATAAACTGAAGCTGAAATGGATACCCTTGAAATGTTATGTTCAGTACCTTAACTTTCTTTCAGAAAACCAAAGCCGTTCTTCTTCCTTCACTGATCATTTTCACATATGGGATTTAATCTCTGCTGCAATCACAAGCATCTTAGGACATAATGCATGAGCTCACAGCACTATTGAAACAGCTTTTGCAATGAATTATCCAAAAAGGCTCATTGTATTGCTTCGCCTATCCTCTCCAGGCTCATTCTATTTATTTCCTCCAAATAGTCCACATTTATACTCATACCCAAAAACTCTATGAAACAAAACAACAATATAAAAATAAAAATAAAAATAGAACAACTTTGTTACTACCATCTAACATGCAAAGCCAAGAATTTATTGCTAATCTAATTAAATTATTGAGTATAACAAAAGAAGAAATTTCAGTTCATCTACAGTAGTAGTGTCTTCAATTCATATATATGTATAGTAAAAACAGCATACACACAGCCTCCCATCATCCACTCTTCTCTCCTCTGATCATCTTCTCTGTGATGGTATGCTCATCCTAACATTATCTGCCTGGATCTCAAGGCAGAAGGTTTCATATGGGGAAAGACAGAGGTGGCACAGTCTTCTGCATCTCAAGTCCCCATAAAGAAGGACTGTAATGCTGATGGATCCCCTACACCCTAGCATCTATTTGTGGGTTTGGGGTCACTTTTATATGTTCACCAATGTGCTCCACCTTGGTGTTCCCCTCCTTTCATTAATCCACAACTCTAAGTTGCATCCAAATCTACTGAAGTGTGTATCATTTAGGCTGGATGCCTGCTCTTCATTCCATTATCCCCAAAATTGGATTTGGCCAGCCTGCAAGGCTACATTCCCCTTATGAACAATATTTGGCTATTATAAAGTATTTACAGCCCTGGGGCTGTCAGCCTTACCTGTACATGATCGTACCTCCTATCAGCGTCTGCTGTCATCCTATTGCTTAACAGTTTTCCTGTGCTCTGCATCCTATGCTAAGGCTATTATCAATGAAGCTCATTTTACACAGAATCACCACTTGTTATTGTCTATTGGTTACAAGTATTTAATAGTAAATTCAGCTATTCCACACAATTGGATGAAGCTAAACAAAAACTAAAACAATGTACTTAATAATTACCTGGCCAACAATTGCTGTTACAGCTAAACAAGCTGAAATGTATTTGGAAGCAGGCATGATAGGTCCCAAGGCCTGTGTGGTTAGCACTGCTAGCACAGAGCCTGTGGGCTATTACAAGCAATGGCAACAGTAATTCCTAGGCTAGAAGGGGCTATAACACTGCATTATAAATAAATAGATAAATAACTTCCAAGGATGGGGAGAATTTAAGTTTATGGAACTCATTTTTTTTCCATGTACAAAGAACTACCCAGCTGTTGTTGCAGATGCAAGATATTTATCTTTGACTTGCTGTCTCTATTAGAAAGAAGGCAGTGTACTGGTACCTATATGTAAATATGTCAATGCAACAATTCACTCTGACTGGAAAGTGTTTTGGTAAGACACAGGATGCTCTGTGCTGATGACCTGAAATCTGTCAAAGTATCTGTATGTGGTCAGTGGAATACTGCTAAAGAGTGATCACAGTTCCTAATAAGATCATTAGGAGTTTTTTCTTTTGTTCTGAGTGATGTTTCAGAAGTATTAGGTTTTCTGCATTGCAATAGTGAAGATTAGAAAGACATAGTAAATGTAAGGCTAAGAAATGTGCATAGAATAGACCTAGTACTTGCTAAAGTACACACCTCAAGTTATTGTTTTATTTAAGACTTGAATACATATGAGTGTCCATGTGTTTTAGCCACAGTATGGAATGAAAGATCTAGTGACTTTATCTCTCTCCCTCAAACACAGAAGAATAGCATTTAAAGGCTAATATGAATTCATATTGAGACAAAGTATGAAAAGAAAGTCTTCTGATGTATTAATGGCTATTATAAAGTTGTCAAGCCATCACATTTAGTGAAATTACATATCAGCACCCAAAACTCAAAGACGCTTCATGGTTGCTTAGTATCTTTGTTCTTAACAAGGTAGCTTTTCCTGTTAATTTCCTCAGTGCATTTACATGTTTCACTAAACTCTGTGAAAACTGGCATTGCTTTTTCTAAATTCCAGTCTTCTGGAAATGAACTGTTTTCAAGGGAGAGGTTACATGTACCAGAGACCACGGTTTAACTGCTTTGTTCCTGTCTTTTTTAAAAAATACTTGTGCTTTCCCTAACTGGGTGTTCCATGAAGCAATGGCTGCTCATGACCAAACAGTTAGATGCACCCGACAGTTTGGCAAGCATTTCCAAGCATTCTACACACATGACTACAGAGTTCGCTCTACAGACCAATGAACTTAGTCAAATCTTTACCACTTATTTTGATGTACTTTTTCTATTAGTCTGTAACATAATACCTTCTTCAGGAGAAGCCACAAATCTGGGGATTTTTGCTACTCTGCAACTATATATTTAAGAGAGAGGTGCACAAATCATGCAAACACAAATGCTCAAATTACTAGCATTTTTTTCTGCATTATTACTTCACAGAATGTTCTTTCAATTGAAATATTTTTTCTTCATCTTTTGACCTTTCAAATTATTATTATTTTTTTTCATTCCTACTCATGTTTTTTTAATGATTTCAGGTCCAAAAATATTATGCCTTTTAGCTGAGTTCACTTCAGTTTCTTCTGGTATAGTAACATATCAAGATTTCATTACCATTTTTACTTCTGCTTTTCATGCTATTTGAATCATTAATAATTTAACATTTTCAAAATATGACCTATTTTCCTTGTGTAGACAAGCCTATAACATTAGTTATCTATGAAGAAAAATAAGTCAGTTCAGTTATGCAAATAGCAAAAGAAAAAGAGGACTGAATTTCTATGCAGTATGAGTTACATTTCTAATAAGTTGCAAGAAGATAAAGCATAATGGGAATATAAGGGAGAATAATCAGAGGAACCTTTAGAAATAGATGGTCTGTCTGAGATATCTACCAATATTATTTGGAGAAATCAGCAAGCACTTAGATAAGCAACACTGCAATCAATCCAATGGGTAACTCCTTCTTACAAAATCTCTGCAATGGAAGTTTCTGTACCAAGATCTAGCATCTTCAGAGCATTTTAAACAAACTGTTATTCACCTTGTATTATGTATAAGGTTATGCACCTTACACATTTAAAATTGACCCTTAAAATTAAGGTCTTCTTAGTCTTCTTTCCTTCCTCCCACAAGTACATATAATGACACTATTTTATTTTGATTATTTCCACCAACCATTCCAGGACACAGCTATCTGTATTTTGTTTAAGTTCTGCTAGTTATCATTGCTGAAGAGGTGGAGATGTAAATCACTGCAAGTAACGTCAAAAGATCATCAGACAGTTGGTGACCAAAACACCAGAGGATGATACTAAAGACTGAGAAGAGTGGTAGGGGGAGAAGGAAAGGGATTCATCTAAAATTTCTTGAATCTTTTCTCTCTCACACACCTAAGACAAGAAACAACCAGTTCTAGAGACAGTATTTCAGTATTCTTATATATTAGGAATTAAATTCATCAAATACAGTTTAGCTGTAGTCAAGAAAAGCAATTAGGAATTACTAGAAAATGAAAATAAAGCAAAACTAGAAAATGCATAGATACATATCTATGATGTGCCTGTATTTTGAATACTGCAACTTTCAAAAGAAGATAGAAGAAGGGTTGTTTTGGTTGTAGAATACTTGTGCATAAAGAAAAGAGATGACTGGAGGGACATCTGGCCACTGATCCCAAAATCTTTGTTAGCCTGGTGATACCACCTCATGTTGGGAAGTTGTATGTTCCATGACCTACCCTAAGTTAAGGAAAAGTACCACACAAGCACCACACTCACTGAAATAGCTTTTTTTAAATGGTGCCTTGAATATGGCCAACTTCTGGTGTTATGACAAAATTATTATCATAGAAATTTGGCAATTAATACAAAAATGCAGCACAGGTTGATGAGACAAAGCTCATCAACCAGTGACTGCTGGAAGCTGGGAATTTATAACTAAAAATGGGAAACTAACCTTCTACTAGCTGTACTTCTCTCTCAGATCACCTTAGTTTTATGGAGTTATTAAAGTCAGTGAGTTTAAATAATCTTATATGAGATTATTAAAATCTTAATTAGGAACAATTTTATTCTGTAGAACATTTAAAGATTCTAGAAACGCACCTTAGGAGAAAGTAAAAAACTGGATAATGCTACAAAGAGACAGATTAATATAATTTCTTCTTTAAGAATAAAGGTCAAAAACAGCTGACAAAAACTTTGTTGTCCCGTGTAATGCTGATGTGCTAAACAAGGGTTACTAATACCATGTGACAACAAATTAGCTTGGAAATTAGGGGCGGGGGGAAGTAAATGTCTCAACACCATTTCTTGAGCAGATCAACAGAAATTATAGGGCAAAGAATGGTAAACAGAGTTTTAAGGAGGAGTATAATTACTTTCATGGCTGCTGGCCCCATATCTTTTAAGTTTGGAATGGAAACACTGCAGTGAAATAGTAAAGAGGATATGGAGGACATTAAAAAACAAACAAACAAACAAAAACAAACAAAAACAACAAAAAAAACTATGTAAGTTACCTCTTTACAGGAAACCAGTAAAAACTCATGTACTTATCTGGAAGTATTTAAAAGTCTTGGTGTTGTTTTTGTTTGTTTGTTTGTTTGTTTGTTTTTGTTAAAACTTCTCTAAGGACCAAGAAGGATCATGGTGAGACTTAGGAAAGAGGACAAATAATCTAACTCATTTTAGAATTCATATCTTTAAGATGCAGATAATTATAATCAGATGACAGATTTTAAAGCTGACTATGCTAAGTTTTTCCTTATAGGTTTAAATGTGTTGAATGATTGGTCTAAGTCTCTCTGCACTGGAACACACCTATAGAATGAGTGCACCAGTTATGCCAGAATCATCGCTCCATCGCTTCCTGTTTGTTCAAAATTGGGTATTAAAATGAAGGATTGGCCTACATTACCCCCCCCAACACACACACCTCACTTAACAGACTGCACTAGAACACTGATGTGCAAAATAGAGCAGTGACGCAAATCAGTTTTATTTGCAATAAAGTCACATTGTTTTCCCTTTTCAGTGTTGAAACTTCAGTCCCAGGATGCTCAGCTATCCATGCCTTGTGTGCGATTCAAGAATGGCACAAAATGTCTGCTGTTCCTGCCCCTCCCCCCCCCCCCCCCCCAAACACACACACACTTACCTTCCATTCCTTTCTTTCACTTTTTGTAAGGCTCTGTCAGAGGAAGATGTGAAAGTACCACACTCTTTGCTGTATCTATTTATGTTCATTTCCAAAACAAATAGGGAAAAATCAGTCAAGATATCTACAATGATATAAAACAAAACAAAACAGTCACATGGATAAAATTCTTATCACCAAAACAGTTGCCTTATTTCCAAGACTTGTGTTGTCCTTGGGGATTCTACTTTTTAACGAGTTTCTTAACAAAGATTATGATAAACTTTGGAAAGATATTAAGAGTATGAGATAAGCTCTTGCCCTGCCTTATGTTACTCATTTGGAGTGTTTCTTTTTTAGAGCCACAAGTGTGGCTCAACACCTTGACAATAAAAAAAAAAAAAAGATTTCTAGTATTTTCTTTTCCTGGCTCTCTGCCTGGAGACACAGCTCATTGAATCTAAATGTTGCACTTTTCCTGACTGTAGTGGGTTTACGTGGCAAGCTTTTGGTAGCAGGGGGCCATAGGGGTGGTTTCTGTGAGAAGGATTGAGAAGCTGCCCCACGTTTGGTAAGGGCCCCATTGTTGACCAGAGCGGAGCCAATAAGCAATATTCTGTGCCTCTGTGAGAGCATATTTAAGACAGGGAAAAAAAATGCTGCGCCACACAGCAGCTGGAAGAATGAGAGGAGTGAGGAACAGCCTTGCAGGCACCAAGGTCAGTGAAGAAGGAGGGGGAGAGGTGCTCCAGGCGCTGAAGCAGAAGTCCCCTGCGGCCTGTGGTGAGGACCATGGTGAAGCAGGATGTCCCCCTGCAGCCCATGGAGTACCATGGTGGAGCAGGGTTCCACGCTGCAGCCCGTGAAGGAGACCATGGTGGAGCAGGTGGCCCTGCACCAACGGAGGCTGCCGCCTGTGGAAGACCCCTGCCGGAGCAGATTCCAGGCCGGACCTGTAGCCCGTGGAGAGGAGCCCACGCAGGAGCAGGTGACCTGGCAGGAGCTGCTGCCTGTGGGGGAGCCAGGTTGGAGCAGTTTTCTCCTGAGGGATGGACCCCGTGGTATGGACCCATATCTGGAGCAGTTCTGGAAGAGCTGCTGCCTGTGGGAAGCCCACGCCGGATCAGTTCATCAAGGACTGTATCCCATGGGTGGGACCCCACAGCACAGGGGATGAGAGTAACCAAGAAGGAGCGGCAGGGAAGAAGCGCTGTAGACTGACCATAACCCCCATTCCCCCATTCCCCTGTACCGCTTGGGCGGAGGAGGTGGAAGAGGGAGGATGGGGGGGGGAAGGTGCTTTTGGTTTCTTTCCTTTGTTTCTCACTTCTCTCGCTTGTTAGTTGTAGGCAATAAATCTTACTATCTCCTTATGCCGAGTCTGTTTTGCCCGTTACAATAATTACTGCATGATCTTCTCGTCCTTATCTCAACCTTTGAGCCCTTTTCACATATTTTCTCCCCATTCCTCTTTGAGGAAGGGGAGTGAGAGAGCGGCTGTGGTGGAGCTTGGCTGCCCACTCGAGCAGAACCACAACACTGACCCATCACCAACTTCTACTACTGTTGCTGTTATTTTGCCTGGGAAGAAAACAGAAAAACTCCAGAAGCATTTTTTTTTTAAATCAATTTCTGGTGAAATGCCATCTTTGGAATTTCTTGCGCTGCCTGTCTTGTATCTTATAATGGTCTGACTATATTGTTTAACCATTTAATTTGCTACCAGCACAGATATGACTGTAGCACCCATACTGCAGTTAACATTTGTATTTATTTAAAAGGGCTTTAAACTGACAGAGCTGTTTTACGACACTATAGCAAATGCTGCCACAGAATGGGGGCTTGGTGGATAGAGGCAAATGGGAAGGAAGTGGCCAAGGAAGACCTTGCTTCCTGGGGCCTAGTTCTCTTACAAATACAACCATTTTGCTTAATATTTGTTACATCAGTTTGAAATCCCTAAAATAAGGGCACTTTTACCAGAAAAGGAGCTGGGGATGTTGGTCAACAGATAGCAGTGTGCTCAGGTGGCCAAGAAGGCCAATGGCACTGTAGCCTGCATCAGAAACAATATGGCCAGCAGGCCCAGGGAAGTGACTGTCCCCTTCTACACAGCACTAGTGATCCCACACCTCGCTACTGAATATTGTGTTTTGGGCATGTCAGTACGAGAAGGATACTGAGTTGCTTGAGTGTGTGTGGGGAAGAACAACAAAGCTAGTGAAGGAACTGGAAAAACAAGATGTATGAGGAGTGGCTGAGGGAATTGTGGCTATTTAGTCTGGAGAAACAGAGGCTGAGGGGAGACCTAATAATTCTCTATACCTGAGAGGAGGCTGCAGTGAGGAGGGTGCTAGTCTCTTTTCTCAGGTGACACATGATAGGACGTGGGGAAATGGCCTCAAGTTGCACCAAGGGAAGGTTTAGATTCGATAGCTGGAAGAATTTCTCCACAGAGAGAGTGGTGAAGCATTGGAACAGGCTGCCCAGGGAAGTGGTGGTATCCCCATCCCTGGAATTACTTAAGGGGAGTGTGAATGTGGCACTAAGGGACACAGTTTAGTGATGGGACTTGGTAGGGCTGGATGATGGTTGGACTTTATGATCTTGAAGGTCTTTTCTAACTTAGATGATTCTATAATTTTAACTGTGTTCATATGTTAACGAAATTCATTCTTACAATACTGAACTGTTGTTGCGCCTCTTTTCTGCTGTTTCTTGCTACATATGATAATAATCATAAGAGTTGTCAACATAGTAATCATATTCAGGTCCAATATACTAGAGAGAACAAGAGAGAAAAAATAGCAGTGGCAGTTAAGAATGTACATAACTCCATTCTGATTCAGCTAAGTACTGAATCCTGTTTTTAAATCCTCCTCTAAATTGGGGCTTATCACACAGCTAAACATCATCAGTGTTTTTAATGACTATTTTATTGAATCTCATAATGAATAATGTACTTTCATTTGGGGGAGGGTTAATTCACTTTAATTTAAATATTTGAGAATATTATTAACCAAAACAGACAAAAATTTTGGAATAGCCATCAAGGAAGCGACAGAAGTATGATGGAGGAAATAAAATGTAGTGTCAGAGCTCTGCAATTTTTTACCAGTTAGTTTCATACTTTTGTTTCACCTATATTCCAAGACCTAGACACATAACTGACATTACTTGTTATCAAAGAAAAGCTATATTCTGTTACAAAACTGTTCAACGTTATATGGAATCAAACCCTGTATTTATAATAAATGTCTCTAGTTATACACTCCTAATGTAATCATAATCCAAAATTCTCTTGAAGCATATTCTCAATAATACATTTTCTCCTGGAAACGCTGATGAATTAAATCTGAGGCTACAAACCAAAATTACATTAATCCATCTTGTAGCATACAGTAATGTAAATCTCCTAACCTCCTCATTTATATTGCTACAAATGTCTCATTAATCTATTATGCTATGAAATTTTGTTCTCTATCCTACACAAGAGCAGTGTAGTAGATAACCCATGTGCAATGTATTAAGAGAAAGGAACAAATTACAATTCTGACACTAAGTGATTTTCACATTTTCCTTCTATGTACTTCTGCTGCAAGTTATCACTTAGGCACTAACACTTCCATTAAACTTTCAAAGAGACTTTATCTCCTATAGAACTTGTAAAAGTGAAGCAAATCGTCTGTTACTTTGTTCAGTTTGGTTGCATCTAAGTGCTGTCTCCTGTTTTGTACTGGTATTGTACATTTTGGAAGAAGGAACTTCATCACACTTGTGTTCTCCTTAGTAACGTGCTTATGGGACTGCTGCAAACAGTAAAAAAGTATGTATTTACAGACATTTATCTGGATAATATCAAGAATTATAAGAGATCTTGGTATCAAAAGTGCTAGAAAGGTTGTTAGACTTTGCACTGCATTTCATCTCAGATTAGCAAATACTAAAATAACGTGTCCTGTGCCCGGGAAGCTATTATTGCACACCTGTCTGCTGTGCAGTATTCACAGTTTATTTTGAACTGGTGCTGGTCAGTGTCTGATACAGGACATGGACTAGCTACAAACGGGTCTGGCAGTGACTTATGCTCACATGAAGAGACCACTAAAGGCATGAAGTTCTGCAGCAGCCTGATAAGGGAATGTATAATGTTCCTCCACTACAAAGTTTTGAAAGATAGGTTGGAGAAATGTTTGTTGGAATATTTTATAGTGATGGGATAACATCTTATTCTGTTGCACTACAAAGGTTGAGAACAGATAATCCTGTAATAGACTGTTATGCTACCCATTATTCTGATGCTATTTATTAGTCATCAGTAAAATATCACAAACAATTTTTGTAGTGGCTTCTTTGTAGTGCTTCCATTAAAAGCTCTTTTAGTATATTTTACTAAAAGCTTCCACTGTTGTACTTCAATTTGCCAGGCCTCAAAGCATTCACAAATTTGTATTCATTGCAGTACAGAATCTGGCATAAAGTTCTCACATTTCCACTGCATACCTTTGATTCTCTGTGAGAAATTCAATAATAATAATCTAATAATAATAATAATCTATTTTCCCTGTATAACTGGAAGCTGGAAATCAAAACACAGCATGAAAGTCTCCTGCTAACACTATTAAAAACAAACAAACAAACAAAAACACATAAAAGCACGGTATGAACTCAAACTCCTGGGAGAAATTTGCAAATAAAAGCACACAAAACATTGTCATCACGACTGAGAAGCTATGTGCAGAGCAAGAAAAGTCTGTACTTATCAGAGAAAGGTTGCATAACAGACAACAGGAAATTTCATTAGTAATATAACATTTATTTATAATTGTGAAATGCTGACATTTTACCTAAGCCTGATCAAAACACTCCCATCAAAAACAAACAGGTCATTGGCTTCTGTCACCTGTATCTAGAAGAATGACTGCAAAACAACGACAAAGAGATGCAAATAATATATAATAAAGACAAATGGAAAATTCTGAAAAACTCTTTTTCCTTGTTTTCATGAAAAACGAGGCCTGGCATGGGAAAACCTGTCTTCTGTAAAGTCTTCTGTGAAGTATCTGTGGTTGAAGAAAATAGTATGATACCATTCAAATTAAGAATTTCTAGAACTTTTACAAATGCATTTAAGTCTTTCAAATGATTCTGTAATTAATATTACAAAACTATTAGACAATAAAAGTTCCTATATTTACAGACTATGTCTGATGTTAGCTGCCTGTACTGTACTAGGTTTTTTTTATTTTTGTATTTTTAAACAAAGTTATAATAACTCTGTTTGCATAAAATTACACCTAAGACTTAAAGGCATAACCTCTCTTTATTCACAGTTCTGCCATTTGCTAGTTTTCTTTACTACCTGCTTTAGGTACACACCAACTAAGTTTGTTATTATTTCTCACCATTAACAAAATTTAAACCAATAATATATATTTAAACCAATAAATTATATGCCCAATATTTTTATTTCTCCTGAAATACTATTTCCTCAAAAAGAAAAGACAAGCAAAACAAACAAAACACAAAACAAACAATAAAAACAACAACAAAAGAGGAAAAGCAAGGATGATCCTTTTTTTTTTTTTAAATTTATCTCTTCAGACTTCCCAGAATTTCACCTCTTCAATAGGCAAGATCAAGAAAAAATACCTTTTGCATGGCTTTTTAAAAAGGCTGAAAGAACACAAACACTTTTTATGGAATTAAAAAATACTTTAAAATTACTTATCATGCAGAAAGTTAATGAAAGAATAAGATCATCTGGCCATAATGAAATTTATTTTTCTATGTCATCATGCACTGAAATAACTTTACATTTTTACAGCTGGCCAGAATTGTTAAAACAGAGCTGATCAGATACTTTTTTCCTCAAATTTTATCTATCTATCTATCCAAACCTATTTTATTTCATTTCAAATTTCCTTCAGATATTTTCAGAGAAGTGAGTATTAAAAAATAATTGATTTGCCAATCAAAATAATTAAATATTAATAACAACAACCAAATTGACTAATTTGGTGTGGAAAAAAATAATAATCAATCTTATAAGTAATGTTCTTTTCAGATATTTCTGGTTTGGTCAAAACAAGGAACTTTACCAGGAGATTTGTAAATGAACTTTTTTTTCGCATGCAGATTACTGAGTAATTCACAATTAAGTTTGCTTACTGTCATTCCACAGCCACAGATCTTTAAAATAGTTCTTGAAGTTTAAACTATTTTTACTTGCCTCCTTATAATCCCACTTAATAAAATATACAGTCTCTTGTAATTCCCCACTGATATCTGAGCTAATAATTGGAACTATTATTTCTTCGTACAAGGTGAAAATATTAAGGTGTCCAATAGTGGCAAGTAGTGTTTTAAGATTTCCAATGCACTTCTAGATAACACTAGAATAGATAACACTGCTATCAATTCAACACGCACTTAACAGTAGAATCAAGTGATCTCCAATCTTATACCTGAACTATACCCAGTATTAGCGCCACAGTAAAGTTTTTATAGAAGGCTTTCATTTTGTTCCATAGTTGAACAAATGACATGGATTCTGGATTCAAAAGGTTTAGAATGCAAGTGAATACTTGCAAGTACTCTTGCTTGAAAACTGACTCCAGTCATAACAATTAATTTTATAATATGCTGAAGGAACGGTATCTGTAGTAATAAGCATAAGTCATCAACTCTTTGACAAGAAATAATCAAATTCCAATATTACATGTGCTAAAGAGCTACGTTGAAACAGAGTGATAAACCTATAGCCAGCACCTCGATACATAGCCTTTAAAAGCTTCATCTGCTGGATTAATTGCATTTTAGACATTCTAAATATTCATTATGCCTGCACATAAACTGATCTTCTCATAAGAATGCCAATCTAGATGAGAAACATGAAGAAAATAGAAAATGCAAGTAAGAGTTAGGTGTCCATTTCTCTTTGAAAATTGCTAGCTTGATTGATGTGGCACTACATTTAGGCTATTTGGTCATGAAACTAGAGAGTATTCCCCAACTATTTGATACAGATGGATTCCTGGACACATCATAACCTAGTATGAGGCTGAGACCTGGTTAGTTATCTCCATCTCGCAGACCCTAGACAAAGTTCTCTGGAGAATAAATCTGAACACGTGACCCAAATAGAACAGAACAAAATAGTTTGGTTGTAATTGATCTCCAAAGATCATCTAGTCCATCTGCAGATGCTAACTGCAGCTCTGTTCTCTTTCTGTGAAGCCAGACCTTGCTTCCAAAGGTCATGTATTTTATTTTTTCTGCCATAGTTCCAAGAGGCATTCCCTGTGAATTCAGGCCAGTCTTGCTTTATATGCAGCACAGTGATATTGCCTGCTTCTGGGCTTTTAAAAAGTGACTCTTGAAAAGTGACCAGCTCTCACAGACACTGAAGCCCTATGTTGCCAGTTCCCAGGTGACACTGCTAACTAGCTCTGCTCTCTTAAAGTCCAGGGTGGCAACTCTGCTCACATCTTTTTCTCCTTACACCGAGAATTTGGAACTCAACTAATCCATGATCACCGTGACCAAGACAGCCTCCTACCATCACCTCTCCCCCAAGGCCTCCCTTATTCTCAAACAACAGGTCTGGGAGGAATCCTCTCCTAGTTAGCTCACTCAGCACTTGTGACAGGAAGTTATCTTCAGCATGCTTTAGGTATTTCCCAGCCTTACTTGTTGCATCGGTGTGATATTTCCAGTTTGTGCCTGGGAAGTTGAAGTCCCCCATAAGGATAAGGACAGATGATCCTGAGAATTCTCCCACTTGCCTATAGAATAGTTCACCCATGCCATCATGCTGTGTGGGCAATTGAGAACAGACACATATGACAAAGTTTTTGTTACCCACACCCTTAATCCTCACCCAGAGACCCTCTATCATGTCATCCTAACAGCAAGGGCCATGCAGTCTTATCTCTCCCTTACATACAGCACAAAATCTCCACCTTTCCTGCCCTGCCTGTCCCTCCTGAACAGCTGACAGCCCTCCATCCCAGCACGCCAGTTGTGGGACTTATCCCACCAAGTCTCACTAGTACCGATGATGTCATGGCTCTGGGAAGGGACTAAAGCTTCCCAGAAGAGGACCAGTTCATCCCATTAGTTCCTCATAGAGCATGCGTTAGTATACAGGCATTACAGATGTGCTCAAGATGCAGCATTCCCTGGAGGGGCACAGAGGCTCCCATAGTCTTGCCACCTTCAGATGGAGCTGCACCATCCCTTGGCATAACCTTGGTGTTCCTAATGGTACCCTCCTCCCCGACTGATATTCTCGATTCCTCTCTTAAAGCCCTCTCAATCAGTCTCATCAGGTTATGAGCCAAGAAATATTTCCTCCATGGAGACAGGTGGGTGGCTGCAGCCCGCACCCAATGGGGAGCCGAGCAGATCAGCAGAGCAGGCTGCCTGCTGGCAGTGGGACAGAGCTCACCCTGCCTGTGCTGAAGGCCCTGGGGCTGGCTGGGCACCATGCAGCTCCCTGATTGTGGGGGGAACAGGCCACGTGCACAGCTGGCTGCGCCCAGCTTGCGGTGGGACCTTCATGACACTGCTCACCCGCTGGCTGGCACCTCCATGCACAACAGCACAAGACTGTTGGGACCCAGAAGCCCCCTCAGACACTCCCAGAACCTCACAAGCCACGCACTCTGCTTAGCACACAGGGACTGCTGCCTCCACCACTGCCACTGCAAGCAAGAGTGGTGAAAGACTGAGAGGGACTCATGAGTGGACTAATGTTGGGTCCCCAATTGGGATAACCGAAGTATCAAGATCTCAAAGCATATCAAATGTTACAGTGCTCTGAATATTAAACCCAGTTTTCCAGACTAAGCTTTGCTCTGTCAATCAACGCAGCACATACAAGATTGATGGAGTCAGACTGCATCAGTCTTAAGGTAGAGGCATTCTCATCCCCCTGTTGGCTAACTGCATGCTGCACGTTACCTCAGTTCTCTCAATCTGCTCACTTCTGCAGAGATTCCTGTATATAAAAACTTACTCACTGAATAGTTTCTCTTCTCAAAATTACATCAATCTCAATGAAGTCACTGTGATGTTTTGTTTGTCTGTTTCTCCAACAAATTCCAGTTGAGTATATTTTTTGTCAAGTGAGATTTGGAATTTGAAATATGGCTCTGATAATCTATTGACCTCCAACATTTATTCACACATGGAAAACAAGAGAGAATAACAGAAATAGATTAAAACCACCCTATTGAATTGAAGGAATCTAATAGAGCGTTAATTGGAGAAACATGACTTTCCTATTGTCAAATCTGATTAGTTAACTTTTATTTTAAATGTATAACTCCTGAAATTTAAACTGAAGCTCCTCATGACACTAGATTTGAACTATAAGGGAATCTTTCAGGATTTGGATTCTCTCTGCCCTTTAAAATGCTTTTCCATCCAAATTAACTGCTCAAGGATCCAAAATTATGCTTCATTTTTTTCAGTTAATCTGCATGTTATCATGAGCAATAAGAGCTATTAGCAGAAGTAGTAGCCATTCCACCTTCACAAGCTCAAGATAATATAGGGTGTCCATATGAGTGGGTTTTAGTGTTATCTTTCCAGTATGAAATCTGCATAGGAAATGGTCTAGTTGTTGGCCCCAGAAGCTTGAAACTTCAGCTACACCAGTAGGAGCTCATGTGTGTAAATACTCACAGACAAACTAGTACTGTACTGACCCATCTAGCAGCTGTCACACAGTTCTGAATCAAATGAAAACGTGCCAAGAGACAATCCATAAAGGAGGTCTTAATGAATTCTACCACCACTGACTAGGACTGCCTGATAAGAGATGTAATTAGACATTAGGTTTCTAGAATTTAATCCTTATTGTTCTTTATCAAATTTTTGCATTAAGCTGAAGTTTTGCAATTGTTGTACTTTAGCTTTCCTTTTTTTTTTTTTTTTTTTGAAAATAGAATCAAGAGAAATAAACTAGTTGCACATATTACATACTTCTATAAATTTATTTCTAAATCCCTCTCTACCCATTAGCCCACCAGTTCAGTTGTTTGTGATCCAACACCTACATGTGATACATTACAGCTACATGACCTTGGATTGGGTTTTCCAATATAACTGCTACATTTTGAAAAAATAAGGGAAAAGAAAGTACATAAGCTAGAGTCACACATGGTAACAAAAATGAAGACAGATGTGAGATAGTTGGGATAGTAACAGTTCAAGGATTCAAGAGGAAAACTACAGCTATGAGAGAGCAGGCAATGGTAAGAATAGAAAAAAAAAAAAAAAAAAGCAAAACTGACAGAAAAAGTGAACAACTTTGAGCATTGGCCCATTCGATGGAGGCCAGTGACTCCTAATCTAAGACTGACTGGCCAGCAAAGAGTTGTTATTCCACTGAGTATATTATGCAGCATGTTAACTAGGCTAAAGTCCAACAACTTATTAGTTCTATCTATTCTGTGGGTATTAGCTTGTACAATAATAATTGTTTGTATTCTTCAGTTGTATATATCCTGCTTGTGGTGTCCCTTTTACATGGTAAAAAAGCAAAAATAACCAAAAGACTGAAGGTTACACTGCATTAGACTCATGCTTTGGAACAAGCTCACAGAATAGGAAAAGATGACATTTTTCCCATCAGGGATAGGATATCCCTATCTTTTCCTACTTCCAGTTAAACGTAATTGGGCATATTTTAAACACATTTCAGAAATTAATGACAGAAAAAAGAATTACAGAAACAGAAAATTTGACTGAAAAATTTAACAGAAAATTTGACAGCGTGGGTTAAAGTCTCAGATGTTATAAAGATCAACCTGTAGTCCTAATGTTAATCATACTGCATTTGAACCACTCCCCCATAGTAAAAACAAACAAACAAGAACATTAAACACTTGCTCCATCCATTGAGAAGCTGTGTATGGCCAGACAGAGATTTCTAAAGTGTACTTGTAGGCGTTCTTTATAGCGTCTGGCTTCTGGGTGCAAAACTAGGCTCTGATAATATACTTAAAGATTGCCATCAATGTACTTAAATTAGAAAGTTTGGCTAGACCTTGATCTATTTTGTTTTTAGCATTTATAGTATTATAACACTATATACTTTTGCAAAACCTTCCAACACTGTTCAGATTTCTCTTAATGAATATGGGAATATACTCCTTCCGTATTCAAGTTTCAGAAAGGTTTGGATGAAGAATAGAATAAGGAGTAAAGAAAAAGTGAAAAAAAATCTTTGTTGTTCTGACAGTCCTGTGCTACTCTGAATCACTGAAGAGTGCATTGCAATGTTAACAGTTTTTAAAGGAGCTCAATAATCTTGTGCACTTCTCTGTTGTATTATTACAATCTGCATTCTGTTTAAAGTTTAATTTTAAAAATAATTGTCCCTTATTAAAATCTCCCACATTATGTTACTGCTGGTCATGCAGAAAATTACATTGCTGCAGGAAGCAAAACCATCCAATATAATCATTTCTGTCCAATAGAAGAAAGAAAATTGGTTTAATCACACTGAAAAATTTTGGAAGGAAAGTACTTTGTTTACTAAGCTGAGCTATGTCTGTCAGTGACAATAAAAAAGACCCAGTATTTGTGACCCTCATGTACCTTTTACATTTAGTTTATTGAAAATAGAAAGTGATCTCCTAGATCCCTTTGGCATGGTTCATTTAGTGTGATTTGAGCTTTAACAGTGTGTCTTCCTACCTTGCAGTCACATTAAATGGTAAATAAACATTTATAAGGAAAAGTGAAAAAGTGAATACATTGACCCCATTCACAACATGTATTTTTAATATTTTCATGTCTGCATTTTTTCAGTATTTATGTTGTTGACAGAACAGAGAAAGCTGGGCAAAACCAAGTTTGTTTCTTTTCTTTTTCTCAGTACAGAGTTGATCAAAGGAGGAAAGAACATGAAACAGACCTAAAGGCATACAATGAAAATTTTAAACTACATTTCTGCATTTTTGAATATTCTATCAAACTGAAAAATAATTGTACTTTCATCAGTAGGTGCCACAAGAAGCAGTAAGGCCACTAAAAGAAATAGAAAATTACAATAACTATATAAAAGATGTATAGTCTACCCAAGAGCAAGTCAGTTTGTGACCTAATGACTGAATTTTCCATCTAGCTTTATCTTACTGTACCCTGTCAGGGGAGCAACCTGCAAGACCCAAGATGGCTGGACTGGGGATGGCAATCCATCAACAGTCCCAAGCAAAGTGCTGTGATGAGTCAGGGCTGGGGCCAATCCAGGAATTTCACTCAGGAACAGCAGGAGTAAACACTGGGCACAGAGACATCCACAGCACAGCTCAGGTCAGGTCTTGATACCCAGAGTCCCTCAAAACACACACACAATGCATCTGGGCACAGGCTCCAGGTGAGGCTGGTCAGGGCAATTAAAGTCTGTCGGTGCAACCGTCTAAGACTGTGACACTACCACTGTGAGCTGACCATTACAGATTTGCTAGAGTTGAGACCTCACATGCACAGTTCTCAGAGTATATTTTCCCAGCTTATCTTCGTTTATAAGGGACCTCTCCAATTTAACATCTTTATGAATGGTGTAGAGGAAGTGACAGAGTTCACTCTCTTCAAGTTTACAGATGACACCAAGTCTGGGGACCCAGACAGTATGCTTCAGTGAAGGGCTACCTTTCACTTTGGCCTTGTCAAGCTGAAAGAATGGGCAAACAGAAAATTCCTGAAATTCAGCAAGGACAAATGCCAAATGCTGCTGCTGGGCAGGAAGCACTGGTGTAAGTAGAGCCTAGGGCCTGCCTGGCTGGGAGCAGCTCTGCATTATGGACCCTGCAGACTGTGGCAGACACCAGCTAAATGTAAGCCAGTAGTGCCCTGGCAGCAAGGAATGCCAATAGCACCTTGTGGTGTTTCAACACAAGCATTGACAGTAGTTTAAAGGATAAAAGGATCATTCACTTCTATTCAGCATTTCTAAGACCCCATCTAGATACTGCAACAAATTTTGGGTCCTGCAATAAAAGAAAGAATTAAGAACAGTAGAAGGCCCCCAGCCTGGCAGAACACTTGTTCTGTGAGGAAAAGCTGAAGGACCAGTGTTTGTTATTCCTGGAAAAGGACAGAAGACCTAACAGCAGACTGTTTGCACCTGCAAGGATATCATTAAGAAGACAGATCCAGGCTCTTTATGCAGGTGCCTGTTGGAAGGACAGGTAGCTTATGCTGAAATGAGAGGTTTAGACTGAGCATTAGGAAGCACTTTTTTATTCTGAAGGCAATTAAGTGGCGAAAGAGGTTGCCTAGAGAGGCTGTGTAGTGTCTATCTTCGGAGCTTTTCAAGAAAAAAATGGATGAAGTCCTGGGTATCCTGCTTTGCTCTCACAGCTGACCCTGCTTCAAGCAGGAGGTCTTATTCTCAAAGACTTCTTTTGCTTTCTATAGAAAGTTGATAGTTTGTAAGTCAACACAAAAACACCTGCTAAATCTTTTTTTTTTTTTTTTCTTGTTTGTTATTTTTAATCCAGATAGCTTGGTTCTAAGGTTACTTAATTGAAAGTATGAACTTCAGCAGCCACCTACTGATGGGTGAAAAATCTCCAATGTATAGTAAGTGGATTGATGAAGACACAGTACTGTCTTAGATAGTAGAAGTCCATTGGATTCAGTGAAAATTCAACGTAAGAATTTCTCACCACCGAGCATACAGTAGATTTCTCAACTCTTGTGATAAATTTCAACAAAGAAAAAATACATATTCTCTCAGGAATGATTTGGAAGGAACTGCAGGTTTCATAGATTCTGTATGTCTAACTTTCCCCTGTCTCAGCACTTGCAGTCCTTCTGTGTCCATTGTTGTTAGATGATGACAAAGCACTGGTGGATGATGGCTTGAGTGCATAGAGGTGATGTATGAGGTAATAAGTATCTATGTAATTTGTTCTACTGGCAAAAGTAACTTGCATCAAACTGCCTTTTACCACTGCTACATCTTAAAAATACATACTGAAAGAGTGAGTCCATTAAATACATTATTATGCAAAGGTAAGTTATACTAAGCCTTAGACACTTAAATATCAGGTTGGTAATAAAATCTAATACTAAAGTGTACTTCTAAAAGGTTTTGAAGAATATTCTTTCAATAAAATTTTAGGGGTTCAATAAAATGTGACAGCTACCTCTCGATAAAATGTTGCTAGAATTTATGTGTTATTGCATAACAGTTGAGATGTTTGTAGTAATTTCAAGGCAATTTAATATTTGATATGAACATTTTAATGTTCAACCTGGCACATTATTAGAGAGAGGGAGACCAAATTCTCTCTTACTACTAAATGATTGCTTACTTGATTCCAGCACAGTTGTAATCACTTGCACTGGCTGTACAAGTCACTGACAATTTAGCCTATGCTAGAGGACTCAGTTGTCTGTAAACCAATCTTTAAATAATCTATTCCATAATTTCATACTATGTGTATTTCATCATCTATTTAATGTTTTTATTTAGGGAGGATGATTATTTACTGAAGGCTGAGTTCTATTCTGACCTGGATGTTAAATATTTTTCTTTCTCGTGATGATCGAATGATAGCTTACCGTCACACAATGTACAGTTCACTTCTAGTATGAATATTAAGGTACATTAATTTTCCATACTAAAAATCATGTTCAGAATCACAAAAGTTATAAAAATATGCTAATAAGATTATATTCCTCACAAACAGCAAGCATTGTTTACATTGACAAAAAAAAAAAATAGTATTTGATATATATTAAGAATTTACAATAACCAAATAAATATAAACTGATACGAATTCCCTTCTTAGGTAACTACTTCTCACAGACTATGATTTCCAAAGTTGTTACTCACATTGCATGATTTTGTGATGAATGTTATAAATAGTATTAATCTCCATAGAACAAATATTGACTGTATTTGATTATATTAGTGCACTTCTGTAATTACAACCACTGCACATAGAGTACAGACAATTGTTCTGTAGACTACAACTAGCAAGTCTGTCAAAAGGCATCTTAGCAACAACAGCAACAACAAAAACCTACATTTTATCTAAAACCCATAGTGCACAAAGTTGAAATAAGAAGAAATAGCTCTTGTCAGCAGCCACAGGAAACACTATTTCCATCTTTTCATAGCTCAGCCTTTTGAAAGTTTTACATGCCAATAAGATCAAATAGTAAAATTTTTATGTTTTCTCAGAATGGTAATCCTTTCCCTGGAGAAAAAGGAAATAAAAATTTTCCAAAGAGAAATATATTCCTTCTAAGAACAGACAGGTGCTATCCAAGATTGTCCTTGCTCTTGTCAGTTCATGACTGGGCAGCAGTGGGCAGTAGCAAGGAAGCTAGTAAGAATCATCTTAGTTTTAGACAGGGAGAGATGTAGCTCTGGGCAAATCCCTCTGTAGAGCCTACTGGAGTCCTGGGTGAGAAGGCTTTTCCTGTGTAGTCTTAAATGCAAGTTTTCCTAGCACTGTGTGAATGGTGAGATCTTTTCAACAGCAGCATGACCTCAGAAAGCTGAATGTAGATTTTCAGAACTTGCTAGCCAAACTCTGTGGCAGACAAAAGATTACTCAAGACCATTATTTTATTATAGTATGCTTCATTTTTTTAAAAGCTGCTGTGTAGTTGGAAAAAAAAAAAAAAGTATTTATTTGCTCTACTAATTAAAATGACCTACAGTTTTTAAAAAATTAATAAGGTATTAACTTTTTAATAATGACCTAAATCCTTGGACATCGTTAAAACACTATATATGTAGAAAAGAAAGGGTGAAAAATAAACATAAATAATAATAATAAAAAAATCTGACTTACATCTGATGCCAAACTATCTAAGAATGGATAACTCTAGTATGTGTTTTTCCAGGGTCACTTACCTAGTAAACTAGCAACAAGGGTTTGGAAAGCAGCCAGGACACCTTAACATTGTTTTTCTAACTACTGTTTTGGAGGCTTTGCAGAATATATTAAAAATTAATCAATCTGCGACTCTTCTATTTGTATTCTGAGTGATCAATATGCTTCCTTAGTTATTCATGCAGAACAGAAAGTCTCTGTACATGAAGAGCTTGTATTGAAAACTTCAAAAAATATTTCAGAATTTATGGTGAAAGAACTATGTTACACTGAAGCAGTTAATTCTACAGTTAAGTGTACTCATCAAAACGATCTTGTATGGCATGCTACCTATTTTCCCATTAAAATTAAGTGCTTCAAGCCGTAGATTATCAGAACTCACTTTTCAGAAAACTAACAAAATATATTTTTTCTTGTTAACAATTAAAAGGTGCTCTACAGAATCACAGAATCATCTACGTTGGAAGAGACCTCCAAGATCACCAAGTCCAACCTCTGACCTAACACTAACAAGTCCTCCACTAAACCATATCACTAAGCTCTACGTCTAAACATCTTTTAAAGACCTCCAGGGATGGTGACTCAACCACTTCCCTGGGCAGCCCATTCCAATGCCTCACAACCCTTTCGGTAAAGAAGTTCTTTCTAACATCCAACCTAAACCTCCCCTGGGCACAACTTTAGCCTATTCCCCCTTGTCCTGTCACCAGGCATGTAGGAGAATAGACCAACCCTCACCTCACTACAGCCTCCTTTAAGGTACCTATAGAGTGCAACAAGGTTGCCCCTGAGCTTTCTCTTCTCCAGGCTGAATAATCCCAGCTCCCTCAGCTGCTCTTCGTAAGACTTGTTCTCCGCACCTGAAATGATTTTTGATTGTTTTTTCTTATTTTAAGAACTAAATCACTTTTTATCTCCTGATTTAATGCTATCAGGAGATAAATGCAGTTTGACAATGCCAAAAAGTTTAATTAGCATAATGTAGCACTTCTGGTTCAACCAAAACTTGATATAGTAAAGATTTCAATAACCAGAAACAAGGAAAATTATCAAGAGATGCAAACAACTTACAGAACTTACAGAGGGGAGAAAAAGAAAAAAAAATGTGGCTATTATCAATAATCATCAATAATTTTCTTCACTATACAGCTCAGACCACATTTTGGATCCTTCCCCCTATCTCCTCTTCCCCAAAGGGGAAGGAGCAATGTACTGGTTTAAAAACAAATTACACTTTTTGGGGTGTGGTGCTTTTCCAAAATATGTTATTACTAAATGTTTATATAATTAATACTCATAGGTTCAAGATCAGGAAGGCAGCTGTCATCCTTACTTAGGAATAAAGGTCCTCCCATGCACAAACAAGAATTCCCCTGAAGTCATGAAAAACTAAGTTTTAAATCAATTTTTTTTCCAGAAAGATCAGAACCACTAGTTTTCTCAGTGTGACAGAGAGACCAGTGAAACTGAATCTTATAGTTCATAAAGTATGTAAAACAAAGATGTACACATCTTGAAAGTGTATGGCGTGCTGATAAAATATAGACAAATTTAATTCTCGATCATATATTTTCTTCTTGTAGAGAAAAAAAAAAAAAAAAAAAAGATCTAAATGAATCCTTTAGTGATGAACCTTGATGACAAGGAAACTCAAAAGTCATTACTGAACTTAAAATGTCTTTATTTGCATATCTATTGTACACCAGCTATCGCTACTGCCCCATCTGTGGTCCTTCACAACTAACTACCCTCTGATTTTATTCTCATCTCTGCCTATAACTACAAAAGCAAACTGAAAAAATGACCAACTGTACCTCACTGAAAATGATCAGTATTAAACTCCTACTGCGGTTCCTCTTTCTCTCAATGAACTGCAAAGCAGGGATTGAGAGGATCAAGTACTTGACTTGAGAAGGGTGCACTGGAGGTGAATGAAGAATTGGTTACATTTCCCCAGTTACACTTTCTCCTGAGGCAAAGCACTGGACAAATCATTCTGTATAACATCACCACCAAATGTTAGATGCTTCTTATTATATGACATTAACAATACAGGTATGCTGTAAACATACATGTTAAAGTCTCCTATCTATAGCATGCATGAACAGTCTTGAGTCCAAACTAGAAGCCTGATTCTAGGTACTGAAGCATAATATTTGATGGAAACCATTAAGAGGAAAATAAATAAATAAATAAATATTCCAAGAAATTACTAAGATTCATTTTATTACCACCATGAAAACATTCCCTGAAGACAATATGTATAGTCAGCACGGGAAGATGGTTTCTTAAGACATTAACTGTTTATGTAGAATTTGATGGTCAGGTGCTACCTTACAGACATGAAAGTGTATTATTCAGTTCTTCAGATTTTAAACCCAAATTAAATTCAGTTAAAACTTTGTGTAGATGCTTAAATATAAAATAAAAGTACTCAGTCTGGATTTATGTTTATTTTCAAAGTCAGTTAGGCAAATTTGGATAGAACTTCGTAAATATATATGTTTAACCCAATTTAAATAATTTGGGTTAATTAAATTCAGATTCCTTTCCATGAATGGTCTCATTTATAAAATTGCTGAAGGAATGACTGGCAATCTAAAGTAATTATGTGAAAGTTATTGTGCAAGATCCTAGTATTTAGTGAGTAAACATCCTGTAGGTGAATGTACTACTTCTGGAAATGGAGACTTAATTTTAAGGTATCTTGTCTGATATACAACAGTCAGCTTCTAAAATCAGAACAATTTTACAATAAGCAATGTTTCCCAAAATTAGCATTAATTCAGCTAAACAGAACATGCACACTTACCCAATGCTATTTAATAACTGGAGATTTTCTTACTCATGAGAAATGGCAATGTTAAATATTAAGCTGCTATACTGGCCGACATAAGAAATAAGCCTCTACTAGTAATATCAATTTATTACTAATTTTAAAAAAGAGAGAGAAGGTTGCTATAACCCTATTAAAAGTTGCAATCCAACCACAACCTCCATTGTCAGTATTATAGTTATTTTCAATGAGCAACTAAAGGGAACCATTTTGCAAAATGATCTTACTGCTCTACACTGGGACAAAACAGGATTTCTGTTGTAGAAGTACCACAGATCTAGCTTTCCACTAGGGATGTATCACACATCTTGGTCACAACCCTACCTCATCAACTCCATAAGCCATGTGTGGGCACACTAATAGCAGAGTTTCTGATATGACCCATCTCTCAGAAAATGACTTCAGTGTTTTGAACATTGGTTTATGTCTGAGAGATGCCTCAGTTATTTAGGAATAGAGGGATGAAAAATAAACAACAATAACAACATGGCAGTCAAAGGCAACTATCCAACTGAGTGTTAGTTATGGAATCTCTGTGAAATACCTATTTTACATCTGCTCCGCCTACCTGACTTCTGCACACATGAGAATATCTTCAGATCAAATAAAGTGCCAAAAGTCTCAAGTATAATAAGAATAAAAGACCACAGGAAAGCCCAGGGATATTGTCAACATCCAAAGTTACTTCAATTAGCAAGAAATGTGTTAAAAAAAAAAAAGCCTCTGATATCTAAAAAGCAGTACATGGCTCCTGATGCAGTGGCAAAACAATCCTGCTAAACTACAAAAGTCCATGATACCAGAGGGAAAGAGGGAGGGAGGGAGGACACCTCTTGTACTTTTTGTGATTCTAAAATGGACATGCCAACAAGCTATATGAAAAATTTCAGTGCTAAGAAGGAAGATGTATGCTCTTGGAATCCCAGGTACTTATAAGAAACTTCCTAATTGCTCACCACAGAATTCAAATTATGTGACAAGAAAGAAAATAAAAAAAAATAAAAAAATAAAATAAAAAAAAAAAAAAAAAACAGAGGAATTAAGTTCCAGAAGATAGTCCTATAGCAAGCCTAGCAAAAAACAAAGGCTCTCAAATGATTCTTCAAGCAGCAGAATACAAGTGATGGTTGACAGAGAAAAGTCTGCAAAGGCATAAGAGATTAAACGGAACATTACTTTCATATTTCCAGTAGGTTTAGTCATTGGTCACTAGGCACAGGTTCTTGTAAATAAAATTAATGGGATGTCAGCAACAATATCAACACCACTCCCTTACTAGCAATGTCAGCAGCAAGTTCGCTTGGGGAAAAAAATCATTATGATATGTATACTAAAAGACATCACTACACTAGTGAAGAAGAATAAACTGTACACAAACTGGGTCAAGCACTCATTAAATACTTCTCTGAGCACATGCACTCACTTGCACTTATGTAAAATTCAGTACAGTTATCAGGGCAATTAGCTAGAGTTTGTATAGGCTACTGAAAACATAAATTTGATATTCAGTTTAATACAGAAAAAAAAGTTAGCAAAGGTATTTGTTTCATTTTCTTCTTTTTGTTTTGTTTTTCATAAAAAGGAGAAATCAAATAAGCAGAGATGCACTGCACAATTATTTTATAATTTCAAAACTCTAACTTAGATTCTTCTTATAGTAAGACACCTCCAAAACATCTCTCAGAATTGTTATTAAAAAGAATTAGTGCTCATAACTTTGGAGATACACATACAGGCACACACATTCTCATATTCATATATATATATAGATATCTATGTAAACTTTCCTGAAGTTTTATATATATCTACACATAAATACATAATGACAGCAAAGTAAGTCAGGATCAGTCTGGAAGTTACATAATATTTATACACATAAATACACATATATTATATACAGGTGTACATATAAATATATATTTAAAAAGAAAACCAAAAGTAGCAAAACCACATGCTATTAAATGAATAAGGCTCTACAATATTAATTCTTAGAAATTTCCCAGGAAGGAATAGTAAAATGCAGAATCCTAGTAATACAAGTCTTTTCAGCTTCCTGCACCTGACAGGCCATAACAGCAACTTTTTTCTCTTGCCACTTCTGTTATAGTTCTTACTGAAATCTAAAGTCTGGAATTTTAATCTTTAGAGCCTTTCCAGAAGCTTTCTAGATATGCTTTATTAAATGAAAGACATCTGTTTTTGTCTCACTCCATGTGATGAGTTTATCTCATGAGTTTATCTTATGAGTTTTATCTCATTCCATGTGATTCCATGTTTTTATCTCATTCTACATGATAAAAACAATAGATGACACAGTTCCCAATAAAGCATTAAAAATTGCTAAACAAAAAATCTTTTTCTGCAAGTTTAGATAGCAAAACTCTTCGAAGGCCAAGAATTTTGCGAAGTTCAGGGAAAATGGAAGACCACTGACTCTGACAAAAATGTCAGAAAGAAAAAGTTATGTTTAAATATTAAAGAAAAATCTTCTAGAAGTTAAAATGTCCTTCACAGAAGCTTATTGCTCATTGTGCTTTCCACAGAAGCTATACAGCATCTAATGTCAGTGTTGTTCCTTTTTTTAACTTAAAGAAAGAAAAAAAAAAAGTTAGTTTTGCAATAGGCAATTGAAAACCCTTGAAAAATGGTTGAAATTTTGGATTTTAAAAAATAAATACATTCTAGACCTTCAAATGCACTGTTACACAAAAACTGACATTTCCCATGGAAATCAATGCAGCTATAGCAAGGTGGGCTAGCTTTCAAGAACTTTAAGTCCAGAACTACCAAGAAAGTAATGTTTATCAACATTAGAGCAACATCAAAACACATACAAAAACACATACAAAAATAATGCAAAAATCAGGAGCTGACATTCTATTAATTAAAAGGAAAAGACAAGGCTAGCAAACACTCTCCTGTACAGGCAAGCAAATATTGCCTCTTGCCCCCACACCATGCACTCCCACCTGATCCTAGTTCTTTCTAAATCAGAGGTGGTTGTGACTGGATCATCTGGGACAGTCCCATCAGAACACAATACAAAGGAGAAACAAAGATGATTTTTTTTTTTTTTTTTTCCTGAGTAAGACAGAGACTATTTGTTCCCAGAATTTATGAACCTTACTTGAGCCTACCGCAAATCACTTGACATAGTGGACCTATTAGTAACAGGTAGCAGCTGTTGCTGTTACTGGTTCCATTCGGTATCTGATATAAAACCCTCCTGCTTTTAGAGCAGTGCTAAATTCTGTGGTTTTACAGTCTTAGTGAAATGATTAATGTCACTGTTTGTTATCTGGAGTAATCCCCTTCCAAAGCACCTAACTTTCCAACACAATGAAATACTATGTTGCAGGTACCTAATAAACTAGACCCCAGGGGCTTTTTCTGCAGAAAAGGCAATCATCCAAATACCAAAAACTTCAGGAAAAAAAACAAACAAACAAAACAAAAAAAAAAACACAGGTTGTCAGGTTGTGCTTTGTACATTTCTGTACAAACCGAGGAACAGGCTAAAGACAAAACCAAAATTATCCAGCTTTAATCAAATTAACTGCAATCTTACTATTGCTTCTCATTTAGATGTGAAAGTAGATAACTCCATACAGCATTTAGATTATTTTGGTAACAATAGAAAAGACATAAAAGTATTAGAAAGCAACTTGATTTCAAAAAACAGTTGAGCTTAGGAACTAAACTCAGGATTTTAATAAAAACCATCTCATTTCTAAACACTTTTAAAGAATAATATTCAAGTAATGGTACCACATATTTCCACATTTTTTATTTTATTTTGTCCATACCTCATATCTGTTATTCTAATGTTGCTGTACTATTAACAGATTATTGTAAAGTTCTGAAGCATAATTGCTCTGTGAACAGAATATACCTTTCTTAACCTCTACTTATCTCCTGCCTTACACAGAGGGTGATGTCAACTGCTGCGCACTGGAGAGGACCATGAGGAAAATTAAGGGAAACAAAATGTATAGCAGGTGCTACTCAGAACTGAACAAACACTGTAGTGGTAATGAAAATTGGAAAACAAGGTGGAGTCTAGCCACATTAGAAGAAGGAGCTGTTAAGATCTGTATTTCCTATTTTGAGAGATTTTACCCTGGGGCGTGGCAAGATGTCATTTCCTTGAAACTGCCTGTATTTTTTTTTTTTTTTTGTAGTTTTCTATTGGCAGAAATCTGAATGGAGTCATAACACAAAGATGCAGGTAATGGATGCCAAAAGGCAGCAAACTCTCCAGCACAGAAGTCCTGCCCAGTTCTATGGAGTCAATAGCCAGGGCTGTGGCTCAGTCCCTTCCCTTTGCCACAGACATCTGGTTTCTCTGGCAGGTACATGGTTAACTCCAGGAATTTCATCAGGTTCGGGACTATGACTGGACTTCAAAAGATGATAAATTCATCTCTGTTCATATTATTAACACGCTAATCATATTTTCAAATAATGATATGGATGGTCTCTGAGTTGAGACTGTACGCAAGGCATCTATTTATACCTGTTTCCTTCTGAAATAGATTTTGTTATGTGCCAAGACACAAATAGGGGGATACCTCGGAACAGCTGGAACACACAGCTCATCTTTCCCTAAACCATCAGGTTTCTGCTGGAAGCTATGCTAACTAGAACAACAAATTATTTCTTTCAGTGTACAGTAATGTCTTAATGCCTAATATATGAAGGGAATTATTATTAATGAGATTGCTATGCTTATCAGTTCTCAGCACAATGTTAAATCCTTTAACTTAAGGCACTCTGAAAGGAGAAAGACTGAGCTATAGAACTGTCAAAATATGTGGTATGCTAGCCGGGTTGATAAAGTACCAAATAAAGAAGGAACCTGCCCTAAGAACCTTTATCATGTTACATTTTTTAATAAACTGTGACACCTTACACAAGATGTCAGGCTCTTCTCTGTGCTGCTCCTCAGAGAAGAGTCAGCTCTAGCACTACAAAAGGACTGCAAACACAGCAGCTGCTGTTCGCGAGCAGTAACAGAGTCATCTCAGAGCAGGGATCCATGGTGAGATGTGTCATGTGGCAAAGGAGAGCAGTCAGAGGTTTTACAATTGTGATTCGCATGCCCTGGATGTTTTCATCTCTTCCCAGACATGAAAATGTCAACAGAGCACCCTAAAGGGAATATGCCAACAGGAAAGCCTTCCATGATTTTATGAGGCAGGGAGTAACCTGACTGAGGGCTACGAGGTCTCTCTGCAGGGGAGCCCAGCAGAAGAAGTTAACCTCTTTCCAGAAGTCTGAAGACAAAAATGGGATGAGGAAGCCAGGCATGTAGAGGGCTGCTGAAAGGACCCAGGCAGGCACAACACAGGGGCAGCACTGGAGCAGCTACCTGTGGGCAGGTGCTGCCAAGCCAGCTGGTTCAGGCTCACTAGCCTCTAACAGTCAGCTGAAGGCCACAGCAAATGTAAGCCCAGTGTTTTGGTTCATTTTAGACTGACATAAAGATCTGTAAAACTAATGCAGCAATGCAAATTGTTATGACACTTAATTACCTTTAGTGCCTCAGCAAACTGTAGACTAGATTTTCTTGACTTAAAGGGAGGGAAGGCATCAAAGAGTGCCAGAGCCCTGAACAGAAGCAGAATACAAGAATCAAGGTAGCAATATGAAGGTAAAAGGACTATGAAAAACAACAATGGCAACCCACGCTGATTTCTCTATAACACCACTGCAGAATCTACATAAACTTTCACTGAAGTTCAGTAAAGCTGTGTGAGAGCATAAGGAAATGCTGACATCATTGAGACATCACGATATTCAAAACATTATTTTTTTATATCGTAGCCTACATGGTAGATGAGGTGCAGTACATGTAACTTTTGCTTTGTAGACATGAAATTTTGAAACATTTAAACTCAAGAAAAAAAAAAAGATGATGATGATGTAAAATGTTCCCATTCTTCCATGCCAAGTTCAAACTTCTTTTGGTTGTGTAAATTCTGCATATAGGACATTTGTAAATGTTGTAAAACAAAGTTTTGCTATATATATATTTGTTTATATGCATAATTCATTTTATGTTTATTGCAGCTTTAACAACTCCTGATTGGTAACCTATGCAAGTCTGTAACATTATGCTCACTCTTCTCTATTTATACAGGTATTCTTCTTTCTATTATCTACAGTGCATGCTTGTATATGACATGTTCAGCCATAAAACTTGCTTAGTTTAGTATCTGATGTTCTTGCACTTTACTAACCTTAATGTACCCCAGATTTACAGTGTTGTTTTTTGTCTGTGCATTCTGTAATTTTTAGGAAAAAAAAAAAAATTAAGTAGGTTGTAAAATATTGTATGTATCGATGGACAAAATTTAGTTGTATGTATCGATGGACACTAAATTTAATTTAGTGTTCAATTTTTTCAAGACCTTCAAAATCACAGCCAAATTTTTGCCAGGCAGTGTTATTCGAGAACATACATTATTCTGTCTTCTAAGCAGCACCACACAGAACAAGGTAGTCTAGACCCAATGCTAAGTGGTTTGACAGAGGTAATGGTGGAAAGTAACAGAGTCTGTTGAGAAAGGACAAGAGAAACCCACTGCACCAGGACAGTCTGTAGACAAATCTTGCTTTTAAAAGACATTGCAAATTTGCCTTTATCATGTCATCCATTTCTTTAACAAGGATGCAGATTTTTTATTAGTTTCAAATCACAAAGCTCAGCTCTGAGCTAGTCAAAGGAAACTGAAGGAATACGATGATTGACACCTTTTAAATCCCCTGAACTGCTAATAGCAATAGAACCCTTCAAGCATGTCAGTCAAAAGATCCTCAGACATATCTCATTCATTCAAACTAAAGACAGTATATTACTTTCTTTCACATCACACAATATGTTTATTTATTGTTACCTCTTTTTGTTTGTTTGTTAACACTATCACTGATGTCCTAAATACCATATTCTGTCTGAACCTCATATTGGACTGTGTTGCACTGCTATAAATGTTTAGTTTAATTATCCTTAATCCTAAAATACCTTTTAGCTTTTCACCTGAAAATTGGTACTAAGTTCTTTGAATCCATAAGGCAGAAAACTGTGTATGTAAGTGTTCATGTAATTTTTCTTTTCACACAGAATCCTAACTACAAGTGTGATCTAAGGTGGAAACTCCAGACTGCTGACTTCAGTTGCTTACCATATACACCAATAACCCAAGTTGATATGTGTGGCTACTTGCAAATAAAACAAAATCGAGAGATTGGAGCAGATGAAGACATACTCAATATAACATTTCAGGAAAATTTCTTGGTACTTCTATTATATTTAACATTATATTTAAGACTATGCAGTATCTGAATTTGCCCTTGTTGCCAAGAACCTACAGAAGATTTACATTGTTTTCAGGTGCTGGCAGCTCACTGTAGTCTCCTGAAATCTCCAAACATCAGTGCACTGAAAATTGACATGTAAAGCAATGTATCTATATGGGCCATGATGTATATTAAACTATATTTTTCAAGTGAATGTATCCCTCAAAGATGAAAACTCCAACAACATAACTTATTAAGGCTACAAAAATCTACCTTACAACTCTGAAGTAAATTTAACTGAACAAACCCTATCACCACTACCTTCATTAAGCAGATTTACTTTCCAATGCTCTCTTCTGGCTGCTAAACTGACAGGGCCATTTCATTGCTGACCTATTCTGACTTTATTAGTTGTAAGCAATGAAAGGACTAATTGAGAATCAGGCTGCTGTGCCAATTTTCTCATCTCTCATTTAAAGAGGTCATTTACCAAAACTGTACACTAGTCTGACTAATGGGTAGTGCATAGTGCAGTCGTATAAAATAAAGAACTATTTAAATATGAGCTATTAAGTTATATCTAGCATCTATAGCGCATTAAACTAACAGGACTGCACTGAGACATGGAGAAAAGGTGAAGCAATAAACATCCCTCTTACCATCCCAATCTAGTATAGCTTTCATGTTGGATGCAACAGCATGGAAGAATGGGACAGTAGATGAACAGAGTAAGGGGGTGATTACAGGATGCGGGGGGGGGGGGGGGGGGGGGGCGGGGGGGGGGCAGGGCAGGATCTGGGCATGGGATTTTACAGGCAGTGCAACTGTGCTCGGGGGATCCAAAAATGTGCAGGTGCTCGTGAACGTAGAGCATATCCTCTGTGTGTCCAAGTCCTATGTCTGTATCTGCTTGTCTCTGGGACAGGTGCTCAGCTTTGCATTTACTGCACATTCAGCAACTGTGCAAGCAGCAGCCATGTCCTTTGGCCTGGGCAGAGACCCCAGGTCCCAAGGGCACTGGGCTGGGCTCCAGGGCAGGAACAGTGCTGGCTGGGGCTGCGGAAGGAGGCAGACACACTCCTCATATCCTTTAACATAGATTATGTCTAATACATTACAGATAGGTTATAATATACATTCTATGCATTACGTACATGTATAATGAAATTTATACTGTATGTGTACATGTATAAACACGGATTACGTATGCATTGTCTAAGGCCAACTATGGCAGGGATTCATATTATGTATGATATGGATTACATTTGAGTATAAATGTATATATATAGATTACATGTGTACTTTTACACACATACATATGTGTATATTTATACATGCACATATGTATAAATATATACCTAATCCATATATATATGGATACATAATCCATATTAACACAAAATATGGAACCCTCCCTTACCTGCTCTTGGGCAATCTAATATCTGCGGGCCCTGAATCCTCAGTCTCCTCAGCTCCTGGAATAATCTTTAACAGAGCCACTTTGAATAGTGATGCTGTTCTGGACTAATATATAGGAGGCCTGATACTCTGAGTTAACTTTTCCCCCCAACAAGTATATTCTCCTCTCAGGTAGCACGCAGACAGTAGCTACCATGATTGCAAACTAGGCACCTCCAATGTTACTTTAAAAGGGTCTACTTAAAAAGGGTCAAGAAAAAGTACTGCATTTTTTTACTTTATTAGAATCTATGTGGACTTCATGCCTGAATTCTATATTTTCCTTAATCTCCAATTCCAATGTTAGAAATACAATTTTATGATGACCAGATGAGATGGTCCATATCTTGAAAGCAAGGTAGAAATGGCCTCATTGATAATGGTCAAAACAGGTTACTGAATGATATTTGAGGATTTGATCCAGTGTATTTTGAAAAGGAGGGAAAAAACAAATAAACAAACAAAAACCATCACCTTCAACAACTTCCACTTCTGGAGTGAAAATTATTTTTCTATTGCTTGGTCTTGAATATGATTAGAAAATTCTCAGACAAACTCCAGACCTTGAAAAGAGAATAAGGTCTTATTTGAGTTAGATACTAAATTAAACAGTCCTTAGTGCAGATTTTAAATACAAGAAGACATTCTTGTGTAATAGAAATTAAACATGCTCAGAAGGTCAGGAGCTGAAATCTACTATACAATAAAAGTGTGCTGTGCTCACAAATCAAACCCAAAAAAGAAAAACATTTTCTAGAAACTAGGTATTTTTTAAGACTGCATGAATTTCTTAAAGCTCATTCCAGTCACACTGACACAATCATAACATGAACGCGGTACCAGAATCTGAATAGCTGCTGCACAACAGAATTATGATGTTTGTGAGAAAACAAAAAAATATGTATATGTATGTGCATACATGCGCACATACAGAAGAGTCTGGACAGCAGTACAAGCAAACTGTCATTAAGACCCAGTGGTAATTATTTTTTAAATTAACTGCACTAATCTGTCACTGCTATCAGTATGCTACCTTGCTTCACAATACATTCATTTGCCATCATATTCTCCTTCAATGAGATTTTCTAAAATGTACAGTTTTAAAAATAAACCAAGCTATCAAGAAGTTGTGTTGATAGTTGAAGGCTACTTGTTCTTTAAGAATTGCAAAAGGAAAGATATTAAAGTTAAAATAACGTTGTATTTTGCAGTCATGAAAAGTCTGCTATTGACCTAACACTATGCATCAACAGGAAAGCAGTAGGTTGCTATTAACTGCAACAATCTTATAATAGGAAGTTTTTAAAAAAATCAGTTTACAAGATGAAAAAAAAAAATGCTGATAATCCTTGTCAAGAATTTGAAAGATATGCTGAAGTTAGGCAAAGTATGTTTTCTCGGTACCAACAGCATATACTTACAAGCAGCATTAGATTATTTCTGGAGTAAATTCTTCCAGCTGCAACACCTCAGGTGCTAGTTGAAATAATAGCTTTAATACCTCTGATGGCTTAAATTACTATTTGTAGCATGTATTGCATTTACACATAATTCCTAGAAGAAAAAAATATCTTTTTAAAAGGCAGTTAAAGTGCATACCAGATTAATAGTTGGCAAGATCTCTCATATTATGTAGATCAAAGGATTTATTTCATATCCACATAAGTAATTACTTTGTAAGAACCTGAATGACCTACCTAATCTGTGTGTATATAAACAGCCCTTAATGAAATTGTTACTTAAAATAATAAATGAAGAATCACAGCTCACCTGCCAAGAAGCGTGCAGAACTCATTTGCTTTCTGTTCTTGTATTCTGCAAATAAAATTTTCACTGTCTGGCATTTCCATTAACTACTTTGTCACAACTGCAGTGGGAGTTTTTGTTTTTGTCAGTTCCAAGAAAATGAAATTTGTCTTCTACTTTTTCTTATCTGAAGTAAATGTCTTTTAACTTAGAATGGTTACAGTATAAAATAGAATTTCAATTGAAGTCCTTTCAATATTAAAGCATGACATCTTGTTCTGAAATTATGAAAAACAATCAGCAAGCTTGGTGTGATTTTGTTTCCACTGACTTTCAGATAGCCATGAAAATAAAAATTATCATCAAAGCCAGACAGAATCTTTAAATTCAGTATTTTCTTCACAAGATATCATTTGATATGTTAATTCTGTCAACTTTTCTTCCAGCTATCTACTGTTTACGAGCACAGGTTCTTGCACATCTTTAATTCCATGGATGAATCATTTTATTGCCATTGTTAATGTTTAGTGCATAAGCCTAAATTCCCATTGCCTTCTGTATTGATCATTGTTGATGATTTTGTATCACTGATATTTCAACTAATTCTTGATAGTTGTTTTCACACTACATGCATTATTTCTATGTCCATTGTTCCTCATACAGTATTTTATGTTCCTCAAAGTTTTCTAGCCTGGAATTATCTTCCAAAGCTTAAATTATTTCTAGTGCTTTGTATCATTAAACTTAGATTGAAGGATTTGAGATTTAAATGTTGAAATTAAACAGAGACAGCTAAACACTGCTACAATTGTCCAAAAGAACAATGTAGGAGTTTTACTTTATATATATATGAATATATATTAATACTCTAGGAAGTATTTATTACTTCAGAAATGTATTGTTATTTCACGTATAGAAATAATATAGCATGAAATAAATATATATTATTCTACATTACTTTATACATATGAATATATATATTTCTTTACATATAGAAATTTTCCTACATCTATATATGGCCATACATACAGGTACAGATGGGATATGCACAGGTCATTCGTACACACAGGTACAGAAAAACATACAAAAGGGAAGAACCATATTATTCAGGTGATAAGAACTGTAGGTTCATTTTCAAGCTGAGGATCAGCAGAAGAAATATCCCTAGACATCTTCACCCATGAACAGAAATTTTAGAATCCCTCTCCACAAAGGAAGAGGTGCTCTCTGCATGAGATGCAATGTACCTCACGAGGAGCCCTAAGTTCTACCTTAGAACAGTAAACTAAGAGTGTTATTTTCTTATGACAGCTACTAGCTCTACGCAGTCGCTTTAGTGCTTACCATCCCCCTTTGCTTTGTGGTGAGGAAAGCTTTCAGAGAAATATCATAAAACTAGAGAGTGGTAGTGATCTCACTGCAGCACATATTTCACTGCTGTTGTTTTTTTTTTCTTTGTTTTTTTTTTTTTTCTCCAATCAAGAAGGGATACTGGGATTCAGGGGTGGGGTCAGACCACCATACATAAGCGTATTTCTAAAACAGACAGACAAATACTGATTTACAAACTACATTCAACTCCAACATTGGCTAAATCACCTAATTTGTAATTAAGGTGGGGGGAAAACATTCTTCTCAATTTCTCAAAAACAATATAAGCAGTTGCTGCCACTCCAGGGTTAAATGACTGCAGAATTTCATTTTTCTTATAAACTACACAACAGCCCAGTTATTACTTTGCCCTGAAGTGATGTCAGGGGAATATTATTACAATACTTACATAAGCTTTTACTAGACAGAACAGCTCCCTTTGGATATTTCTTTCCCTTTTGAATTAGCAATCATCTGAGCAACAAAATTTTACTTGCCATGTGAAATTCAAGTTTGTGCAGCTTGTAGAGGATATCCATGGAATGGCAACAATGCTTCACCACAACCAGTTGATACTTGTGTTATGTGCAACTAGCTTTTTGTGGAAAGAGGAATTTCAAGCTGTGGAATGCTTTGACTCTTAATGTTTATTTGAATTACTGGTTTTAAGGAAGAGTGGTTGTAATCTTAAGATTCCCTCACAGAGTAACTGATGGGCATGTTTCCCAGGTTTTAACTCATATCATTTTTGGCCATGCCTTAAAAGTGTAATTTGCAACCAAACAGCAGTACTAAGGCTGTGGTCATACCCTGTACCTTTATAATTTCTCCAGCTGCAGGTTGTTACTGACACTGGCTGGGAGCCGTCCTTCGGGACTTCCCATGATTCTGCTTCTCCCTAGAGCGCAGTTTCTTCCACTAGGGCAGGATCTCCCCAGCAAAGGCCCCCCCCCAGTCACCCACTATTGCACAGACCTCAGTGCCCTGAGCTTGGTAATGTTGGCCCATGGCTCACCCTGCCCAGCTGCAGCCTGTTACAGCAGCACAGGGCAGGCTGCAGTGTGCCATAAATAAACAATAAAGGCAATGAAACAGGTGTCACCCACCACAGGGACCAGATCTAAAGAGCTGTCTGTAGCTTGCTGTGCAAACACCAGCAGGAGGATGCTGGGTGGATCAAGGAGTTTCTGCTTTATCTGCTCATCCTTTCTCATTAATGCTGTTGTGGTACCAACATGATTTATAAGTAATAACGCTTGTAGAAAGGAAATTACTGTTGTTTCTGGCCATGCATAACTCGTCAAAATTAAAAACATGGCTCTGCACTGGGGATGCTGTCACCTCTGTTGTGCCTCATTAGGCAAATTGAATTCATAAAATCTTAAATACTGTTGGGCCTGGGATTTTCTCAGAAAAAAAAAAAAAAAAAAACAAGTCACAGAATTATTCTAATTACCCCCTTACAGTTATTTTCTTTTTGCTGGGGGTATGTTTAAGATCTCTCCCAGCATTACCACATGAAGTCTCCTCATGAATGCCTTGCCATGGGCACCAGCATGCAGTGCTGCCTCTGTTCCTGCCCCAGGACAGCAGCACACCTGGCCTGGCTTTGATCACGCCATGCAGCTGCCCTGCACATGCACCGCCTGACCTTTGAAGGTGCCAGTCCTGGTGAATACCAGCTGGAGGGCTGGAGGCACACTCTGCCCCTGCGCCTTGCTCTGCACTGTTTATCTTGTAGCATCAATACATCAAGTGCCAGACTTGATGAACTATGAACTGGTCCCACGAAGTGAGGGTGACAATGATGCCAATGGTAAATAAATACTCCATGGTTATGGAAAAAATTCTCTGTAGTGTGCAGATTTATTTGTTTATTTTAATACTTAGTCCATCTTAAATTGAAATTCTACTTTTTTAAAAAAAGAAAAAAAACGTCTTTCACTGGAGTGGGCACTCCAACCCAAAACTGTCAGCACAAACTCCACTGAACAAAGAATATGGTTATAAAATCAGGGTGACTTAGGTAACAGAATTTCTAAGTCAGCATGTACGCATAGGCACATAAAATACAGTTAGTGTGAATTCTCACTAAATGTATTAAAGACACCAGTAAAAAAGCTGATCTGTGTGGATGATAATCTAGATATTTCTCATGATCACCTTTTTCTTCCAGGAAGTAGTTACAATAGAAAATAAAGGCATGGTAAATGCAGTCATACATGTAGATAATACTGAAAGAAAAATACTTTTTTTCCAAAAAGTCTAGCATCTCTATAAAAACTTCAGTCTTACCATCCCATAATAACTTTTGCACACACAAAAAATACTGTATGATAGTATTCTCTGTTATTTCACAAAGCATAAACTAACTCTTCTCTGAAAAATCCCACCTACAGTGCTTACTGATAGTCTTAGAAGCAAACATTAAGAGACAACAATTACCTCAACCTTAATTCAAATAAATATGCAATTAAAATGGTATTTTACTTAGAAGAGATGCTCAAGGGTATCTCATTGAGGTGTATTAAAAACTGATGGTAGGAGCAAAGACAGAGACAGACTCTTCCCAGTGGTGCCCAGTGGGCAATAGGCAATGGCACAAAGGCACAATCTGAAATATAAGAAATTCCATCAAAACTAAGGCAAAAAACAAACAAACAAACAAACAAACAAACAACAAAAAAGAAATAATGCATTTTACTTTGAGGTAAGCAGGCTGCCCACACAGGTTGTGGAGTCTCCCTTCCTAGAGATACTCAACACTTGATTAGATGTGGTCCAGGGCAACCTGTTCTGGCTGACCCTGTTCGAGCAGGGGAATTGGACTAGATGACCTTCAGAGGTCCCTCCCAGTCCCAGTAATTCTGTAATTATGACTAATTGAATAGACAAGCTGGAAGTTTCAGAAGCCTCCAAACAAGTTGCCAAGATACTACGTTTATGTTTTATAAAGGATTGTGCTGTTTCACATAAGATTTGTCTCCTTTCCCTCTGTTCTTCTATTCTCACTTTCTCCACTTGAAACTTGTAAGTACCTAAGAGGATCTTTCCATGGAAATTAGTTTTCTTACAAGAAAAAAATCTCCTAAACTACCAGTATCACAGTTTGAATTTTTATTTTATTTTATTTTTCCCCTCAAACTATAAAAACATAGCTGTAAGAACTGGGTCAAAACATTTCAACATCATTTGTATTAAGAACATGGGATTTCAATTCCAAAGTTCAATGCTAAGGGTACCAAGTAGACAAATTACTATTGTAGAATAAATTTCCTGTCTTGCCTTTGAGAAATTTTAATAACGAGAAATGTTAATAATTAATAATTACCAATAAAATTCAGCCAGCTAGTCTTTACTCATTTCCCATGATTATTTTCACATTCAGTATCTAATTAATGTGAATTCATTGACCCTAAAGTAATTACCCAATCATTATCAGACAACAAAACAAACTTCAGTAATAACCACCAATCAATATAATCACTAATGCAGTATGTTTCGCATTAATGATCCAACATTCAAATTTCAGTTTGCTTAATACTGCAATATCCAGGCTGAATAGTCCTTATCTGCATGCTTCAGGATACCATATTCATAAGAGGATGCTTAGATTAAATATTTATTTCTTTAAATGTCAGTCCTTTCTATATGACACATGAGATTGCCCCCCCCACACACACACACTTTCACATTTACTTCTCAAAATGTGTATTTGTGAATGTCCAACAATGAAAATTAATCAAGTAGAAGGTGATTTAAATTTCACAATACATCCACATTGACCCTCAGGTTCTCTTGTGAAATGCTTCTCTGGCTAGAGAATATAATTAATGATATTTCAGACTTCATCAAATCAATAGAACTACTGACTTATGGATAAAGACAACCAACCAATTCATACAAGATTCATCGAACACCCTGTTTATATACATTGCAATATAAACTCTCATGCAAAAAAAATTGCTACATTATTACTAAGATGCTCTTCATACAGCCAGATATTACTGAACGAAGTCGACCTTTCCTCCACAATTAAACCTCTTCAAACTGAGAGACAGTTAAGACCATGACTCTTTGACTTGATTTCTCTGGGGTGTATGACTGTCCTTTAAATTGAAGAATCACAATTCAGTATCTAAGAGACAATTGCTTCACAAGGTCTTTCTAACCTGGTAACTTCACATACCTACATCTGGCAGCACTTACTCCACATGTTAGTGATGAACAGTTTTTAATGGTATCACCAATCACACTGATAATTTACCACTGCAGGTTGTTCTGATTGCCAGGTGAGTATGGAAATCTCCTAGATTTTGCCAGTAAAGAAAGACCAACCAGACCTAAACAAACAAAAGAGGACTTCACATTTTCCTTCATACAGGGACAACACTGTGTTATTCACAAACCCAGGAACTTATGCCCTGCAAGAGGCAGGTCCTGTGGAGTCTCATATAAGTGCAGAATATCTCACCATCCTGAAAAGCAACCTCTGCGCCATGGCATGGCTGCAGGTGCTGAGCTACCAACATTAGCTTACTGGGAAGTGCTCTGTTACCACAGCCAGGGCTGTGTTGGGAAACGATCACTCTTCTCAACAGGAGGCATGAATTAGCAGATCCCACAGCTCAGAAGTAAGATCTCAAGACTCAACAAGGAGAGCAAGAAAGTGGTCCAGCAATAACTTTCAGCCAACAGAGACAGGCACAGGGGATATGGCAGCTGGCTAGGTTCCTGTAGGCATTATGGAGGAAATGTTTTCTCCCGTGGCTTGATTGTATCCATGTCTTAATATGACAATAAATTTAGAGAAACAGAATTTCTATATAAGATGCTGAAACTTTGAGTAAGACCCATTATTTTTGTTTTGTTTTGTATTTGCAAAGGAAATGTTCTATTAAGAACTGAGATGTTTATGAAAAATAAAAGATATGTCCTTGAACAAGAAGTTTCTCATGGTACTATGTCTTAATTTATCACCATTACCTTTTCAGACATAAAACAATGAAGACTCTATGATGTCAGCATGCATCTGTGAAGCCAAGAAAAGAATGCTTAGGATGAGCTTATTTTTAATTGGGAAGGATATTACAGACGTTTCCACCATTTCTAAACAGAGTTTTGTTTTTAATCCTTTCTATTCAGAGGAAAGAGTTGATGTTTTATATCACCAACATCTATTAAGCAGTATTAAAAAAGAGGTGAAAGCATCTTACAATGTCCTACACAAATATTTTCAAGAAGTAATTTGAAGTCTGAAGCAGAAGTTCTACTCTGAATTTCTAATATACTTCTACTCACATCTCATTGTAAACAACATGATATTGTAAGGAACATTCTAGCCCAAAACAAGTCAGATGGTGATGTAAAAAGTACCCTTTTACATTTGGAAAGATGTGCTGTTCAGGTGTGGTCCTTACACAGCCAGAAAAAATAAAACAAACATTCAGGAGGTAGAAAGTCACTTGTTCAGATGAGTGTTTGTTAAAAGGTTAACTTGTACTACATGCACCTCGTTCTTCTTCCCTCATTAGCATGAAGTGAGTACTTCATGGCTCATCTGAATCATGCTTACTAAGAGCAATAGTGTGTCCCATGTTACAGGAGGTGAGTTCCTTTAAATTCATCTCCAACCTCTCATTGCTGGGTCATAACACACCAAAAAACCCAAACATTAACACAGTAAATACAGTTTCAGTTATCAAAGCTTCAATAAAAATGTAATAGCATCGTTAAGATATTCACATACATCCAGATCAACTAAAATGCATCTCAACATGCATCGCCTCAACATTCACTGGCATATCAGACTTAATAAAGCATCTCACAGCTTCTTTGTTTAACTGTTTTGTCTCAATAGGCTAAAAAGAGAGTACATGAATTATATTTACTTTGGGTCTGCTGTAACTGATTAATCCAATCACTTGCTCAGTCAGAAACAGAAAATAAACTGACTAGTATAAAAGCTGAAGGACAGCACATTCAAAAAATAAAAACACACCTGTCTGCTGTAATCTATAATTCTGCTATGCCTGTAGAACTGAGAAGCCAGAGTGCAAGTAAAAAGGCCAAGATTTTGCCAACCAAATGCCTATGAAAAAAAAAAAAAAAAAAAGTGAATTTAAGGTCACAATACTGAATTCTTAATCAGGGGATAGTAATTCACTTCCTAAAGCTGCAATAGGCTTCCTGTGAGATTGTGACGAAGTCATAAATTTCATAGATTTGGGAATGTGTTCCTAGTTTCAGGCACCAAATAATTCTTAATAATTACAAACAAGGAAGCAACTGTAAATTGCTTAAGGATAGGTCTGTAGTGAAATATTTTGCTAAATCAGAGTTTTTGAGATGCAGTTTCCTAAATACAGACACCACTCTTTTATCCCCTCAAGTCTCAACATACCTGCATCCAGATTTATTTCCATGAACCATCTTCATTAATACAGATACACTGTAACTGTGCTAATACACTTATTACAATTAATCCTGAGCTTTTTTGGGGTTGTCCCAGTCTTTCAGTGAAAATAATAACAGTTCATCTTTTCTATTCTTTATGATACAATGAACTTGAGATTATAAAAAAAATCAAATACCGTTTAATTTTGTTAGAAGGCTCTCTCCCAAAGTCTTCTGAATTCTATGAAACGGGAGGAGTAGTTAGAGGATAAACAAGTAAAAGTATAATTGTCCCTGACAGAAGAGAGCCTGAATTCAATGTGGGAATAGACACAAGGCAAAAATCTATTTTATAGCCTTCTCTGCAGTAATAAAAATTGTTATTGGAGGCCATCTTCTGAGACATTGCTAAAATAATTTCCTGTGATCTCTGAAGCTGACTTCTCTGTGTGTGTGTGTATATATATACACAAAATAGTCTGTTATTGGAAGACAAAGTGAAAAAAGAACAACAATGAAAAAGGACTTTGAAGTTAATCCTATATCTAGAATTGAAAAGCACTGTTCATTTTTCCAGCAAAGACTTGTCCTGAAAAAATATCTGCCGAAGTCCCATCTTCCTCTAGAACAAACAAAAGCAATAGCGAATTGCACAGCTTTTCTGTACTCACTAAGTAGGTTAGGTGAATAAGAAATGACACAAAGTTTAAAAATAATTTAAGCTATTAAGATGGAAATCATCATCACATTGAAATGTATCATCCTGTCACCCAAGAAACTGTGGGCATAAACTTTTTTTTTTTAATAGTCTACAAAGAAAATCTTTTTTATGTTGCTTTTTTTTTTTTTCAACTTGTGGTTAAATTACCTCATGCTTGCTCTTAGCACTTAAGAAAGTGTGAAGATGAGACTATAAAAGGAATATGGGGGTTTACATTGTATGTTGTGTGTATTTTTTGTTTTGTTTTGTTGCATTGTTTTGTTTTTATTATTATCTTAAAATAGCCACAGGTCTTTTCTGACTGGGAAGATCAGAAAGAGCAAACGGTGCCTGCCCACGACGGCGAGTTTTCCTTCTGTTCTGTCAGCAGTCTCTAGACCAGCCAGACCATCCCATGTGGAAGAGAGATTTCAATACTTATTACAGTTGTTATTGTGCCAGGCAAATCTGGGCAGGCTGCCTGTGGGTTGGTTGTACAGATGGGTGGTAGGCAGAGATGTAAAATGTTGGTTACCAGTGTTCTCAGCTAATCCTAAATTACTGTTTAGGAAATAGACTAAAAATGCAGAAAAATAAAGAAAGAAAAAAAAAAAAAAGAAAGAAAGAAAAAACACATTTCCAAACACTAAGGTAGGTGCTATAGTAGAGCAAACAATGTTATAATAAAATCATGGTAAAGAAACCAACTCTGCACTAAATGACGACTACTACAGTGAGCCTGCTAGGTGGTGACAGCCATCCCCAACAGAACTTAGGGGAGATTTTACCACTTGAATCATGCCAAACGTGATATCTGAATGGGCCCTCCAAATGTGAAATCAACTCAACCGTGATGTTTTTGGCAGCACATGCAACTGAACTGCTACTATGTCCGTAAAGCTGAGCAGCTCAGTGCTTGAACCCCAAAAGACCCACCTTCTACCCTCTCTTCAGCCAAGTTTAGTGTGTCCTATAGATGCCAAGAGCACTACAAGAGGTTCTCCCATGGAGGAGAAGCCAGGAGCAAAGGGGTGACCCAGCACAGGACAGTGCCCCCACCAACAGTCCCACAACACCTGACCACGGCAGGCAGAGCCAGGTGTTAGTATTGGGGGACACTGAAGGCACAGCAAGCAGCAAACCAGGGGCAGGGTCTGCCGAAGGGACCCAGTCAGGAGCAAGTATAAATAGGATCAGAGATGAGACTAGAGTTAAGGCTACAGCACAGGGCTGAGAAACTTAACCAGAAGACAGGGCTGGAGTCAGGCTACTTGCAATACAGGTCCAAGAGGCATGGCCACAGACAGGGCTGAGAAAAGAACTGAAAGCCCACACCTGAGCTGGAATGAGACTCCTGTGGGCTAGGGTGAGGGGGGAGGCCCCAGGTGAGGCTGTATGGGTCTATTAAGTTCTATTAATTAGGCCTCAGGGCCCTGGCAACAATATAAGAGTAACTAGAAAACATCACCCAAGAGTATGAAGGACTCTTGAACAACTGGGGTGCTACATTAAGCATCAAGTTACACGCTTAGTTTTTGCTATTCCTGTTTAATGATGTTCTCTTTCCAAAAATAGGAAGTCTTATTAACAGAGATTTGCTAGGGAGAGAGGAAGATGAATTTTGCTTCCCAAACCAGTTACTGTTTTCATCAGTGTAAAACACAGATGTTTCATTCTGAACAAAGACACTTCCTGCACCTGGGCTACCCACAAACCATTCCATCTTAATCCGGTACACTGCATTTATACTCCAATCAAGGATATTTTCTGTGAAGTGGCCCTTCCATTTGTATAAATTCACATTCATCTGCATGAGTCTTTAGTCCATGCAGACCAGTTCGTGCAAGCTGCAGAGCTGAAGTACCCCCACACCTTACCCCCACCATATCCTGGACTTGGGGCTTTGCATAGCAGTGCTTGGTGTGGGTCCCAGGTGCTCCTCTTGCCCCACAGTGTAACTCGCACTGGGAGAGAGGTGTAAAGAAAGGGAGGAACTTCAACTCTTCCTTCATATCATGCTTTACTCCACTGTGAGTCCTCACTATTTAACATTAAGGGAAATCCATTCAGGGAAATTTAAGAAAATCCAGAATTCTATGATAGGCTTTGCAAATTAATGCAAACATCACAGTAAAGGATTTATTTTACATCCACTACTTTTAAAAAGTTATATTCCTATGCTATTAAATGTTCTTAATTTCCACTTTGCTAATACTTTTCGTACATCTTTATGTATTGCAAAATCATGTACAAACTGTTAAACTGACACCTTGTCTGCTGTTAAGCTAGTGGTTTCTGCATCTGGACATCAGCCTGTAGTAAACTTGTCTGCATATAGGACCATGAGAGTAACTAGGGTCTGAGTTTGTAGCTTTATGTTGTGATCCAAACTGCATAAGAAGTTTATAGTGAAATGTTTATGGTTTTCTTGATTGTATGTTTCCATTTCACTCCCACCGTAGCATTTCCATAAAGACAACATGCTGCACATTCAAGAGCTGTTGTTTCAAGCTATTTGGGGACTTCAGAGAACACTGTATGCATTTACATGCTGATGGCATTTGGATGAGACACTTTTCAGACATAGAAGAGCATCTCTTTTGCTATATGTATATGTATTGCCCAAGAGAAAGAAGACTAATGCAGATAAAGTCTCTAGGTTTCTAGGTATCCAAGTGTAATAAACATGAACATTTCTTATTAAATAATTTCTTATTTAAATGAAAGTTTAGATTCTGGCAAACAACTCCATAGAAACAGGTGGTTTCCATGACAAAACTGCAGTCATAAAACATACCAAACCTTGAATGTTGAGTAGCATTTTAGCAAATATTAAAAAGGCAATATAAGATTTTGTCTCTGAAATGCAAACTTTTGTGTATGTAGGAGGATTAACAGCTTGCTTTGATGTCTGATGATAGCTTGCCTTGGCTTACAACAGACCTGCATGATTGATCAAGAATAGTTTCTGGACCCTGACAGGATGACTCAAGCTTTTGAAGCAGTAATATAATAAAGTATGAATGCTGAATACTGGTAAAGGCATTTACAAAGTAAGTGCCCTTGACTCCTGTCTAGTTAGAAGAATGCGTCAACCAGCTTGACCCACCACATGAGTGGCCAGATTTTCCAACTCCAAGTCTTGTGTTGCTGAGAGATTGAAGACAGGTACCTCATGCCTTAAAGATCTGGAGGAAGGAGATGCTCCAAGACAGTCCACAGCCTGGAAATACTAAAGGTCCTTCAGATCCTTAGCTGGGCACAGAATTAGCTAACAGTGCCACAGCAGGATGTAAGTCTTACAAACACAGGTTGGTGCATTTCTTCCCACCTTCAAGGAATTATCCAGCAGAGTCTGTGCTGATGAAGCCAGAATCATGGAATGTAACAGTCGTTATATCTGAGTAGTTATATCTACATTTCCAACTTCGTACAAATCAAACTGTGATCAATAGATGTGACTAGAGATTTACCATCCCTCCTGTTGAAATATCTTCTCTCTGCCGTGTTAACCAGTGCTGTTGCAAAATATTAATACCCTTTGCACCTTCCCCCACCTAAATTTCTTTTCTGTAATAGATCTCCTTTCAGAAGTAAGCATCACACTTCTTGTCATAGATGTTCACCATGAGCTTCTCTGAGTGTTAAATCTGTGGTTTAAATCTGTGTCCCTTGTGGCTTTTCGGTCTGAGCCTTTGATGTTGGCATTAGAAAAGTACAAGCTGGAGAAAGATAAAGGAAGTGTTAAAAGGGTTGTTGAAAGTGTTAAAGGTGTTTGAAGTTGAATGAGCAGGGAAAGAGGATGTAGGAATGTTAACAGTTCTGCCTCAGCCCGGGGCTGAGATCTTAAAATCTTGGGTGTTAGCCCTCTGGAGCAAAGGGATCATGATGGGTCCTAGAGAGTTGTCATGGAAACAGAAAAGCAGTTAACTCTTAAAACAACCTGAATTCATGTGCGAGCTCAGATTGCTGATTGGACCGCTCAGGGAACTGTGGACAATTGCATTCCCCTGACCGACCCCCACTAAGACCCTAATCATCCCGAAAATTATGAATGGTTAAGTAAATACTAAAATCTGGATGAATTGGGAAATTGAGAATATGCTTCCAACAAGGTCCAAAAGAAACCCCTATGGAATTTTTGGACCAACTCTGAAATGTAATGGGACAAAAACAAAACAAAACAAAACAAAACAAAAAACCGATTTGGACCTGGCTTTGGAGGACAAATTGACTAGCCTTTTCCTAGGGTAATTGGCCCCTGATTTCAACAGGAATAACAGGGACCTGGGGAATCTACCCTAGCGGATCCTCCACTGGTTATAATGAAGCTAGGGGAGGTGAGTGAAATTTCACGGAAGTGAAATTTCTTATTGATATGGGGGCAACGTATTCAATTCCAAATCAAGTATTAATGCCTTTACGGAATGATTATGTTAGGGTAAAAGGTGCAACCAAAAAGGCTTATTTTTGTGAATCTTTGAAGTACAAGTAAGGGAAACAATGGGGCATACACAGATTTTATATATGCCTAACTCCTTATGGACACTCTTAGGTAGAGATTTATTTATTAGAGCAATTAGGAGCAGAAATTGTCTTTGAAAAAGGGAAAATGGAATTAAGAATAGGAGAAGAACAACTAATAGATGTGTTAAGCTTGGCACTAATACAAACTGACCCTAAAAGTGAAATACCTTTAGAGATCACAGATCAAGTATATCCAGGAGGCCATAAATAAAATCACCGAGGATATACATCCAGTAGTGGCAAACCCTTATACTTTGCTGACTACATTAAAGAATAGTCAAGTCTGGTTTACCGTGCTGGATTTAAAAGACACCTTCTTCTGCCTAGCCTTAGCCACAGAAAGACAAAACCTATTTGCCTTTGAATGGGAAAACCCCAATTCAGGCAGAAAGACGCAGCTTATGTGGACAGTACTACCTCAAGGATTCAAGAATAGCCCCACTATTTTTGGAAACCAATTAGCAAAGGAACTCGAGACTTGGATGCCTCCGGACACTGAAGGTGCTTTGTTACAATATGTAGATGATTTCTTAATAGCTACCGAGACTAAAGGGAGTTGTATTCAATGGACTATAAGTCTTCTTAATTTTCTGGGTTTAAATGGATATCGAGTCTCTCAACAGAAAGTCCAGCTGGCTCAACAAAGTGTGACCTATTTGAGATTTGAAATTTAGGGAGGACAACGAGAACTAGGAACTGAATGTAAGGAAGTCATTTGCTGGACTCCAAAACCTCAAACAGTAAAGGAGCTACGAACATTTTTAGGAATGACAGGTTGGTGTTGCCTTTGGATTTATAATTATGGACTAATGGTAAAGCTTCTATATGAATTGATAAAGATTAATCAATCAAAGTTAGTCTGGACTGGAGAAGTACGAAAAGCCTTTAAACAACTTAAACGAGAATTGATGCAAGCTCCGGCTTTGGGATTACCGGATCTCTCAAAACCCTTTTGGTTGTTCTCTCATGAGAGACAAGGGATAGCTTTGGGAGTACTAGCACAAAGACTGGGTCCCTATAAATGAGCAGTAGCTTACTTCTCTAAACAATTAGATGAAGTAAGTAAAGAATGGCCCAGATGCCTTCTGGCTGTTGCAGCTGTTGTTATCAATATACAAGAAGCTCAGAAGTTTACAATGGGACAGAAAATGACAGTGTTAGTCTCCCATATGGTCTCAGCAGTTTTGGAATAAAAAGGAAAACATTGGCTTTCACCACAGAGATTTTAAAATATCAAGCAATATTAGTAGAACAAGATGACGTGGAAATTGTGGTCACTAACATTGTAAATCCAGCTTCTTTCCTTAGCGGAACTCTGGATGAACCCATAACCCATGATTGTATAGAAACAGTGGAGACTGTGTATTCTAGTTGACCCGATCTTAAGGAAGAACCTTTAGAAGATGCTGACGAATCTTGGTATACTGATGGAAGCAGCTTTGTGAAACAAGGACAACGTAAGGCAGGGTATGCCGTTACAAATACTCAACAGGTAATTGAGTCCAAACCATTACCCCCTGGGACATCCACACAGAAAACAGAGACAATTGCTCTTACACGAGCACTGGAACTAGCAGCAGGAAGGAAAATAAATATTTGGACAGATTCTAAATATGCATTCGGCGTGGTACATGCTCATGGAGCGATTTGGAAAGAAAGTGGATTGCTGACCGCTCAGGGAAAACAGATAAAACATGTTGAAGAAATTTTAAAATTGTTAGAGGCTGTAAAACAACCAGAAAAGGTGGCTATCATGCATTGTAAGGGGACAACAAAAGGGGAACACCGATTTTGAAATTGGAAATCGATTGGCAGAGGCTAAGCGGGCAGCTGAAATAACTGATGTGAAGGTATTGTCTTTGATACCAGACGGTAAAATCCAAACTATATCCAAATTATACAAAAGAAGACTTAAAATTAATTGAAAATTTGAAAGGTAAAATGAAACCAGATGGCTGGGTATATTTAAAAGATAACCATGTAATAATACCCTCTAATTTGACATGGCTCATAGTTCTTACAGAACACAATAGAACACATTGGGGAGCTGACACACTGCATAAGAGCCTGAGTCAGACATTAGTGGGACGAAATTTAATACAACGATAAAACAAGTAACTCAACAATGTAGCATTTGTTTACACAATAACCCCAATACCAAGAATAGAATATATTTTGGAACAATCAGTAAAGGAAATTATCCGGGGCAACAGTGGCAAATTGATTTTTCAGAACTCCCTAGAAAAGGGGAGTATCATTATTTACTGGTTCTGACTGACACGTTTTCAGGATGGCCCGAAGCCTTTCCCTGTCAAACAAACAAAGCAAGAGAAGTGGTTAAAGTCTTGTTAAATGAAATAATACCATGTTTTGGGATTCCAGTAGCAATGACTTCTGATAGAGGTTCACATTTTTGTGCACAAGTCGTACAACAGATAAGTAAGATTCTAAAGATAGATTGGCAACTGCATACTCCTTATAGACCACAGGCAAGTGGACAGGTAGAAAAAATGAACCATTTAATTAAACAACAAATAGCTAAAATCGGACAAGAAGCTGATTTATCATGGCCTCAATCCCTCCCTTTAGCATTACTTAGAATCAGAGTTAAACCTAGAATAAAAGGGAATTTGAGTCCCTTTGAAATCTTATATGGAAGGCCGTATCAATTTCTATTTAGTGGAGAGGACCGAACGCAGTTAGGATCAGAATATTTGTATGCTTATATAACTGAACTTCAGAAAAAATTCAATAAAGTACATAAATTTGTTTTAGGAACCAGGGCTAGAGTGTTGGATCAACCAATCCACCCCTTTAAGCTCGGGGATTATATATATATAAAGACTTTTTCAGGACAACCCCTAGAGGAAAAACGGAAGGAAAGTGGATGGGACTATACCAGGTATTGCTGACAACACACACCGCCATTAAGATTAAGGAGCAAGCAGCTTGGATCCATTATTCAAGGGTGAAGAAAGCACTGGTGAGGATATAGACCACCACCCCAATCGGACCAGCAAAATTGTGTTTTTCCAGATCCTAATGATTGTGGGGGTGTGGTTCTTGGATTCAGGGTGGGCAACTTGGGACAAGAACTTACACCTGACCCTAATACAAACCGTATCTCAAGTGATTAATAAGACGAACTATTGGATATGCACCTGTCTGCATGGGAATAAGGGTGTGTCCTGGTTTCAGTTAGAACAAAGTTAATTTTCTTCCTAGTAGCTGGTAGAGTGCTATGTTTTGGCTTAGGATGAGAAGAGCGCTGATAACACCCCGATGTTTTAATTGTTGCAGAGCAGTGCTTACACCAAGCCAAGAACGTCTCAGCCTTTTGCTCTGTCCTGCCAACAGGCAGGCTGGGGGTGCAGTAAGAGCTGGGAGGGAACAGACCCAGGACAGGTGACCCAAACTAGCCAAAGGGGTATTCCATACCATCTGACGTCATGCTAAACAATATATAGGGGTGGCTAGCTGGGGGAGGGGGCCGGACTGCTCAGGGTTAGGTTGGGCATCGGTCAGCAATTGCATTGTGCATCACTTGTTTGTACACATTATTAGTAGTAGTACTATTATCATCATTGTACTATTATTATTATTGTTATTATTATTTTCCCGTCTTATTAAACTGTTTTTATCTCAACTCATGGGCTTCACTTTCCATTTCTCTCCCCCGTCCCAGAGAGGGAGGGGGGAGGGTGAGCGAACGGCTGTGTGGTGCTTAGCTGCCGGCCGGGTTAAACCACCACAGGGTGTATCATTAATTGGGATTCCCTTGCCTGCAAATTTGTGGGACTAATTTGTGGGAAAACACATCTTGGGGTTGAAAATATGAAGAAGTTTTGGAACTAGAAGTGAGTAGCTTCGTGCCGTTGGAATCCTACTATGTATGTGTACAAAGGTGTAACCCGCCTAAGGGTATGGGAAAACAGGATTGTATAAATATGGAAACTACTTATGTGGGAAATCAGACATCTTGTAATCAAACAATTGATATTAGCGGTTGGGCAAATTCGACTAGCTGGCTGGTACCAGAAGGAAAAGGGTGGTATTGGCTATGCAATGATATAGCCCGTAAGGTCTTGCCCGAGAATTGGAAGGGAACTTGCACTCTTGGAGCAGCAGTCCCCAATATGACAGTACACGATGTAGTGCCTCAAGGTTACTTGAGAAATCATATCCAGAGAATCAGATGAAAAATTAACAATCCATTGATGGAGAGACCCACCGCTTTTCATAGTTTTGCTCGATGGTTTCTCCCATGGTTAGCAGTGAGTGAATTGGAAAAGGCAATAGTTAATATTTCTACAATAATAGAGAAATTAGAGAACAAAACTCTGGATGCTATAAAGGCTCAACAAGAAGAGATATCTAGTTTATCACAGGTAGTATTACAAAATCGGATGGCCCTAGACTTGCTATTGGCCGCTCAAGGGGGAGTCTGTACAGTAATAAACACAAGTTGTTGTATGTATGTAGATCAGAGTGGAAGGATCTCTCTACCAACCTGGAAGAAATATGGAAGCAGACAAGGATCCTACATGAGATCAGTAAAGATGATCTTTCGTGGAGTTTTAGTGAAATATGGAATAAGTTAACCTCTGGGTTGCCCAATTTCCAATGGTTGAAACAAGCTTTCATTGCTCTAATTGCATTAGTAGTGTTAGGAATATTTGTGTGCATGTTATTTAGATGCCTGCTTTGTTGTGTTACCGCAAATAATAGAAGTATCTGATGCAAAAGAATTTGCATGGGAAAAGAAAAGGGCAGATTGATTAAGGAGGCATTGGGGAGGCAAGGACAATCCCCAGACTGTATATTTCGAAGCAAGACACTGGAACTCATGATAAAGAAGCGGCAGACAGATAGAGAAACAAATGTAAGGACTATAAATCTTGAAACTGGACATTGGAATTCATGATAAAGATACAACAAACGGAAGAATTAGCAACAACCAGCTCTTGCAATTAAGAAACATGCCAACTCAGCAGATTCCTGACCAAAGGTGAAAAGTACACTGTGAGGAAGACTCGGGGTCTTCCTCCCAAAGACCACTGCCCACGTCCTGAAGACCCCTGCCCACAATTCTTGGGAGGCTCTACGCAGGTGCAAGGTGCCAAAAGGCTAATTAGCATGAGAAGCGAGGGAAGGCAGGGATAGGTAATGAATATGTATAGGCGCTTGTAGAATATCGACAGATTGATTGTATAAATGCAAGACTGCTTTCCGCTTTGGGTATGCACGATAGGTGGAGAGATCCCCTGTGCATCCAGTGCTGCAATAAAGAATATACCATTTTAAGGAATTTTGGCTTCGATCTTTGAATCACGGTTCAGACCGGTTCGGACCAGTTTCAACCGGTTCGGACCACTTTCAACTGGTTCGGACCAGATCGGACCGGGTCGGACCGGTATCAACTGGTTTCAACCGGTTCTGACCAGTTTTGACTGGTTTCAAACAGTTTTGAATGGTTCGGACTGGTTTCAATCAGTTCAGACCGGTTTGGACCGGTTTTGACCAGTTTCGACCGTTTCAGACCGGTTTGGACTGGTTTGGACTGGTTTGGACCGGTTCAGACAGGTTCAGATCGGTTTTGACCGGTTTGGACTGGTTTCGACTGGTTCGGACTGGTTTCAACTGGTTTCGACCAGTTTTGACCAGTTCAGACTGGTTCGGACTGGTTTCAACCGTTTCGGACCACTTTTGACTGGTTCGGACCGGATCGGATCGGTTTCGACTGGTATCAACTGGTTTCGACTGGTTCTGACCAGTTTCGACCGGTTTCGACCAGTTTTGAATGGTTTGGACCGGTTTCAATCGGTTCAGACCGTTTCAGACCGGTTTTGACCGGTTTTGACCAGTTTGGACTGGCTTGGACCGGTTTTGACCGGTTCAGACTGGTTTGGACCGGTTCGGACTTGTTTCTACTGGTTTTGACTGGTTCAGAACTGGTCCGAACCGGTCAAAACTGGTCCGAAACTGTCGAAACCAGCCCGAACCGGTCGATACCGGTCCAAACCAGTCTTAACCGGTCGGAACAGGTTGAACACAGTCCAAACCGGTCCAAACCGGTTGAAACCAGTCAAAACCAGTCTGAACCAGTCCGAACTGGTTGAAACCGGTCGAAACCGGTTTGAACTGGTCCGAACCAGTCAAAACTGGTCCAAACCGGTCCAAACTGGTCAAAATCGGTTCGAACCTGTCCGAACCATTTGAAACCGCTCGAAAGCAGTCCGAACCGGTCGAAACAGGTCGAAACCAGTCTGAACTGGTCCTAACTGGTCAAAACCAGTCAAAACCAGTCCGAACCTGTCAAAACCGGTCAAAACCAGTCCGAACCGGTCGAAACCGGTCGAAACCAGTTGAAACCGGTTCGAACCAGTCTGAACTGGTCAAAACCGGTTGATACCGGTCCAAACCGGTCGAAACCAGTTGAAACTGGTCAAAACTGGTCAAAACCGGTCTGAACCGGTCTGAACCAGTCAAAACCATTCCGAACCATTCCGAACCAGTTCTGCATGATTGATCAAGAATAGTTTCTGGACCCTGACAGGATGACTCAAGCTTTTGAATCAGTAATACAATAAAGTATGAATGCTGAATACTGGTAAAGGCATTTACAAAGTAAGTGCTTAGATAAATAATTATTTTTGACAACATTCAGGCAAATATGGAGATTCAGAGACATTTTGCAGGTTGCTTGAAAACTTGTAAGCCACAAAAACTTATGTGGTTCAAAAGAACAATAGCATAGCTACTTTATGTAGCTATTACCAACAATCTGGGGCTGGGGGCTTTATGAGACCTCTCCCACCCAGCTTCCACCTGGTAGACACAGCCCAGCCATGCCAGGCCCTGGAGCTGCAGGAGCTTGCTGGACATTGTTCCCTTAGCTACTCTTTTCCCTTTCTCCTGCTCCCCTCAGGCCTCCTGTAGCAAACAGACAAGCTGCTTTAGAGTTTTACTTAGTTTCCAAACTGCTGTGACTCATTGAAGATAACATCTTGGTTCTCTGGTGTACTTGACCCTCCTTAGTTTCTGCCCTCAGTATTTCATAATCCCTTTTGTTTCTATATCATGTTCCCCCATGTATTTACAAAAGTGAGAATTCCCATGTCTCACCAGAATGTTCAATCACTACTAAGAGCCACCAGAGCAGAAATGGTGGTACTGTTCAGTATGAATTGCACTCACATCAGTGACTGTAAAAGAGTACCCCTTTCTTTTGTGTAAAGTGCTCTCATATTAGAAACCTGAAATAGACATATGGGGGAAAAAAAAAAAAAAAAAAAAAAAAAGAATTCCCAGGTTCCCTTCTCTCTTTCAGTGCTCTTCATTATTTCATATGTCATGTGTTGGTGTGGATGGGTGTTTGTATGGGTGGTAGATGCAGATAAAAAATAAAGACGACACTTATATGTAGTAGCTCTACTGTAAATAGTTTTGTATAAAGCTGACTTGAAACTTCAAGGCCTGCGAAACATCATGTCTACATACAACACAAAAGAGTAATGAGTGGTTTTTCATTGTAGTGCAGCTTCATTTTGATCCTTCAGCCCCTTCCATGTGATGTTTCAGTGAAGACAAACTTTAAAACTTGGTATTGGCAATGATCCTTAACCATTTCAGCAATAGACAAACATCTTCCTACACAGCTTTACTACACAGCTGAGGGAGAACTTTTAAAAGATGAGTCATGAGTCATGAAGTTTTGCAAATGCAACAACAGTATTTCCTATACTGGACACATACAAAGCTGTGGGAATATCATGCAAATATTCTGGATTACACTGATGTATATTAATTTTACAACAGGGAAAAAAAAAAAAAGTAAAAAGGTTTTATGATCTTTTAAAACTGGATGTGTAAAGAAGGAAAAATATTGAGCTGCAAGGTATTGCTAACATAGTTTATGTAAACTTTAAGGTAAGATCAAAACAGATTAGCAGCCAATAGGTTTTACGTGTGTTAAGTAAGTAACCTCATTTTTCACATATACATCCAATCTCTGAATTTTTCAAACTGTTTAGCTCCTACTGAGATCAGCAAAAAATAGAACTGTGTTGTCTTTTAACTGTTTTAAATCTCATGTTTACCAAATCAGACTGTGAGGACTCAAACTTCTGCTCAGAAAAGCATCCACTGTGTGCAATTGCACTGAATTCACTGTGATTACGTGGATATGCCATCAGTCTAAGGGGCTGATGACAATCAGCCCCTTAAAAGATGCAACTCAAACTTTGTTTCAAGTGTTCAGATTCACTTTTTTCCTAAGGTCACATCTACATTAAGTCTGTAACAGAAGATTAAATCAGAGCAAAATTTTCTCCTGGTATAACTGTGTTGCATATGTTAAACACGCTTCACGCTTGACATTTCCACTGACATCGATAAGAGACTTGCACATGGTACAAGTTACTAATACAAGCTCAGTTACTAATATAGATCTTTGCTGATGAGATGAAAAAAACAGCCAAAGCAAAGACTGCTGTAGTAGAAGTGAAGGGTAAGATTCTAGGTCTGCCAGGAACTTCTGATCTTCTTTTTACAGAACTTCTTTTTACATTTTAGACTGAGAAAACTCATTTGCAAGCACAGTACAAACAAAGTCTTAAATTTATATGGTAAGAGTATTTGTTCAGTGAATCATAAGCATTCACAATCTATTAAATGAAAAAGGCCTGTGGAAACTTGTGCCTTCAATACATTTTGCATGATGTTTTTCAGACTTTCATGTTTCCTCAGCCATAAATCTGCTCAAGCCATTAAAACCTATTAAAACTGTAATCAAATAAATACCATGAATCTACTTACAGGTGACTCAGAATAACAGTGGCAAAAAGGAGTATAGTAATACAATTCTTCTAGTATAATACATGTACTTGCTTGCAGTTCAAATCAATGTATTCTACTGGCCAATCAATACCACCTTACTCTGCTTATCACTACTTGTAAGCCTTTTCAATAATTCTAATTTTCAAGAGTCATTACTGAAATTGTATAGCCATTGATTGCTTAAAGGTTACAGAAAGTATGAACAAATTGAATTTTAGATTCAATTAAACCTGTTGAAAAATTGCAAATCACATTTTCTCAAGAAAGTTTCATGTTAGTCTTTCAGATGAAATAAATTAGCATAGATCTGCTACAACCACAGTATCTATGCTACTTTAGATCAGCAGAGGATTTAATTTTTAGGTTAAAGTACCTACAAACTAGAGGGGGGGTATGCACTGACTCAGAGCATCTTTTCATCTTCCCTTGACCTGAGCAGGGACCATAACAGATAAACATTGCCATTGCATATTCTCTGTCTCTGATACAGGATATCTCATCCAGGAGGGCCACACTTCTGCTGTTCTCTTTCTCCAGTCTGATTAGATGCAGGACAGTTTGCATCTGTAAGCTCCATAGTTATATTAAATTAATTTTGAGGGAATTTAAACGTTCACAAAAGACCAAGTTTTCAACAGAACAGGTTCTGCATTTATTGTGAGATGTAATCATATCTCAGCCACTCTTAGTAAAATGCTTATGGTCAGTAATTTTTCAAAGACAATTAGCCACTTTATATGGTAGTCTCAAAAACAGAGAGACATTTTAAGGTGTTCAGCTTTAACTAAAATTCTGGCTTGTATACCATAAGCTGTAATAGGTAGCACAGTTCAGACTCATGGCATCACAGTAACTGAGAATTAGATGGGAAATTGTCACTGTGTCTTCTCCTAGGCCATCTAAAAGTTGTGGCTTAGTTTACCATTGTCTTTTTTTTTTTTGTTTTCCTGGAGCAGATAGATGAACATCATGTGTACTGAAGAGAAAACTATGTTCTTAAAAACTATGTTCTTAAAATGTCAACTGTTTGGTACCTGCAGTGTTACTCTAATTCTCTCTATAGTAACACTAGCTCTGTGACTGCATTTGTTTTCAGGACTTCGTTGCAGTCTTTCTCCAGCCAAATGACAGAAATGCTTCCAGAATTCTTGTAGTTTGCTTGCATCTCTTAGTTACTCAGAATAATTTCACACCTTTCTCTCTTTTCCTACTTTGTTCCCTTCTCTTTTGAGAATTATAGATGTCCCCTACAGCTGATTTTTATTTATTCTAAGCCACTCTTCTGCATTGCAGATAAATTTAAGTGGAAGTCACCTGGTTTGTTCACTGATGGTGCATGCAGCTGAAGATAGATTGCAATCAATAGGAAAATTTTTGTTAGCTTTCCCATATGGAAAGAATTAGCTTTTATGTACATACATAGGTATTCAAAGGCAAACCCATGCACTTAAATTTTGTTGATTTTGGATGAGTTTGCAATTCAGACACATTTTTTACTAAGCTATCTTAATTTCTAAGCAATATTCGTATTCAGGAACTTGAATACCATGGGAGTCAGGCCTAGGATACACAGACATTTAAGCCTTGTGAATTTTATTGATAAGCTCTTTATCTGTTTGCAGCTAACATTAATAAAAACTGAATGTCACGTAATGCCTACATGATTTGCAGGAACAATTTACATTTCTCTATGACCACCAGTACTAGGAAGTATTACGTAACTGCCAAATTAGAAATGGGCCAGTTTTACGTGCAAGTGGAAATTTGTTCTATCCTGTTTGTGACCATATAGGTTATACCATTTGTAAACTAATGATGTTTTTGAATGTCTTGGTTCAAAAAAACTAATGATGTTTTTGAATGTCTTGATTAATTCTACAGACAGTGATGAAGTTAGAAAAATCATTCCTGTCTCCGTTCCTTTCATGGTAAAAGCTGATGATGTGGTATGAAAGAAAAACATGAGCCCCTTCTGTGAGCCATTAATTGTTGATAAGTATAGATACAGATAAGAAGGACTCTACAACTCCATTTGTCTGCAGCAAAGTTAAATGGCTGTTACTACAGTTACTCATTCTATTTGTAAAAACTGCATAGGAGGTATCATATAATCTTCTCTGCTCTATCAACAAGTTGTGCTATCTTGCACACAGTTATTTCACTTCACTTCACAGGGTCTTTACTCTACCTATAAGAAGAGAGTAACCTCCCATGCAACCAAGGGGGAAAGGAGCTATAAAGTTGTGTTGCCAGACATCAGAAGGCATCTTTTTATGAAGGCAATCTTTTTATGAAGATTTTTTTTTTTTTTTAATTGAAACCCAGAGACACTGACACCTCCCTCCTTAGAAAGCTCTCAATGTTCATAGATGTTATGTCTCTTACAAGGATCTTAATAACAAAAACAATGCATTTGTACCAGTCCTAACCTGGTAGAAACAGGATCAATATCAAAACAAAAGCTCCTGATCCAAGCATCCCCTAATCTGTGCTTTCCAGCATCTGAATTTTCAATGTGTTGTGTTGTATAAAATGTACCAGAATTTTGGTGCAGGAATATCTCACAATATTACATGCCTGAAACTAAAATAAGGCTACACTACTATGTCATATGTATATTCATTAGCTTATGGAAAGCTTCATTGTATGTTCATTAAACTTTTATTACTTTATAAAAGGGTTTACGTTTTAAAAGGGTTTATACAAAAGAACTTGCAGCATAGTCAGATGTAGTAGGAAAAGCAGATTTAGTGAGAAAAAAATAGAAAAATTATAGTAATTCAATCATCTTTAAATGTCCAGATATCAATTTCATTTATACTGAATTAAGAAGTCTGAATTTTTGCATGTTTAGAGGAAGTCTTTAACTGCACATTTCCTAGAACAAATACAAATACTACCTTTCATTATGCTCAGTAAGTTCAGAAATCATGTTATTCCTGCGACTTGACAATATTTTCTAGTCTGTCAATTCAACAAACCTGACTTAACCTGAGTAATACCTGGTTGCATGTCTGTCCTCTGTCCTCTGAGGCTTCTCATATGAGCATGTCACCATCTGCATGCAGTTGTAGACCTGGGTACCATAACTCCGTGATTTATTTAGTCAATAAGAAAGCAAAAAAAGAAAAAGAGAAACACACATTAACAATAAAACTTTCATAAAAAGAGTTCAACTCTCTGAATACTTACCTAACAATTGATGGCAAAGATCTGTGCTTATCTGTATTTCGGAAGAAGCACATCTTTCTTTACCTGCTCTCTCTGATATTATTCATAGATACTCCAATTTATATTTTATCCAGCTCTGTATTTTATGCACCTACACATACACAGTAAGAGACTCAATTGACATTTTATTTTTGCATTAAAAAAAATAATATTATATTTAAGTCTGTAACCTTGCCATGGAAGAAAGATTTTCTAAGTACGTTCAACTCCGCATTTTGCTCTTTGGACATAGGAGTGAACAATTGTATTTAGTCTACAATACTTTCATACTACTGAATTTCTTCACAGAAGGCTTAGAACCTTATATTGTTTCCAATTTAAGATAAACATGAAAAGGAAATTACTTAAATAGCACACAGCAGCTAGTGATCAATGAACACAATGCAAGGTTATAAAGCTATGCTGTCAAATTCCAGAATGCAAATTTAGATGCCATCCCTAGTGAGAAATGTTTACGGAAATATACATTTCATCAAGTGAAATGCCTCAAATTGAATTTGAAGATAGGGAAACATTAACTCTCTTCCCTTTTTGTGTGTGTAGTGAAGAAAATGAAATGGAAGAAATTAGGATGATTTATAAAGTATTTTTTTTTTTCCACAAGGGATTGAAAGTTCCATTTACTACAAGCAACGCACAGAGTGAACACGCATGAGAAATGTTTAAAGACTCAGCACAACTAAGTGTTGGTTTTTTTTTATTTCCTTAAAAATAAATAAATAAATAAATCACATAATCAAACATATCCTTGGCCAGGGGGAAGGGAAGAGCATTTGAGTAATAATCAAGGAGGAGTAAGATCACAGTCAGAGGGAGTTGGCTTTTGGTAATGATTTTTTTTTTCAACATGAAGTTCTTCTAAAGCATTTATGTACATACTTAAATGTACATATGTAAGTATAATAAGTAAATTACATATGTACATTTTTATGTACATACTACAGCTATCTGAAACACTTGAGTGCATTTGGAATACAAAAAAAAAAAAAAAAAAAAAGGAAACAGTTCATATAAGAATCTCAAATTTATTGTGATAGTGCCTTCAAAAGTATTAGCTGCCATGGAGTTATATATTTTAGGAAAAAAAAAAAAAAAAAAAAAAAAAACGAAAACTGTCTGATGCTAACTGCTACTTGACCACCAGGAGACACTGTTGCTCCACAGAGATGAAAGGCGAGGTTGTGACAATAAGTTATCGGAGGTAATACATGTAACAGGCACTGTTATATTCCACGTCATTCTCCACTCTTTCTAAAACTTATACAGACTCAGATGCGCTTTGGATTTGTTCTGGTTATGGATCAAATGAATCGCCTAGCATTCTTCCTTGTCAGAACTTAAAAAAAAAAAAAAAAAAGGAAAAAATGGAACCTGGCTTTCTTGGTCAACGAGAACTAGAGAAATGCTATTGTTTTGCAATACTTAAGAGACATGCAGAGATAAAATTAAAATTTCAGATGGAACAAAATTTTGAAATTTCAAAATATATTAATGTTAGTATCTGTTGTTTCATCTTTAAATCATATACAATTTGGAAAAAGGTTTTGAATTGATACTTCAATTAGCAAGCAGTATTGGATTTTTCTCAGATAAAATGGTTATTTTTCATAACTGATAACTTGGTTTATTAATTGGCAATGCCATATTTTGAGTGCTATTCTTTAATTAATAAGTAAAATATGAATATACACTAAAGCATGACATTTTTAAAAATGTTCTTGCAGTAAAAATGCAATATATCTGCATTATCCATATATTTAAAGTACATAATGATGGCTGATATAATGATACATAACACACAACATACAGCATAACTTACAGTATAATATGAAATACAGAAAGATATAGTATTTAAAGTATAACTGTATTGTAGTATATTACGTCTAATACATGTACATACATGTATCATATATTTTAATGAAATACATCACATATATGATAAAAAACTAACATGCACACACATATACACATGAATACGCATACATACACATATACATACCTTTATATATACAGTATATATGCATATTTTGCCATAAAATAATCAATACTGTTGTAACATGTAGTCAATCATAATGTAAACTCCGAATAAAAAATGAATAAATCCAAGACCTGATGCTTGAGATTAAATATATTAGCTGTTAAGTAAGTAACCTATTTCAATATACAGAAAATAGGATTTTCCAGACATAGCAAACGCAGTCATTTTGATATATTTGTTTTTAAAATCAAATTTATGTTACGTAGACTATAACATTCATGCAAGTTTTGTGTAATATTTTCCTAAGGTATACATGATAATTGTAAAAGCATACATACACTTATATCTAAGAGTTACACCTTAACTGGCATTTTTGGACATTTTTGTTCAGTGTCTGTAAAAAAGATCTGGCTTTCATTTGGCCAATGCATGTTGTGCTAGGGGTGTAAAATATCCAGAATACTGACATAAATTCTGCTTATATACATATGAAGACCCAGTCATAATGCTACAGAGCTGTGAAAAGACCTGGTCTCATATTCACAGAAGGATTCTGGATTCTGGAGCCAATTTATGACTCAGTACTCAAAACTCACACCTAGATCTCGCCTAGTACCTCTGATCTCAACTGCAAAACATCCCCAGGCAACCTGCACAGGTCCAGAACTGCCTCTGACCATCATTGGTTACATTGCTATCATTTCCATGTCTTACCCTAGCTCAGGGCACAGACCTTCAGGATGAAACGGCAAAGACTGGAGTTCAAAAAGGTTGAGGAAAATGCTCCTTTGTGCATTTCATAACCTAACATTCAACAATCTACCCCACATTGAAGGGTGGTGAATTTAATCCATCCTTTTTTGTTATGAACATTGTGTGTGTGCACATGCATAAAGTATGTGTGTGTGTGTTATACATGTATGTACACATACACACTTTATATAAAACAACACAATACTCGCTAGAGTTTCTTTGCAGTAAAAAAGTGGAATTCTTACAAACATTTTTCACCAAATGCCATGTCTTTTTAGCCAGAGACAATAACTGATCCTTGATCTATTTTATTATCCTCTGTTCTATCTTATTATTCAAAGTTCTATAACAATATAAGTGTATATAAGTGTATATATACACAGCATTTTTTTTGTGGAAATTTTCACATATTTTGCTATTTAATTTACTGTCAGTGTTCAGGGTTGCTTTTGGTTATATTTTATTTATTGCTGTTTTCAGATGAATTACATAACTATCATCAGCTGATATGCATTTAATAATCTCCAATACAGAGAATGATCTTGATTTTAAAACTGAGAACAGCAAAAGGATGTAATAGTTTAGAGATCTATAAAACAGATCAGCTCTTATTTTAAATTAAAATTATATTTTAAATGGTAAGATTCCCACTATTCAGTAAATGCAGGATAATTCAAAATCTTAAAAAAAAAATAAATTTGAGTTTGAATAAAACTACCTTATAACTAAGAAGAAAGGCTCTGGGTCATACCATGGGCTGATGTAAATCACCATAGTTTGATGGAATTCCTTGGAGTTAGACTTCATTGTAATAGATAACTGCTTATTCCTTTTAATCTTGGTAATCAGAACCTGATTATTAAAAAATATATATATATATTTGATATTAAGACAGATTTAAAATAAGTGAACTATTACTAGTATTTTCAATAACACAAATGAAAAGTGTAAGATCCTTATTGTGGCTTTCTATTCCAGGTAACAAGAAAAAAACAGATATTTATTTATTTTTTCTTTCTTAGAAGTGAGTATACAGAAATGTCACAAGTATTTTTCTGAGACATCTATGATAAAATTTTGATAAAACATCCAGCCTTCTTTGGGGAATGATTTATAGCCAGTGGCTTGAATGCTATTCAAAATCAGGCTGTTTCCTAGAATATTATAGAAAAAAATCCCAAGTGGTAGATTTGATTGCCTGAGAAATTTGCTTTACACTAAAATGACCTAAACCTACCTATTTTATCCAACAAATGTTTAAGAGTAGCTTTCCCAACACCTATAGGAATCTACAAGTTTACGAAAAGAAAAGTTTTGAAACCTCAGTAAGGAAATATTGGAAGTGACTCTAGACAAGTTGAAATGAGAAATGAGCCACAGAAAAGTGAATGACTAACAGATAGAGTGATTCAGCAAGACTGCAAGGGACCTTCTATCACTTGAAATGTTTAAATTAAGACCAAGCAGCTTCCTAAATGGCACCAACTACTGCTTAGTCAGGAATTATGGATTGGAGGCAGGAATTCTGTAATGAAATTCTCCATCCCACTGGGTGAGATGATCATGACAGTCCTCTCCAGTTTCAAAATTCTGTGAAAGGAATGGTAATAATACAAGTATAGAACAAAACAGAGACAGAAAGATTTATCAACTCTCCCTTTTTGATATTTTCAACCACTCGCTTGAATCAGTTGTGTCTGGTATGGAGCTGTTCCATAGCACTCTAGAGCTGCCTTTTTCTAATTATTTTTCATGTAAGTCATGTAGGAAAGAATGCCAAATACTTTGTGATTCAGTCCACCTGATCTTTTTTTAGAAATGTGCTTCCTGAGAAAATGCCATTCTGAATTGGTAGTGTCTCATTTGGAGTCTTGGTTTTATATAAAATTGATCCAGATAATAAATAAGAAAATAGTAGTAATACATGCCCAAATTGCATGACATCTTATGGTCTGGAAGATGAAGTGCTGATGTCTATTGATCTTTGCTAGTGATTGCAGACCATTTTCTTAGGTACTTTGTCATAGGTAAATTATACAATTTTGGAGGACAGGATAACCTTCTGCAGTCTTTGGCTAGGATGCAAAAATTGAACAAACAATTATCATTAAGGCTGGAGCACATCTTTCAAACACTGTATTCACTTTCACAGAGCTTCAGTGTTGCCCGTGTGCAGTAATGGAAATTCTGAAGCCAGGAAAAGCATAAGCTTTGATAGGTGCAATAGTCATTTTTCAGACTGCTGTTAAAACAACGTAGGGCCACCTGTTTTCTGTTTTGGCTGCTCCTTTTCTGGCAGCTGCATTGACTGTGCTTGGAATTGCAGAAGGAACTGTCCAATTCTTCTCCATCTGTAAAAATTTGGATCCAAATGGTCTGAGCTTCTCAGTGACTGCAGAATATCCCTGTATTTGCTTACTTTGCTCAAGCCCTTCCATATCTTTTCCATTCCATATTTCCTGGAACCAGTTGATACTCAAAACACCATAAGATTTGTACTTGTCTTGCCTTTTCACAAAATTTAAGATTTTAAGTATAGAAGTTTCCTTTATATGCTACTGACACTTCTCAGTTAAAAGCATATCTTGCATTTTATTTCTCATCCATATGCTGAAGAAACTGGTAGTTCTCAGACACTCTCCCTTCCTTTTTTCCCCCTTTCATTACTACTACATATATTGATGCATATAGTATAGAGACAAAAAAAAAAAAAAAAAAAAAAAAAAAAAAAAAAAAAAACCCACAATATTTCACTGAAGGAAGAACTTCTACAAAAGAAAAGTGCCTTTTCCTGCTTTGTTGACCACTTCTCAAAGAACAGTTGTGGACAGTGGGAAAAGTAAAACTATAAGCGATGTGATGGGTCATATAAAAAAAAAAAGAAGAGCTTGGAGAAAGTCTTACCCAAAGACAGCCAAAGACAAACCAAGACTGCTTATGTTAGAAAAATGAAGAGAGGCTATTAAGTTTATATTTACAGAAACTAGACTGGGAATTATCTGTTAGCTGATAAATGAACTGCTTTATTACTAATTTAATTGTGAAGGTGACCATAAAACTTGACAAGTCTTTAATGGCATTTGATATTCACAGGGACCTCAGGAATACTCAGTCATTAATGAGAGTTTCTGGATTTCACACATTTGGGCTATAACAGAGCTCCAGTTATTTGAGCACAGGCCTAGAAATTTGTGTGAACAGATCAACAGACAGCTATTAATTTCAGCCCTATTACAACTTCTTCTATGCCCATTGCTTGGCAGTGACCTAGCGGTCTCCTACAGAAACACAGTGTTGGCATTAAATGTTCTGAGTCTTGTTACTTTAGCATGGCAACATCAATGACCTGAACACAGGCCTTTTTTTATTAAAAAAAAAAAAAAAATCAGTGGAAAATATGAATATCTTGTAACAATACCAGTTTACTTCAAAAGTTCACTGGTTTCTGAGAAAGCAGTTTTGACAGAATACTTTCAAGCAAGCCTTATACATGTGCATTTTTGCATGCACGTGCACGTGTTGTGTTCACACATTAGCTGTCTCACGTTTCTGCATTGCTCACTCATCTAACTGTACAATAACTTGCAATAAAACTGTACAATAACTTGGAGCAATAAGATATCTGTATCATTTTCCTGATTTCACTGCAGGGCTGTTGTTAAGGATTTCCTGAGATCTGTAACTTCCATTAATTCTTCACTGTCATAACACGTTTGTGGCTCATCAATATTCACCATACTAATAGGACTTACTAGCAAGAGTAAGCACTACTCACACAAAAATGGGCTAGATCTTATTGGATCTCAGCTGTGTATTTTAAGCAACTTCCACAACATTTGCAATGTGAAGCAGGGACACTCATTTTCTGTGTCTATCTCAAAGCACGTATCTAGCTTCTAGAATTTGAATATGAAGGTGATAAAATAAATGCAATGCAAAGTTACCTTATTGTTTATGGAAGGCTAATTAGCCAATTAAGCAGCTGCAATTTCTCCATTCCCTTCTTGATATTGTTCAAGGATCACACTATCCAATACAAAATTAATATATGTTCCCACTAGCTTAGAAGATGTCAAATTCTAGAAACTGTATTTATTTCCTACTTACCAACTTGCTTCTTTCAGATCCCCTCAGAATTTAAAATGTATTTTCCTTCCAACATGACTCTAAGGTAGAGATGGGCTGTTATCTCCACTTTACAGAAGTGCTTTTCATGCAAAAGAGAGGCTAATTTCAAAGCTAGAAAGAAATCTGTTCTGGAGACAAACCTCCCTCATCTTAGTTTACAGTTTTTACTTTCTGAGTGGATTTTTGTACAGGTTAAGCTTGAATTAAGATCTGGTATTTCTGGAAATCCTATCAACTCCTATATTCAATTTTAGCTATGAAACATCCAAAGCGTCCCTGACATAGGAAGTCTATGGCAAATTAAGGAAACCACACTTGGACTTCTGATTTCTAGGTAAGTACTCAGTACACTGTTTCTCAAATGATGTATCTCTAAGATGAGGAACCATGAATTTCATCAGAGTATTTCATCTATATATATTTAGTTAAGTTGCTTCAGCAAACTTGGATATTATCAGACCAAGGCAGAAGAATCCTTAGAAGACACTCAAGAAAATGTTTGGGCAGGTATCCCAATGATCACAAATGATAAAGACAGTAGTTAGCACCCTCAATGTCACTACATTATAAAAATATAAATACATATAGAAAGATAAAAATACAGGATACCAGAAAACTTACCTAAAGAGTTGCATTATAAAAATATTTTTACTACTAAAAAAATATTACAGTAGATATTCTAGTATTTTCACATATATAATAAAAGCTGAGAGAATTTACATTTGTGACTATCCTACAAGATAAAAAGTCTGAAAACATTCCTGGCATATGTGTATGTAATTCCACACCCCTCAAAACATTTGTATGCAAACATGCAAGAGTAAGACTTATGCAAAAGTAAGTGCTTAATGCTAGACTCTAGTGGCTGTCTCCTGAGCTCTATGGTGAACTTCACCAGCTATCAATACATGTTACATACGATTTGTGGTGATGATAAAATTTGACCTCCATCACAAATAAATTTTAGGAAGCTGTCATCATGTGAAGAATTTACTCATCGTTCATCAAAAAGACAGATTATTTCCATTGTAAATACAGGGAATTTCCAACAGCTCCCTCTCCTATGACTTGCCTGCAAGACTGTATGCCTCACACACAAAAAAGTCAGCATTAAAAACATTTCAGTAATCCAAGTCATCTACTACAGCATCTGTAAATCTGTGTGCAATTCTTTTGCTATGAGGACAGACTGTCAATACTTGCTTGAAAATGTTTTGTACTAAAGACAGCAGAAGCAGTAGATTGTATTATTGAGAACACAGTGCATCAGCAAGCTCCTGTATGTTAATTTCCTGTTTCACTTTGTTTGGGTTTTCCAATCCCACTGGAAGCCATTGTTAGATATTCTGTGCACTTTTCCCTGCTCTCCTAATATCTGCAGGAAAAGCGTATCACAATGTGTTGTTAAATTTGCCATCTGCAATTTCAGAACCTCAGGTATATCTGAGCCAGCTCTCTGCAATTCACAATAATTTTTTAATATGTCATAATTTTCAGCATTCAAGCATTCATTTTCACTTGGAAATGCAGAGGGGGAGATTCATAATGGCACTGAGATTTCCTGCTAAATTTCCCATCTGGAGATCTTTTCTCATTGGCACTACAAAAATCCGGATTTTCATCCATTTGCAGCTGTGGCTCCTGCCCCTGTGAGATCAGAGTTGCACCTGGCTAAGCAGCCTTTCAGAAAATGTTACAAATAGCGCAATATGTCATTTTAAATGGCGGTGACTCCTTTTGGATTAGGAGGTGACAGCAAGCAGCCTGTAACTTGCTGGAACACCCTTTGCAAATCAGTGTATTTCTATTCTATTTAAGTAGATTTATTGACTTGCTGAAGGCCACAGAACAGATCCACTGTGAAGGAAAAGGGGGAAAAGCATCTTTAGAGGCACCCACAGGCCAATAATGCAACTTAAAGCAGCTGTTCTTAAGTTGCATTAAGACTGGGACAAACCCTCATAATTAGGCTGCTCCGTTGCCTAATGCCTGTGCTGCACAGATATGTGCTGCAGGAATGAAAAGAGTTGATGCTCTTCATGCTTGGTGTTTTGAGGGATGACTGTGAATCAATGGCTCAACAACTGCTGGAAGCATTTGAATACATCTTGCTTATTGGTTTATGATGAAGGCATTTTCTTGGTCCTGCTTTTTGTGACTGTTACTTATGAAAAGCCACGGAGGCTGCTGGACAGAACAGCAGGCACAGCTGCAGGAGATGAGGATCCTATTTCTTGTCCTGCCAGCAGCTTGCTGGAAACCCTGGAGAAATCAATCTCTTCCCTTACCAGAATCCCCCCTTTCTCTAAAGCATTAATCTTCTAAAAATACACTGGTGAAAACCCTTCCTTCATTCAAACCACATTTTGCCTAAATCCTTTAGTCTCAGAGTCAAAACACAGAACAGTGCTAAATATGATGAAGTAGAATTAAATCATGGTTGATGATAAAATTGCCAAAAGGAAGATGTAACTCTGTTTACTGTTACTCTGAATTGTCTCGTATCACCCTGGGACCATTTGCACTTTTGGTGCTGGATGGAGAGACATTTATTTTGTTGTGAATATTTAGTTAACAGTTTACTTCTAAAGCCTCAGAAGAAAAAACATGTTTGAGACAATTTCATCTCTGGAAAAGACTCATGGACAACTCACCTGTTTCAAGACAACACAATTTGCAATTAATGAATATATTCAGCATGTCTAGGTTTCACCGATCAGTTACAGGTGAAAACTGGGGAAACCTGCTGCCATACTGCAATGCAGTAATGATTAAATCAGGAACAGATCAAGAACAGCTAGACAATCTGTTTCATTTCAGGTGGCAGCACTTGAACATAAGATGATGACAGGCTGCTGGCTAGACTACTCTACTCTCTAACAAAAAGTCTGCCAAAGGCTAACATGGACTTTTAGCCATCTAGCTGATTTTTATTTGGTTTTGTTGGTGTTTTATTTCTTGAAGGCCCAATACAAATAGCAGGAGTTGGCATTCTGACTGATTTTAATCTTTGCTGAAAATATTTTGTGTTTCTGCAATGTAAAATTGGCCCGACCCAAGAGACACTCTGCATCTTCTTACAAGACATGAAAGAGGCATTGAAATTTGAAGTTTGGTCTGCACTGTAATTGCTGCAGTTATTAAGAAAATTAGGGCACAGTGGGACTGTGGGCACCTGGCCTGCCCTGTCCATGGCACTTCTCAGCACCCCTAAGGCTGATACATTTCATACAGCAAATACAAAACAAACTCCACAGAGTTAAAACCCAGTTTTGGACAAGGGACATGGTGTGTCTGTGTTTCCTGGGTCTGCTGGATAGTCTTGTGCAAGCTCCTTGAATTAGATGTGTAACACCACTTATCCTTGTCTCTGGCCAGCCAGAGATTATACATGATGCTTTGTGTCCCTGAAGTAGCAAAGGAGGCAAGAGGATTAGCAAATCTGGTTCTCACTGTAACAAATCTGAGTTTGCGTAAGAGAAATATTTACTAAAGCTATCTACAGCTGAGACAAGAGAAGACAAATATATTTGATTTTGTGCTCAGAACATCTATTGGAAAGCACTGTATAAAAACTAGGTACTTGGAAATGATTTATTTATATGACATCTCATTGGAAGAAGAAAAAGAACTGTGACACCTTGTTTTAAGTTCAGCCCCAAATTAAGCCATTACAGAGTATATGTAAGACTTCAAAATAGCTGCAGCTCAAGTTTTCCATGGCCTACGCACTATGTTAAAATTCATTGCTTCTGTTTTAGGGGTACTCGTACTTATATAACAGTTAATTTTCATTTCTGAGATTTAAATATGAAATGATGTGAAAAAGACTTGGATTCTCTAAAACATGGTGTATTCAGTCAATCTGAGCCATCCCACAGCCATCTGAAATTTCTGAGGGGCACAGATCAGCATTTCCTGAATCAAGTTCCACGATGGCATCTGAGGGCACAGCCACTGTTAACTTATGAAAGTGCTGTTTAGTGAGATTAAATTATGTGGCCATAATATAAACAGTCACAGAACAGGCATTATATGTGCTTGTACTTTTCTTACTCTTTCTTGGGTGTTTATGTATAGCCACTGATGTAGGGAAATTTCTAGGCTACACTGACCCTTTGGCAGAGCAGATAGTACTGGTTATTATCTTTTATTGCAGATTTTAACAACTACAGAGGCTTTACTAGGATATTTAATACAGTCTTTGTAGTAGCTTCTCTTAGAAGAGTTGGTTCACTGCCAAAAACATTTGAACAGATGAAAAAAAAAAAAGAATATACATGAAATAGGCTAAGGTTACATGCTTTTTTCCATCAGCTTATACTCTGACTAGCACTGAAAATTTCATTTCAGATATGAAGGTTTTCCAAAGATTTTGAACAAACTGACAGTAGTATGAAAAGACCTGGTTTGAAAAAAGTTCCCCTCTCCCTCCCCCCCTGCCTCCCGAGGAGAAAAAACAACTACTTTGTACTCAGGCAGACTACTTGGGAACACTGAAACATTTGTTAACACATGCTAGGACTTGTGCACTTATGCTCTGAAAGGAGAGAAAAATCAATTAGTAATAGAATGTGTATCTTTTCTGTCACTTTCACATATAAAAGTTTAAAGAGAACATAAACTCTGACATTGAAGTACACTGCAAAGGCAGAAACTGTAGATTCTGTAAGATATGGCTGAAAGGACAGGAAAGACCACTGAGTGATTTACTGGCTGTCCGCTGTTCTTTCTATATCTGTCTGTCAATGCCACATGTGGCATCTTTCAGATAGCATACTTTTTCCAGAAAGTCCATAAAGGTGGCAGATATCGAGAGAGTGTGAAAGAGTGCTTGTGTTAATGCTCGAGAGCTTTTATATTAAGTTAAAAAGGAGAATGCTCTCAGGCATTGCTTCTGTAGGTAGCAACACAAAATGATCACACTCACTCCATTCCCCTTCAAGCAGCCATGATTTGTGTTTCAAAACCAGAAAATCTACAAACGTACATCACTTAATGTTTGAAAGAATTTTATTTTTCTACCATGCAAACTGACTTATGGGGTTGCAATTATGGGGTTGCAAACTGGCTTATGAAGCCCCTCCTGTGAAACAATTTCTAATTCTAATTCTCTATTTCCGTCTGTAGATGTGGCTAAGTTACCAACCCTTTTCACCAAAGACCTGCAAGCTCTATAATTAATTTAGAGTCCAGGAAGGTAATGGGGGCAGCTATAGTTCTGAAAAAGTAGGTAATGTCTGAAATATAACAATATGCCTACAATTCCATCTTCCCTCTTTCTCAAGGATCGTCACCCTTGCAACACTGTTAAGTAGCAACTTATGTCTAATAATGTCAACATAGAAGCTGAATGAGAATTTAAATGTTGTTTTCATAAGCAAAGATCTATATTAATAGGCATGGTCAGTGTGTCTCTTTCTCCTGTTGACTGATGTATGTCAGCCATTTTTACTGCAACTTTCATCGTGCATGTTTGCATCACACCCACGTGTTAGCACGTGGATGCTAACTCATTATCCCACACAGATGGCATTGAAGGGCAGCCTCTTCTGGGTGTTTTGCTTAAAACAGAATCTAATGTCTGTAATGGAGTGGTAAGTGCAGAGCCTGCAGAGGCTAGTCTAGAAGACACAGCTGAAAATTAGAAGACCACAGTACAGCCTTCCATTCTTTGTCACTCTTTGTCTATTTAGGCTTTAACTGCTTCAGAATATTATTTCTTATAACTTAACGTAATAGGAGCCTGCATCTCCATTACAGTTCAATTTACCAAACTTCAACTGAGAAACATAACTATGGATATCTCCTTCACTAAGGATAAATCATTGTACCATTGGTCATAACAGTATTGTTACTGTATCTCTCATATTAGACAACAGTAAAAAAATTATGCATATTTATATAAATTGAAAAAAAGCACATGCAAGGACTTTGAAAAAAGCATAGCAAATAAAAACATTAAAAATAATTACAGGAGGAAAATCAGCCTGTACTGAAACTCAAGAATAAAAATAATCAGAGGAAGAGGCAGATCTCTTCTTAAACCTTCTAAGTGTATCAGTAAACAGTGCTCCATGCATCCTCTCCAGTCTTTTTCACATCCACTGCAGTGCTAGGCATCAGTTCTACACCCAAGCACAGGCAGAGACCTTTGCAGGAGTGAAGAAATGGATTCTTGAATCATTCAAGGCTGATGCTTTTCTGTGCACAGTGGGTAATGTGGCTCACTCCTGACTGAAACCACTGGAACCACCAACACACAAGCATCTAGCGCAAATGACAATACTTAATGCATTACAGCTGATAAGAAGCCAGGTGGTTCTTGAAGTGCATGCCTAAAGCCTTTTTCAGCTAACACTGCTAAGTCAGCTAGCAGCTGGCTATAGCTTACGAATTGTCATCTGTGAACTGTAATACCAGAAGAGCAAAATCCAGTGCAGAGGCAACTGTATGGAGTTAATATCTGGAAGAAATATTTACATATGTCCAGGGCAGACAGGTCTGGAAGGCCACCAATATCCATCTGGGATACCTGGAGTGCCTGGGGACTTAGAAGCATGCCCAAGCCACAAGCCTCTTTCAATATGACCTACTCTCAATTAAACCTCCTTTGTTTTCATTCCAAAGGCTGTCTGTGCTTCTCTTTCACATCTTTCATGAAATGTTGAACTTACTGTTTATGCCCACAATATAAATTCAGAGGTGTTTCCCACCTCTTACTAAGTAAACTGGCTTTTCTTTTGGTTCTTCTACATCTAATTATCATTTCTATTTTTCCTTCCTGCATTTTTTTATTATTATTTTTTTAATGCTACCAATACACATGTACCTCCACAGGGATCAAGAAGATTTTATAAACAGGGTCATCTGCCCTCCAGCTTGCCAGTTATTCCTTCAGAGAATAGAGTATTGGTTTCTTGGCACCACCTGTTCCACCTATGTATTTTCATTGTCAGTGCTTGAATTTTGTCTGCAGGATAGTTTTGAAGATCTATGTGAAAACATACTTGAACAACAGAAAAGAACAGCTAAAAGAAAATGGTGGAATAAGGACAAGGATCAGTCCCTCACAGTACAGAGATATATGTTGATTTCGTTGATCAGTAGAATAAGCTGCTTTAACTATCCACAAACAAAGCAGCTTTGAATAGTTAAAAATAAATAAATAAATAAAAAATAGTGTCTACAAAAGAAAGCATTTTCAAAATTTTAAACAGGCTTCTGGGTTGGCCTTGATCATTCTCACCCCTCTACATCAGTATGATTAATGTAGGGACATGCTGAGGTAATAAAGGTGAGTTGCAGCCCACAGCTGTCAGTACACATCCCGTGTGCCAGGATGAGAACATGTGGCGTTAGTCCAAGAACTGGCTGTGAAAGTCACTGCTGGCCAGCAAGGCCTCCTGGACTTCCTTAGTAGCACAAGTTCAGAGCTCTGGTACTGCTTGGTCCCTAGATAAGGTACCCAGAGGCCTACCAAATCCAGTGTATGTGAAGATTTCAGCTTCATAAGCCAAGTGCTTTAGCTACAAAATCACCTTTTCATCTGTTCCCTAGAAATTTCATTTGTGACTAACAGTATTTTTGCCTATGCAATTTGTTATAAAAATATTTGGAAATTAAACCATGTAGCATTCCTTGAAACCTTTAGAGGAAAGTAAAAAGGTGTTTGGTGTGTAGTGTTTATATTCAGAAGAATACTCTTTTTTTTTTTTTTTTTGTGGGGTACTAGTCCAAAGAAGATAATTCAGCCCTGTCAGCATGGATGAATTATTGACAACTTCATAAACCAGTTCTGGAAATCCCAGAGATGGAAACAGCAAAAATGTAATTGATACTTATGGAATGTGTGCAACACTGCACATCTTAAAGCTAACTCTGTTACTCACAAGTATTAGATTTGTGTATGTTCCTTAGCCCGTGAGACAGACAAAAATAATGATGTAATATCATTTAATAACATATTGTCTAGTACTAACAGAAAAAATACTTGTTGATGAAACCCTGAGGCATGCCTGAACAATTTTCACTGTTCTCAGTAAAAACTAGAGTCAAATGTACAGATGTACATGGGACTTAGCTGAGGTAAAAATGGAATGATTAAAGGTTTGCAGAATTAGTGAAGGTCACTGAGGAGGTGAAATACACTACTGAAAATAAGCAGATTATTATCCTTATTGTTTATTTAAAGAAAATGGTGGACTGAGTAATTAATTCTAATTATTCTCCCCTATTACTAGGGGAGAGCCAAATTTAGAAAGACCTTCATTTTGCAATATTCTGTTTGAAAACCTTATTAATTTACTACTGGGCTAAACTGCATCCTCTGACTGAGATACCATGTGTTCTGTCAAGCAGAAGTACATAGACCAGTTGTGTCCAGTTTCCACGGTTTGGTTGTATACGAATAAGCAGTGATCCTGTGCTTTTTTGTAACAATAGTACAATGTCTTTCTTGAATCTCTTATTTTTGTGTAATCTTTTTTTATACATTGTACAGAAAATACAGTCAATGAGGGCAAAAACAAAACAAAACAAAACAAGAACAAAAACTTCACATCGACAGATGAGTGTTTATGTATAAAGTTAATGTGATTTAAAATATTTTCCCGTGCTTACACTTGAAAAATCTAGGTATATTTATAATATGTTCCATTTTGCTATGTTTTCATACTCTGCCATAAAGAAGAACTTCATTTGGGTCTTTATATAATACTTTAATGGAAAGTAATGTGTCTTGGGTATACCCCAGTTAAAAAACTTTCCATTTAACTCACAGCTGTGGTGTCACAGGTTGGATTCAGTGATTGGTCTTTAAAAAGTAGACTACATAACTGTCCTAAAGTTAGCTACTAAAGTCTATATTTCAATACATATGAAAACTAACAGGGATTTCAATGCTGTTGCTTATATTTATTTCTAATACTTTTCATTTATTTTTAAAGAAGCTTCAGATTCCCTGAATTCAGACTAATCATACGTGTATATGTGGTTAAATGTGATTATAAATGTAAACAGAAAACTCTTAAAGTCTGAAAACTAGGCCTGAAGAATTAAAAGTTAGGGTTATAAATAAACAATACCAGAAATTTATGTCTAGAAATTTAAAACTATGTAATAAATTATACATAAAAAGCCTGAAGAACCATAATGCTGCAATGGATTTTGATTTATATGGCAAAAAGCTTTAATATCTGCTTTACTGGTTGCTGAGAATCTATCAGCTGATTCTTTTATACAGAAATACTCTAATAAACAATTGTGATCTTAAATGACTATCTTAGCTTGCAATTTGAAGCAGTTATCTTCAAGAACAATTCTCCACCAAATGTCATTTTTATACAATCTTCAGAGTACATAAGAGTAAAAATAAACTTTTTTTTTGTTTGTTTTTAAGATTTAGCGAAGCATTGTGTCTGTGAAAGTAAACACTATAAAATTGGAGCTGTCAGCTAAACTAAAGTAATACACACATTTATATGTATATATTAACTTAATAACAAAAAGTCTGACTAAGCTTTGTGAGTGGTCGCCTCTCTGTTGTGTTTTCCCCTAGGGAAAGGGGAACCAATTTAAAAATCACAATTTTTTTCCACAGTGCTGACACTGAGTTATTCAAGCTCCATTTGTGGCATGTCTGGTTTTCTCCTCAGCTACTAATTCAGGGTTTAACTTACAAGTTTAAATTTGTCTTGGATCTTCACACTTACACATATCACAATAGAATATAACTCAGCTTCAGAGCTGTCATTTAAAAGAAAATCCCTCAGAAAATTGATGTTGTAATGCAATACAAATGCAACAAACACACTTACAACTTCTACATGTTTGTTCAGCTAGACACTTGAACATTAATTTCTTATCCCTTTTTTTAACATTTCTGTATAAAGGCTAAATTAATTATTTTGTTGCTTGCATATAAAAATAAACAGCCCACAAAATACCCTTATCAGTTCCTCCAGTATCACAATAAGAACATCTCATACTATGTCGTATCCAACATGGACAGTTCAATTGAATTTCTTATTTTTGCACATGGGCACTAAGGGCACTGACACTCTGAATATGGGTAGACCCAGAATTAAGATGAAGATGGAAAATTTGCATTTGGCTGTTAGACCTGTATCAGAGAAAGGATATGGAACTGCCTTCATCATGCACTAATATGGGTAAAAGAACTAATTAATACATGGAAAGGTAGAGTGCAACATATTAAAAACTATTGTTGTGAATACTTTATCTCTCAAAAAGTCAGAACTTATTCTGACTACAGTTGCTCCTTGTATTTAATCTGACTAGTTATTCTCTACCACATTAGGTTCAATTGTTTAAGCATTTTCTTTTAACAGCAGTGGTGGCAGCAGCAGCAGCTGCTGTGAGCACTGTGTGCTGTGTGTGCCATGAGCATGGAGGCACCAGCCAGTGGGTGAGCGGTGTCACAAGGGGTCCCTCCAAGAGCTGGGTGAAGCCAGCTGTGCACGTGGCCAGTTCCCCCCAGGGTCAGGTAGCCACATGGTGCCTAGCCAGGCCCAGGACCTTTGGCACAAGCACAGAGCGCTCTGTCCCACTGCCAGCAGGCAGCCTGCTCTGCCAGTCTGCTCAGCTCCCTGGCAGGTGTGGGCTACAGCCACCCACCTGTCTCCATGGAGGAAATATTTCTTGGCTCGTAACCTGCTGAGACTGATTGAGAGGGCTTTAAGAGAGGAATTGAGAACATCAGTCGTGGAGGAGGGTACCTTTAGGAACACTGAGGTTATGCCAAGGGATGGTGCGGATCCATCTGAAGGTGGCAAGGCTAATGGGAGACTGTGCCCCTCCAGAGAGTGCTGCAGGTTCAGAAGCACATCTGAAATGCTTGTATACCAATGCATGCAGTACGAGGAACTAATTGGATGAACTGGTCCTCTTCTGGGAAGCTTTAGTCCCTTCCCAGAGCCATGACATCATTGGTGGTAGTGAGACTTCATGGGATGAGTCCTACAGCTGGAGTGGCAGGATGGGCGGGATCGGCACAAAGCTGCACAAGGGGAGGGTTAGGCTGAACATAAGGAAAAATTTGTTTACCACGAGGGTGGTCAAATGCCAGAACAGGCTTCTCAGAGAGGTGGTTGATGCCCTGCGCCTATCAGTGTTCAAGATGCCTCTAAACAATGCCCTCAATAATATGCTTTAACTTTTGGCTAACCTTGAAGAGGTCAGGCAGTGACAAGATGATCCTTGAAGGTTCCTTCCAACTGAACTATTCTATTCTGTTCTATTTTGAATTGAAAGACTGGATTATGTTCCATTTAAAAATGTAACATAATAATGAAAGGCTTCAAGACTTTTGAGAAAACATCAATTTAGAATATTTGTCAAAACTTAACCATTCATACCAACAATTAGTTGAGTGAATTAGCATTTCTGAATTCTCCAGAGGAAGCAAAATCTCTGAAAACATCCCACCCAACAATTCTTAGGAGCATAACGCAGGTTGTATTTGCTCTCGTGTGCGGTGGGGCTAGTTACAATGAAAAGTAATCTATAATATATTCTCTTTTAATGTTGCCTAAGAAATGCATTACAGAGAAGTCCTAAGAAGTCTGTATTGTCACTTAATCTACTTGTTGTCCCATGATTAAAATAACTAAATATATAAAGGGTCAGAGAACATCAGTAACTGCATGTACATCTCCAAAAATATTATTGGAATCAATTCTTTTGTCCTTGCTGTTTTCTCCAATCTATCCAGTATTGAAAAAAACTACTAAAGCAGTACAAGTAGCCAGCTGTTTCTTTGCACCATATGGAGCAAAGACTGATATATCTTTTCTTCTCTCTTCTCCCAAATTAAAAAATAAATAAATAAATAAATAAATAAAATAGAGAGAAAAAGGGGGAAAGGAGAATGAAAATAAACTAAAAAGATCACCAAATAATTTCATGGAAATGTTCTTTTATGACTGAATATCTCAGCTCATTTTATATCTTCTCTTTGTATCAAGATGGGAAAAGAAATTGTATCTTTCCAAGCTGGTGAAATTAGTGGCACAGGGTACAGAGCAAAGCTAACAGTAGGAACATGGAAGTCTTTCTATTAAACCTCTGTTGTTTCTTTTCTTCTTTTCCAGTATCATGGAAATGAGAACGGTCCTTATCAACTCATTCCATGTTTGTAGGTATCTTGTAAAAAAAGGAAGAGTACATGCCCCCTTGAATCCCATGCATTTCCATATGTTCTTACTTTGTATAAAACAAACAAACAAACAACAACAACAAAAAAACACATAGTAAGATGTAGCATGGGTGACTCCCTCCTGAGGGGAACACAGGGACCAATATGCTGATAGAACTCAACCCATAGGGAAGTCTGATGCCTCCCTGAAGCCTGGGTAAAAGACATTACTAGAAAAGTCAAGGCAATCAAAAGTCACTTGAGGGTCTTGGGGTAATTGGTTTAAGGATCAGGCACACAGGTAGTGTTTTCATCTATACTTCCAGTAATAGGGAACACGGTTGAAAGGAACAATGCCTGACAAAATTACAGAGAAAATTATTCTGGGAGGTAACTCAAAGTTACCTGAAGGACAGTATGGTCACTGATCACAGCCAGCATGGATTCAGGGGGGGAAGGTCCTGCTTAACAAACTTAGTTTCCTTTTATGACAGTCACCCATCTAGCTGAGCAAGGGAAGCCAGTTGCTGTAATCTTTTTTGGATTTCAGCAAAGATTTTGATTCTGTTTCTCACAATATCCTTCTGGACAAAATGTCCAGCATACAGCTAAACAAATACATAATATGATTGGTGAACTATTGGCTGGTGGGTGGGGCTCAAAGAGTTACAGCAAATGGGGTTACATTGGGCTGGCAGCCAGTCACTAGTGGGGTTCTCCAGGGCTCCATTTTAGGGCCAGTTCTCTTTCATGTTTTCATAAATGACTTGGATTTGAAGATATACTTAGTAAGTTTGTGGATGACATTAAATTGGGAGAAGTGGATGACTGCATTGAGGGTAGAGAGGTCTTGCAGAAAGATCTTGACAGGTTAGAGGGCTGGGAAAACACTAACCATAAGAAGTTTAAAAAGAGAAAGTACTGGACTTTGCACCTGGAAGGGTGCCCTGGCTATACATACAGACTGGGAGACAAGAGGCTGGAGAGCAACCCTGTGGAAAGGGATCTGGACATTTTGGTTTCCAGCAAGTTGAATATGAGCCAGCAGTGTTCCCTGGCAGCCCACAGGGACAGCTGTGTCCTGGGGTGCACAGCATGGCTAGCTGGTCAAGAGAAGGGTTTGTCCCACTTTGCTCTGGTCCTGCTTCACCTTGAGTACTGTGTGCGGTTTGGGATGCCACAGTACAGAAATGACATAAAACTATGAGAGAGTATCCAAAGGAGGGCTACAGAGATGGTGAAAGGTCTAGAGAGCAAGACGTGAGGAGCGGCTGAGGTCTCTTGGTTTGTTCAGCCCAGAGCAGAGCAGGCTGAGGGGAAGCCTCATGGCAGCCTGCAGCTCTCTCATGACAGGGAGAGGAGGGGAGCCGAGGGGCAGGCACTGAGCTCTGCTCTCTGGGGACAGTGACAGGACCCAAGGGAACGGCATGGAGCTGGGAAAGGGGAGGGTCAGGCTGAGTGTTAGGGAAAGGTTCTGCACCCAGAGGGTGGTTGGACAGGCTCCTCAGGGCAGTGGTCAGGGCACCAAGCCTGACAGAGTTCAAGAAGCATTTGGACAGTACTCTCAGAAGGACAGTCTGATTTTGTGTGGTCCTGTATGGAGCCAGGAGTTAGACTCTGTGATACTTGTGGATTCCTTCCAACACAGGATATTCTGTGATACTGTGGTTCTATAACTCATTAGTGCCTTTGTCCTGAGACTGTTCAATGCCTACATAAGCTCTTAATTCCCAACCAATTCAATTAAAGTTAACTGCATACTTCAGTGCTTTGAGGAATCAGTTTATAAGATATATATATATATATATTATTTTTTTTTCTCCTTAGGATGATTTTTTAATGAATAGCTTCAGTAATTTTATGTCCATAAATTTGGAGATGTGTAAAACCATTGATTTTTAAAAAAGCTCTCTAAAAAATTATGAAGGATTCAATTCTGAAGGATTCAATTTTCAATTCTGAAGGATTCATTCTGAAGGATCATTTATAATTGGAATTCAAAGTAAGAAGAAATGAATCTAAGTGCTTTGAACTGTTTGTGTAATGCACATTATATAGAAGTTTTGACTGCTTAGCTACCACAAAATTTAACTTCTTAATCTTCACAACCTAATCTCATTGGTTCATTCCAAATATTACAGTGATCATAAGGGCTACAGCTGTCTGGAATATTAAATCCCTTGTTTATAAAAGCTGGAAGAGCAACATAATAATTTTATAACACATCAAGGCATCTTTTTTTTTTGCTTTATCACAGTGAATAAAACAAATCAAATGACCACTGTCCCGTACCCACTGTTGTGGTTTAACCCATGAGGCAGCTAAGCACCACACAGCCATTCGCTCACTCCCCCCTCAGCATACACCCTAAGGGGAATGGGGGAGAGAACTCGAAAAATGGAAAATTTGTGGGTTGAGATAAAGATAGGACAAAGATAGGACAAAGATAGGTTGAGATAATAGGACAGCTTAATATGACAGAAAAGGAATGGACAATAATAATGATAATAATAATAGTGTGTATATATATATATATATATATAAACAAGTGATGCACAACGCAAATGCTCACCACATTCTAAAAAATGACATAGCCAGCTAAGCTCCCAGTTTACATCTTCACTAGTATGTGAAAGAGGCAGACAACACTTCATTATCCACCTCCAAGATTTCCATAGCTTTAAAATATGAAGCACAAAATATTATTGCTGATTTTGTTTTCTATGGAGGCATTAGAAGTCAAGTACTGTGCTTTCAAACTACTTTCATAAGGGACAATACTTTAGTAGAGTGTCTGAAAAATGTTTCTTAGGTAATATGATGCACGTGTACATTTTTTCTCATAAATATGCAAAGAATCATAAATAGATTCTTCCCATTTCACAAAAATGTCAACTATTCAAAAACATTCTTACTCCATTTGATAACAAAATGAAGTATCTTGAAAATTGTAATGTAATGTAAAACATCTTGGTGGAATGAGACAACAGTTTCTGTTCATATTTGCAGCTCTGAGTAAGCTTCAAATCTGAGTGCATTTTATTGGCAGTGACTAGTCAGTTATGCAGAAGCAAAAACTACATATGCCTTTCTATATCATAGAGCGTTGATCTCTACTTTTCACCTTGATATAACAGCACACATCTCTTTGCAGTGAAGAGACAGCTTAAGAAAACAACTTAAAATACTTTTTATGCCAGAAAAGCTGAGGTTTCAGTCCTCTGTTTGGAGTCTTTAATCATAGTTCTACGGTCAAACAATTAATTAGTGTTGATCTAGAAAACATATAGAAATATATGTTTTTATGTATGAATAATATATGTATAAATATATAAAATATATGTATTTATGTATGAATAATTACCGTGAATATGTAGATTTGCACATGTAACTATATTCAAAATTTATTTTTAACCCAAATGATCCCACAGTTGTTTTTCATTGCCAAGACAGCATGAAGTCCTATACAGTGCAGAAGTGAAAATAAGCAGCAGGAACCTCAGAGGAGGGCAGTGAAAGTATTGACTTTTAAGTCACTGCAAATTGTAGATGAAAATATACAAAACGCAGTTTAAAGAGACTGTAAAATACACATGACCAAGCAGCAATTCATCTTCTACTCTAATAGTCTAACAGTCTTTATGTTATATATCTTAACATATACAAAATAATAAAAAAGATCTCAGGTGTCTACAATAAATAGTAAACACATCTCATAAATATTTTTAATTTAATTTAAACTGAGCAAAGTAGTGAGTGGATTAAATTTATTGTTCCTGGTCCAAACTACCAAACTATGTGTAAGATTTTCAGACTAATGGATTTTATTACCTCACTTCTATATAGCGATCAAAAATAAACAATAAAAAAGAAAACCTTTGCCACTTTTTTTTGAATTATTATTTCAACTGCGAATGACCTAGTAATCTCATTTAATTAACAATCAATTGAGAGCAAGAAAATAGTGCTATTGTGCATACAGAAGAGGCTACTGTTTCTAAAAGCAATCTGCAGTGAATGTGCCTCATTAGTGACTTTTACTGAGGGGTTTGATTGCCTTCCAAATTTCAGAAGTATATGTGGAAAATAAAAGCTAATTGATTTTGGTTAGAACCATAATTGGTTAACAACTTCATTCTAAGCCTCTATAATATAAATTATCACAGCAACATGAGCAAGAAGATATTTCTTTTTGTGGTGTGATTGTAAACATCAAGCCAAAGCAGTTGTTTTGTCTACCTAATGAATAGTGAAAATTACTGTGGTTTACAGTTTAGACTTACTTAGACTTTACATGTTGTTTTTAGTGCCACTTAAGTCAGGCATTAATTTGTTCCTGAGAAATTTGCTCAAATGTAAACTGCATTTGCTCTCATCAGTTTTACATTCAGTTCACTGGCTCAAGACTGTCTTGGTTTCAGAACACCATTTGGGCATGTTACTATAATCAGACACACCTAAAGTTTTGTTAAAATGCTATGGTGCATTGGCATGATCTTCAAAAGTAGGTCAAACAAACAAACAAACAAAAACAAACAAACAAAAAACACCTGCATACTCATCATTTCCACCTCTTTGGTTTGATTGACCTTCTGCAGAATTTGGGAGCTGTGCAAGTTTGGGAACATGTTTGGGAGCAATGACTTTTTGCTTTCACAGAGTGCATTAGTGTCGTGATTTGTATCATTACAGTACGCCATGTTTGAAAGAGACAACTACTACGTCATTCATTTTTCTTTGCTTTGCATTATGTTTACTTATTAAATAATATTGTTTGCCTTTGATCTGGTAGAGAAATAATAGTGTCAACTTTTCCCTGTGCTGCCACCATTAATGAACATTTCTACAACGATAAACTCTGAGGACATGACAGTTTTGCCTGATGTCTTTTCCTTCAGGTCCACTGAGAGAGCTGGCTTTGGAAACAGCTACGGGGGCAATTAAAAGCCATTTTGACGCTCTCCAGGAAGCAAATGAGAAAAAGATGGCAACTCTTGGGATGAAAGCTTAAAGCATTAATTGGAAGGTATCAGTAAAGAAGGTCAGCCCTGACAGAAACAATATACTCATTAGCAGATATTTTCAAAGAAAAGTTGAAAAAAAAAAATAAAATCCACACAGATCAATGATTTAAAATACCCGCTTTTCAGTCATGTCACCACTTCAGGCATTTCAGTCATTCTCCAATATGGAGACTTGGATGGTGTTACAATGAAACAGTTGTGAAAAGCAGTGGGCATACTAAATTAATACTAAACTCAGAAACACCCTTTACTGTGAAGAATTAGAGAAAATATGTTAAAGTGTATGAGTGCCTTTCATTGAGTGGAGGGTTGTTCCACATGCTCTAACAGTTACTACAACAGTGCAAAAGGTTTCAACCCATCACCTACATCCTTACGTCACCAATATGTTGAGTCATCCATAGAGCCTCTTCCAAAACTAGAATCAGAGATTCTAGAACCACATTAAAGGACTCACCTCACACCTCTGTACTGGGCACCCGTGGGTCTGTGTTGCTGTCAGTGCAGGGCAATGGCAGGGCTGCCCTGCGCTGGCCCCAGCTGGTTCCAGCTGGCTCCAACAGCTCCACCACAGGGCATACTTAGGCCCAGCAGTTTTGGTCTTTGTCACCTTCCAACTCTGTTTTCAATTGTTAATAGATGAAACTAATTTTCCCCAGTTTGAGTCTGTTTTGTCCAAGATGGTAGCTGGTAAGTGATCTCCCTCTCTTTGCCTCAACCCATGAACTTTTCCATCCTCTTTTGTCCCTGTCCTGCTGAGGAGAGGCAGTGACAGAACAGCTGGGTGGGCCTCTAGGAGTCATCCCAGGTCAGCATCTTTTTTACTTAATTAAAAATACCGAATAAAAGTTACCTAATAACTATTTGTCATATATAACACTTTGTGAATCACATTTCTACATTTGGTAAAAGATTTCTTGAGATTTTAGACTGTTTCTTGTCTCTTTCTTAAGTTGGCATACTTTAACATCAGAGTATTAACAAACAGAAGGGGAAACGATACCAGGATTAGTTCATATGACTGTGAAGATAGTATTTATATCATGTAGGTTAGAGTAGATATGCTCGTCTGTATCTGCATTCTTCTTCTGACCTATGAATAATCATGCAGCACTGAGGACTGAGAAAGCAATGACCTTACTCTGAACTGTGCAACTACTGATTAACTTAGCCAAAATAAAAATCTGCTAAGAATCAGCAAAGAAATTTTTAATATTATCATATATATTCTGCAGAGGTGTTCAAACAGAAAAGAGAGCAACTGCAGGTTTCTACAAATTGTGCTTCCTTTGATTTTTTTATTTTTTTTTTTAATTTTTCAGGGCTTCAGAATGTATTGCAAATTAGAAGTTATAAAAATAAATTACAGCGGTTGTTTATTGTGCTCTAGCAATTGCATATGATTGGACAGAAAACTGTGACTAACAATGATATTTAAAATTAGAAATTTAATTTCTAATGTTAAAAAGAAAACCTTAATGTATAAAATCAGAACACAGAAGGAAAACACTTCAGAGAGGCAATCACCTATTATCTAAAAGATAAAAGAAAAACATAAAACAATAACAGCTTAATTTTCATTTCTTCTCAGAAAGAGTAGTCAGGCATTGGAATGGGTTGCCCAGGGAAATGGTGGTGTCACCATCCCTGGGGGTGTTCAAAAAAGGTTGGACATGGTGCTTAGGGACATGATTTAGTTGGTGATGTTGGTAGTAGGAGGATGGTTGGACCAGATGACTTTGGAGGTGTTTTCCAACCTTAATGATTCTATGATTCTGTGATTCATGCAAGAGCACAGAAAAATTTTAGAATAAGGTAGAATTTGGAGTAAATATGCAACACAAATCTGTTGTGGTTTAGCCCTGGCAGGCAGCTTAGTACCACACAGCCACTTGCTCACTCTCCTCAGGTGGAATGGGGGAGAGAATTGGAAAGGTAAGCATGTGAGAAGTCCTGGGTTGAGATAAAGGCGGTTTACTAGGTAAAGCAAAAGCCATGCATGCAAGCAAAGCAAAATAGGGAATTAATTTGCTACTTCCCATTTGCAGGCACATGTTCAGCCACTTCCAGGAAAGCAGGGCTCATCACATTGGGAAGACAAATACCACCACCTTGAACATCCCCCCCTTCCTTCTTCTTTATCTGTTTCTATTGCTGAGCATGACACCATATGGCATGGAATATCTCTTTGGTCAGTTTGCATTACCTGTCCTGTCTGTGTCCCCCCTCAGCCTCCAGCACAGCCCCAGCCTCCTTGCCTACAAGACAGCATCAGGTGTGTAAGAGTCCCTGTCTCTGCAACAACCAAAAACACTGGTGTACTATCACCACTATCCTCATCAAAAATCCAAGCCACAGCATTGTGTGAGCCTCTACAAAGAAAATTAACTCTGTCCCAGCCAAAATCATGACACCATCTGAAATATTCATTAAAGACAAATAACCATTTTTATCACAAATCTGTCTTTATGAAGCACAACTGTGTTCTAATGGAATCATAGAATCACAGAATGGTTTGGATTGGAAGGGACCTTAAAGATCACCTCGTTGCAACCCCCTGCCATGGGCAGGGACAACTCCCACCAGAGCAGGTTCCCCAAAACCCCATCCAACCTGGCCTTAAACACCTCCAGGGACATCCTCAGATTCTCTGGGCAACCTGTTCCAGTGCCTCACCACCCCCTGAGTAAAGAATTTTTTTCCTAATTAAATCTACCATCATTTCATTTAAAACCATTAACCCTTGCCACATCACTGCACTCCCCTGACAAAGAGAGCATGTTGGTGCTTATTAACAGAAATCCTCTTTCTTAAAATATCTATTAGAATAAAATTTAAAATAAAGTTTTTGAACAAACTTCTCCAGAAGTAGCAGTACCTGAGAGTCCATGCTTTCAATGAATGAAAGAGGACAAAGGGAATGGAGGGGAGGGAGGGATCAAGTCAATTTTCTAGTGTGAATAACTGATGAAAAAATGAAAAAAGTGGAAAGGATAAATCCATATCTATGTAATTTCTTTGAGTCTTCAGAACACCTAATACCATAATGGTATTTCAGTTAACTAAAATGTTAATGTCATCAACACAACAACTACTAATTCTGAAATGTAAATGGCTTCAGAATTGTTCATCTGTTGCAATGAGATGCAGCACAATCTGAAAGCCATTCCCACAGTCTTGACCTTAACTGAAACCTTTAGAATGAGTTAGAAAGGTGTAACAATTATGCCTCAGATGTTGATATCAAAGAAGTATATCTTAAAGACTGTTTAGTACATACAAAAAGGCTGTAAATCTTTGATCTTCCCACCTGTTTATATGTATCCCTTCATATCAAGCTGGAAAAGCTTACTGGATTGTTTTATGCTAGTTTCTTTCTTTTTTTTTTTTTTTTTTTTTTTTTTTTTTTTTTTTTTTTGGTTGGTTGGTATTCTTGAATTTTTTACTCTGTATATTTCTGGTTCAGTTCCTACATCAGATGACTGTCATACGAGTACGAGCACAAAATATATGAACTTCCCATGAAACAAATTATTATTGCCAGCTATGCAGTATTTTGACATCATTTCTGTATAGTTCTTTTATTGATTACAGACCAACTGAGTACCAGCCACTTGCAAATTAAAGTAGGAAAAACATTTGGCACAATTCTGTATGGGTGGAATCTCCTTATAAAGACACAGGACCTAATTATCTACATATTTACAAGCAGAAATGGATGTCTTGCCAACTGTTATTAAAAAAAAAAAAAAGGCAGAATATGTTAGAATCTATTTTTATAGAAGAGTCATTGCAGTGCACCAAGTAAATAGAATTATGAACTCTATTTCTCTACCACTCTGAATGCTTGTATACTTTACTAAAAAAAAAAAATATGTCAATAATCTTCCTATCTTCAAAGAAGTAGAGGTTTGAGGGCTGGAATTTGGGAGCATTGATAGATTATTTCTATCACATTTGTCAGTTTATAAGCCTGGCTGACCTCTGAGATGTGGCCTGTGAATTGAAGGACATTTACCTTTTATCATAAAAATGAACTCAGAGATATAATACTTTACTTCTTAAAGATAAAATTAACGTGAAGGGCTAAATATTGCTGAATGGCAGCTAGGGTCTTGAGGTTATTAGTAGGGGGGTGTTAAAGCTGTCACTGGTATCTGCCTCCTGCTGCCAAGAGGAGGACAGATTCAAAGGACACTGTTTTTTTCCCCTGAAGTCCTGCCTTGTTTTCACAAGTATGGAAGAACTGGACAGCCTTGTATTGAACTTTACCTTCATCAAGTGGAGTTATCAAGTAGTTCATAGTTCCTAACATCATAATTTGACAAGCAAAATCCTCTCCATCTGCAAGTAAATACAGTAACATAGAAAGTGAAAAAAAAGAATCCTTAGTCCTTAAATGTTGGGGATGAGATGATTGAGGCAGGGCAGTATTTTTCCAGTAAAAATCCTTCCCTCTCCACACTTCAAATTTCATATCTTCAAGCAAAACAAACTTTAGTTCATTTTGCATTGAAGATATGCTATTTCATAATTTTTGAAAGTTCAAAACATTAAAATACACATTACACAGGAAGGTATTTAGAGACTGTTAATCTAAACATTCAACAAGCACAAATATCTCATAAATTCTTTGTTGTCTTCTGTATTTGTACTGACAGTATGCATAGGACACTGAGTTTTTCCCTGAACCAGCCTGTGAGACTTAACACAGCAGGTCACACATGGAGAGAGGAGACCACTGGCCCCATGGCAGAGGAAATGCTCACACCTGCTGTAGGGAAATGTAACATCTTGCTGCATTCCTCTGAGCATGCAGCACAGGACACAGACCTTCCTACCACTTCATCCCCCAGAGGTAGATGAAGCAGCTCAGCAGATCTACAGGATGGGCTATGAAACTGCTATGAAACTGCCTATGTGATCACAGACACTACTGTGCATCACACTGCTTGTCTGCGGAAGGCAGAGGCACTGTGAGTGAGGGATGAGGAAGAAGCGTTGCAAGCACAACATGCAAGAGCAACCAGGTCAAAGTCCACCTGGCTCTGCCAATTTTGTGTACCTGGCCAGCTTGTTTGGAGAGCTTGCTGCTATTTTCACCCCCAGCTTTGTAAAATGAGAATGACAGCAGCCTTCTCCATGCATTTTATTGAGGAATGTGAACAAAAGCTTAAAGTGGCACTATTGGTTCATGAAACTTTGATTCACATGAGTTCACATTTCCAAGCAGTTTTCTTGTCTTAAGTACATTAGGATGTCATCCCACAACTTTGCCAGCCAGCTGATAAGACACCCCATGTATGGCACCCAGTCTACTTGCCTGTTTTCAGGAAGAGCCCTCTTGAGTATTTCGAACAGGTAAGGCTCACTCCAGCTCACACAGCAAAGAAGCACGTGCAGGTCTGGGCAGCTACTGAGGAATGTGGTATCTATCATTCCCCATCCTCCCTCACTTCCCACAATTAAATCATGGCTGCAAAGGCCATGGTACAAGTACAGGTTCTTCCCACTTAATTCTAAGCACTTAACAGAGCTGTCTAAAGTTCTGTCTTTAAGTCAGAAGAGAGAATTTGATACTTCCAAAGACTGATTTCAGTTGTCTTAAGATCTGTATTATTTTGCAGAGGGGCTTGTCTTCCTCATTTGGTGGTCTGAACTATGGTACACAGTCTGGGCCTTTTCTGAATTCTTCTTACAAATATGCAATACAGAAAAACTTGTATTTGTCCAGAGACAGAAAAATTGTATTGCATTGGTACAGGAAGATTTTACTAATCCAGTGGTAAAATGATTCTAAACTGCTTTAACACCATAATATTTTCATATATATACAAGAAATCTTTTTTGTCCAAAATGTGAGCATAAATCATACAGGAAGTTATGCAAAACAGAAAAAATATGCAGATAGCATTCTTTGAATTTCTAAATTAAGTGTTATGCTCTGGTGCACACAGCACACACACTGAATGCTTGATGATGCAAAGAGTTTATATTTAGGTTATATTCCTACAATGACTGTTCATGTTGCTGATTTCTGTCCATCAGAAAATGACTTGCTGAACTTAAGTACCCTGTTACCTCTGTTCTGGTTTGAAAACTTAGTCACATGGGATCAAGTGAAGGATCTCATAATTAGGACTTGACACTAGTTTGACAGCTGGAACATCAAGTGTGAGCTCAGCCTAGTTGCTCTGACACTCTAAAATCTAAAAATGCTGAGCCACCTGAGAAACTACATGAAAGAAACTCCACTACCCTAAACTGAGTACATTACAAGACTTTGAGCTCCCAACATAAGCTGATTTGAAATCTCTCCTTGTCTATGATAAAAAAATACCACTGTCAGGCTTTTCATTTGGAATGTGAAAGTTTCAAGTAAGATCCCTGTGTTACTCCGGGATTACCTCTCTCATACTGTAGCATATCACTTAAACTAAGGTCATGGTTACTATATGTCACAGTCATGACAATTTCCAATTGTAAGAAAAAAGAAGGAAGGTAAGTAATATTTGCCTTGGTTACTTCATTAAAGTAGGATATCCTAATTACGCAAATACACAAAGTAGAGAAGCTTAATTCATTCCTTGAGACCATAAACACTCTAAGATGTGTCCTTAAAAATTCAAATCCCTGTTTTGACTCATTAGGTTGATTTTACATTATTATATGTTTCTAGTTAAGAAAAAATAACTTGACCTTTACGTTAAACTAATAATTTGATTGCACTAAATTGGCAAGCCAAAGAACTCTATACTGTTTCAACAATAAGCATTTTTTCCCTTACATTTCCCATTGTTTATGATGGACAGTCATAGAGTGGTAGCATAGTTCAGTCTGGAAGGGACCTCTGGAGGTCATATTGTCCAACACCCCACCTGAAGTAAGGCCAGTTTCATCAGGCTGGCTCAGGACTTTGTCAAGTAGAGTCTTGAAGATCTTCAAAGATAGAGATTTTACAATCTCTCCAAGCCACCTCTTCTAAAGTTCAACCTATCCCACTGACTTGTAACTTGTCTATGTTATCTTAATCTCTGTAATAAAAAACCATGGCTTTGTCTGCAAACCACAGAAAACTACCACATAAACTACTGGGGAAATTTGGGCATGGGCTGGGCTACCTTCTGTAAGGCAAAATTTAGAGTTAGTCTGGGGGAGAAGGGAAGAGAAAGTCCACAACTACATCTGACATGGCTGGAAAAGAGGTGCCAAAGGGCCCTAAGGACAGATGCTGAATTTCCCATTTGGGGAAATTTAGTCTGCAAAGAACATATCTATTACACTCGAAATCCTGCTATGGGAAAGAGAGAACACACTACTTGAGGTGGCCTTGGGAAAGGCTCAGTGCAGAAAGAAGGAGACAACTCACAACCAGGATTGGGGTAAGGTCTGAACCACAGTGCCCAAAGTCTTGATCTGGAATACCTTTCACCATGGAAAGTAAACGCAAGAACTTCAATTTCTTTGAGAATTGAGGCTTATTTGTCTGATAATGAATTAGCCTACTGTCCTTTTTTTTAAAAACAAAACAAAACAAAACAAAAACAAACAAAGAAAAACTCATCCCCTAAATATGTTATCAGAACGTGACATACTATTTTTAAAGGGCCTATCTATGCTTTTAGATTCCAGACAAAAAGTATACTTCATGTTCTGTCTGAAAGGAGTATTTTTAAAAATCAGTTCTGGAGTCAAGTCACTTGCCTTGCATTCACAGAATGCTATGACAAGGTATGGGCCTTCCATTTCCTCAGATATTAGAGAGAGTGCCATATCAGTGAAGATGTAAATGGAAGTAAAATACTCATCAGGTAGAGGGGAAGTATTTTTCACAGAGACAGATGCTAAATGGCCACTTCAGCACAGAGAACTTTCTGTTCTGGAAAAAAAAAAAAAAAGAAAAAAAAAGAAAAAGATATTGTGAAGGATTTCTACAGTGAAATAAAGCAGTGACATGGCCATTAAAGATTTTGAAATTACCGCAGAGAAAAATAAAGGACAAAGAAAAAGAAATCTGAACAACTGTGGTTCTTCCCTCCATCTCCCTCTCCCCCATGAGGTTCCTATAGAAGCACCTGAGATCTATTACTTTCATTCAGCATGTATTTAGTAAAGTGAAGTAAATAAATTAAAAAGTATTCCTTAAAGTCAGAACTACCAGTACACCCCAAGCACATCATTACCCCAGCATGACTTATTTTCTTCCTGTGGTCTCAGTCAAAAATGAGAAATCTACTATATCTACAAATTTCATTTATGTATATTCAAAGAATAGTGTTCAAATTATACCATTGTATATAAATACACATATCAATTTACAGAGTGTTTTTCTGAAATGCAAGTTAAAAAGTTTACAATGGAAAGAGAGATGGAAAGAAAGGGAAAGTATGTGGAGTCTGAATAATTGTTCTTCCCTCTTTTCCCATCATCATCGCAATCTTAAGAGGATTGTGGAGTGCCAGGGGATACAAGATGTCCCCAAGCCTAAACTTGGTTCTGTGAAGAAAATCTGATGACTAATAGCTGCAGAAGAACCACTCCTCTTTAGGGATGACTGTAAAGCACCTAGTGATTTTCCAGCCAGCTCTTATATGCAAAAAGAAATTTTTATAGCTAACCAAAACTCCGATAAACAGGATCCTCGTCTTTTTATTTCTCATCATTAGTGTCTTTATGAACCTTTTGTAGAGGTTTCTATCTCTACAAAACCATGCTGGGTATTCTGAGTCTCAGAAACAATTGCCTATAACAGCTGGAGTGAGAAGAGGGAGATGGCAATTCATAAAAAATGGATTCTAAGATGGTCTAGAAACGTCCAGTTTCCCACATCATCATTCCAGTGTGAAGAGTCTTCTGGTAAGCACTGAGAGCCAGGAAGGTGCTGGCATAAGCCATGTGCAATGTAGCAAGGGGCACACTCATATCCTAATGCTGTACCAAAAAGCTCAAAATGGCCTGATGATGAGCTGTCCACAATTGCAGTATTGTTTTATTGTCAACATGCTTTCCAGGACAGTTACAGCTCATGTGCCATTTATCACTTTCCCAGACCGGACTACTACCTGTTAATACTCTACTACTGCAAACCTCTTGGTCTCATCAGTTGGGACCCCCATCCCTCTTTCTTTCTTCACTCATAATTCCTGTGGTTCTTTCTACTTTTCCTGAGAACTTACCATTGTCTGTGTTTATCCCATCAGCCCTTTCCTGTCGCTAGAGGTGAGGCAATGATGGACAAAATATTCTCTTCCTATGCTGGGAAATGGCAGACGTGACAGAAATAACTAGAAATAGCCTACTGGCTGCTTTCCTAGTGGATGCTACAATTACCCTTCGTGTCACATTGTATCCAACAAAAGCTCATGAACTTCCACTTTTTGGAGCCTAAAGGGAAGCTTTACATAGAGGTAGACCAGTGTGAACTCATAAGAGAAAATAAGATATTAATGGGGGTAAGGCATTGTGCACAAGGCTAAGCAAGTCCCTATAAGCCTGTAAGAGCACGAGCTAAGTCAGCATTCAGCTAGTGTTCAGCATTTTCTGCTTGCTGGATGAAAAAATCAGACATGACAAATGTGCTTTGTTCACTGTACTGAGGATCATTTAGAGAAGTCCATCCTTCTGAACAAAAATTATCTCTCTCCTGCCATACCTGAACATGGCTCCTATAGAAATAGTTTCTTGCTCTGCACAACGGGTTCCCCTGAGCAGATATTGAACTGTGAAAGCTGTTATGGTAACTTATTCTAAGCTGGTCTCTGCATGAAGCAACTGATGCTTCCTCTATTTCGTATTCTGAAACTGTTTTTATTTGCATTTGTATTATTTTGCCAGGACTGGACTGTTTACTATTGTTGCTTTAATTCTGAATTGGACATCATAAGATTTCAGTGATGTTTTTTACTATACAACAGAGGAAACCTTCCCATTTGATTCCAGGTAGTATTGCAAAAAGCACAGAATGCCAACAAGATAAAATGAAGAATTGAGCTACTTAACTACAGGCAGGATATTCTCTTTATCTGATTTTAGTCTTTATGTTAACTCAACAGAAGTCTAGAAAAATCAGTTTAACCTATGACATTTTACTTAATACTTGCCATTTCATAAATTTGTGCAAAGAATTCATAATAAAGTAGATATATTTCCTCTGCTATATGTCTTTGTGACCAGTGAATAGAAAGGCCAATAGGAACTTCTATTAAAATGTTGATAATTACATTTTTTAATACCACTGACTTCTCTCCAAAGCTTGTATTTTGTCTAGATGAGAAAAGAACACATTAAAATCAGAGAGATTTTAGATTGGTAATATTTTGCAGAATTTGATCTCTATTCTGAAAAATTTGTGTAAAACCGAGCTGTAAGTGGGAATCTACTATAATCTCAGCTATAATGACAGAGGCAATTATAGTTAAATACCAATGAAAGAATGTTTATAAAACATTATTATCCTGAAGGAGGAAACGTGACAGAGTAACAGAAAAGGTATTATGAACTTTGCTTGCCAGCTGTTAGGAAGCACCACTATCAATCTTCTGCTATGAATCTGTTGTATGCTTTGAGAGGCAGAAATTATCCCCCAAAATAAAGCAAGAAGAATGCGTAATAATCATACTAATAAAGGCCACTGAGGGGACAAGTCTGCATGAGATACTTAGTACAGTAATATGTTGGCCAATCTAAATTACTCTCTACTGCAGTAGAGATAATAAATAAATAAATAAATAAATATCATGAAAAAAAAGATCATGTACTTTTAAATATGGGGGGGGGACCTGAAAGGTTTTCAGATAATCTGTGGGGGACAATACTTTTTTTTTGGCAATGTATGGAAAGGGAATAGTCTACAGCAGGGACAACTAATTTTTTCAAAGATGTCTGAATTCCCTCTTTCATCACGATCTAAATATCCAGGTGTAAATTTAGAGCTTTATATATTCTTTTGTCCAAACCCACAAGCTCAGGCACATTTAGACTCGTTGATCTAATGTTATGTAAATGCTACCACTGTTGGTGCCTGCCCTCCCTCTCCATTGGTAATTTACTGCAGCATAGTTGGTGGAGTCAAATTGTGCTAGCTCTTCAGCTACTGAAGCTTGCAGTCAATGCACTCACCTAAACCACTCTCTTTGTCAGCTTTTGCTAGCACTGTGGACAGTGAGCTGTAACAGAAGTAAATGTGTTGCAGTACAAGCAAATGGGAGCCTTAAAACTCATTCCTCAGCAGTTCCTGCTGTTACTGCCGTATGAGCTGATGCATTAGCTCCTTAGCTTTTCCTGCTGCAACTATAGGGCGCAGTAGCAGGTCAGGGCAACATCATAAAGTCTGCAACATTTCAAAGCACCTTGGCTAAATGCCTCATATCAAGTGAGTCTTGGAGGCCAAGCTTTCTTATGGACCAGCTGTGTCTACTTCATACCATTGTTTTGAACTGCCCTCATTCTTAACTCTATTTCTTTCCTTCCTCCAGTTTTTGGCATTTAAGATCTAACAACCAGAAAAAAAAAAAAAAAGAAAAAAAAAAAGAAAAAAAAAAAAAGAAAAACAAAAGTTATTTGTTATCCTGGTCAGTTTGGGAATAAAGGAAAGATACTTTATTCTTTCTATGTGTTACTCATGTAAATTTATGAACCTATTTCAATTTCATTCTGCTAGAGCAACTCATCACTACAAAGATTTTAGAATCCAAATTTTAGAATCCAATCTTTTATTGATTGTTGATAATAAATGAGCTAGAACCGAATTCAGCGTGATCTGACTGTTTGTATTAACTCAAAAAAAAAAAAATTAGTGTTAAAATATACATATTTTGTAGATGTGAAGTGAAAGAATTAGCATTCAAACATTATATATATTATTCGTTTTGGTTTCTTAAAAATAAAAAATGAAAAAGGAGATCCACTTTTCTAGCTACAAAGCAGTAACATTTTAACAGCCAAAACTATAACTATTCTGGCTGTTGGTTTAATTTATTGTTGTGCTTTCTCATTTTGTCTGCTTTTTCAGTTTTACTACTCAATAACTGTAATTATATGATCCTCATTATATTTAATTGCTTATAATTTCTGTGAATTTAATTTATTACTGATTTTTTTTTAAAAAGCTATTATACATGTATGTTTCAAATCAGTGTCTGGACTTAGGTAATGAAACCCCTTTTAATTTGAAGTTTCTGCTTCCTTTCTGTTCCTTTTTTACCGTCACTTTATGTAGAAAATCCATTCCTATTCCCCTATATTCTTATAGTTACCATATTATTGCCCTGGTCACATTATTCTCTATTTTCTTGAGTGCTGGATTTTCTTTATTTTCTGGCCTGTCTCTTTTTGCCTTCTACAAACCTTATGGCAAAATAAGTGAAATGGCTCAGAACTTGACGATTTTCTCTGTGTTAACATTCAGTCCAGGAATTATATACTTTCAAAAGCCTTCTCAAGATACAGAATTTGCCTTGTAACCTGAATAGAGAGAGACATAACTGTGAGTTAAAAAGGCATGAAGCCCATTGCTGTAAATTACTTTATTGAAATCCTAACCAAACCTAAGGTGACATTTTTCTCAACTCTGCCAAGTATTCCTTTGTTTAGAATGTGGATGGGGAAAGAGGGAAAGAATAGGAATACATGACATTCATAGTTACAGACTGCTTGTCTAGTCTACTGAAATTTAAAACCATTTCTGAAACAACAGCCAGATCCCCAGTTGGATTTGTCATTGTTGCTTTGACGGGAAGCAATATCTGGCCCACTGTCACCGGGAAATAGCAAAGCATACTACTGGATGAGGCCACATCTCAGCATAAAATTGAAATCTAGAACTGAGAACAATACATTAAACAATGATACTGCAGGTGACTGGGCACATGTAAAAGTGCATTAATTAAAAACTGATAGCAAATAACATTTAAATTTTGCTATACATTTTCCATATGGTTCAATGACTCTTAGATAAAAAATATATATATATACATGTATATATTTAGTAACTAGTTTTTGATTATCTTACATTTCTTTCTCAGGGAAAATAGAAAAGATCTTTCTGAAGGACTGACAACACTTTAACATCCTGGAATTTTATATGGGTAATTGTAAACATGGTTTTAATTCATTTTCTAAGGATTTCTCCAAGAATCTAAATGTCAATGGACCTCAGTGACTTACTCATGCAGCAGTAATGTACATTGCATACTAAGGCAAATGGCATGATTAAGTAAATAGTTGAATCTCATTGACATGAAGAGACTCAAATTCTGTTGTCTGATAAATCAATGCCAACTCAATGTCAGTTGAATGCTCCAGAATTTGTCCCTGAATAAAGCAGAACATGATTTTATCTTCTGAAATAGTGACTGAAGCATAGGAAGCTTCCAGGAGTTTAACAACAGACTGGATTTAACATCCTTTGACTGCAGTTCATACCTTCAGCTTCTCCCATGGCTATTAATTCCCAGGAAGTTGTTTGTATAATGAAGTTCTTTAAATGGCTTGAGACGATTTTAAACTCAAAAGATGATGTCTTAATCAGAAGTATTTGAGACTAAAAGTGATTTTAATCACCTGTGAGTATGTGCAATAGAAGAGTGTTAAGTTGTTGTTTTTGTTTTTGTTTTTTTTTTGCCCAAGGTGGCACCAAAAATTCTACAACACACTCACACTCCAAGCAACCTGGCACAGAGCTCTAACTACTATCCACCCTCTCACTTTATTCATTGTGAAATATGTTCATCTGATTCGTGTCAGTATGGAACAATACTAGGGCCGCATGGTATGATGAATGTGACCTTCTGTCTTACATACCCTTGTATAACCACAAGTCTAAGAAAAACAGAGTGGTTAATGTATATAGTTCTTGTATCTTGCAAAGGAATGTTTTAGAAATTCGTGTAAACAGAGAGCTTGAACGGAAATGTATTTGTAGGCTTTTCCTTGAAGTCTCTGATATCTGGGGGGTTTCAGAATAACTGCTAACTATTATGACTATTGCATGGGACACTATGCAAGTCTCTGATATCTGGCCAGGAGATTAAGGAGATGGAGAGACTAAAAGACAAAGCTTGCAGGGGACATTGCACATGTCTCTGACATACAGCCAAGTTGGACAAAGGAGAAGGACGAGAGGGAGGAAGACCATGAGCCTTCAGCACGAGAGACCCCCAGAGACCTCCAGAGGGACAACCGGAGACTGATACGCATGCTCCAGTAGGAGGGTTTGGATTCTGGAAACTAATTATAATAACCCTGTTTTTTTTAGAAGTAGTAATGAATATGTATTAGCCTAGGAGCATAAAAATCAGCTGCTTGATGTAACTGGTGTGCGTCTTGGTGGAGCAGAGACTCCCAGTGCACCCAGCACTGTTTGCTTACCTCTATTCCTTTAATAAATTGTAAACTTTGATTATAGTCCTATTTTGAAGACTGAGCCATTTATTACATCATTATTTCTGCTTGTCAGAGGTAGCTTTCCCCATCACTGGAATATGCAGCCCTGCTTCTTTAACAGACTGCATCGAATCGTGAGGCTTAAACAATGACCCTCACTTAGTTCAATATTATGAACCAGATAACTCAACTTTCTAAATGGAAATCTACTTTGCTGTCTTTACATATATTCTTTTTTTGTAGAACCGTCTCTCAGCTGTTATGAGCTTTCACACTGAGATGTCAAATCTTCATAACAAAGGAACAAGAATTTGTTCTGATATCAAATTACACCATGAAAAGTACATATGAAAACTAACTTGTTCAAACAACACAGACTTACAAGAGATTCTGATCTGCTGCAATTCTAATGACATTGGACTTTCCCCAGGAAAAAAAAAAAAAAGGTGAATCAGAAGTGTAGCATCAGCACTGAATCCCATCAGAATAAAAACATAATGAGAAAAGACAAAAAATTCCAATTAAATTCTGATTTGAGCTTTAGATTTGATGCAGTTACTTGCCTTTCTGTTTTTACTCTAGTCTCCTATGACACAAGCTCTTTGGGTCATCAGGTTGTTATTCTTCAAACATAAAGCACATTTAAATCAGACTGACATAAAAAGAGGAAACTCAAATAAAATGCCTGGTGTTCATCAAAGAAATCAACTACCCTTCTTCCTTTGTGTGTTTGGATTCCAAAATCAGCTTTACAAAAAACAAGAAAAATGTGCTTGCTACTTTCTGCAACTATAACTCACTCTATCAAAAGGGCGAGAAACAAAACTTCTCTGTTATCTACCTGATACCAGAAGTTTCCTTCCACTGTAGAGAAACACCTCTCAGGAGGTGTACAAGTAGAAACTGTAGAGAAAGTCACCAGAAATCTCTGAAAGGAAAGATACAAAGGTTATGAGTTCTCAAATCCTAGTGACAAACAATTTTGGGAACAGTCTGCAGAGACAGAAAATACTCTAAAATGCAAGAAAGACCAATCTAAAAGGTTGTGATGGTCTTTCATCCCTCATCTGGTGATCCTGTGACTCACTAATTGAGATCTCCTACTGTTCCAACTAAAACAGTGGTAATAGTAAAGATGAACTCATGGAGAGACCTTCTGGGGCCAATGATAGATGATTCTCTCATACTGGTGCAAATGGGCTGAAAACTATACTTGAAATCCAAGAAAATCAAAGTATGTTCCCCCAATTCTTTTGACAGGACCTGTTTCTCCATTTGCACACTCCAGTATCAAGAGATTAAAACAAGGAAGACATGTTTGCATTTGTTCAATAGGTAGATATCAAGGGTCACTTTGTCTTTCCTCACTTTTCCTCTCAGTGCTAACAGTATTTAAAAGACCCAAAGCCCTTTGAACAAGCCCTGCTTCTCCATGCCCACTTGTCCAGGGATGGCACAGTCCAAAAGACAAAGAATTTTGTTTCCAGCCTTTCAGTCAAGTACTGCTTACAGTGGGGCTTCTAGCATCTACACATGACTACATGCTCATAAACTCAAAGCCATATAATAGCCCCTGATACGAGTCTCTTGCTAGGTCACTGATCCCTGTAGATTCATACCAAAATGACTTGTCACTGCATTAAATCTTCAGACATATTTCCACTGAATGAACACCCTTCTCATTTCCCCTTAACTTCACTTTGCTATCAAACCATGCTAGATTGTCACTGTGGCCAAAGTGACCTTTTATTGAAAGTACACTTGGGAAAGTTTTTTCTCTTCGTGTTTTTATTTATTTATTTATTTATTTATTTATTATTTTATTTTATTTTATTTTATTTTATTCTATTCTATTTTTTTTTCATGGATTTATTATCCTGAAACTCTAAATTCCACTGTTTTTTATTATGTACTCTTATTATAATTGAGGCTCTGGTCTTTTTTTTTTTTTTTTTTTTTCCTGCTCATACTACCAACAGAGATTTTCCACCTCTGTGAAAGTTTAGTAACTCCAGAAATTCTCAGATAGGATTTTTCTGGGGCATTTTCACTCTTCACTATGAGTAGACACTGCTAATTCAGCTCTCCACTTTAACAATTTAAGTTTTAGCACACAGTGATTTTAGTTGTGGTATCTCTGGGCTCATGTTTCAGCTTTCTTGATTAAAGTGTTCTTTCTGCATATCAGATGCACTTCATGCACATTTCAAGCCAGTTATGAGTCTTCAGGCAACATAACAATTAAATTAATATTAGAGGGGCAGTGTAGGAGTTGTTTACACTTATCCAGAAAGCATGTTGATTGTTTTCATTTTGCTTCTGCCATACAAGTATCATTTGAAGGAACAAGAAAGAATAGTCAGCAGAGAGCATCAGTATTAAAAAACACTTTAAAATAACATTATCTTAATTAAGAGAAGAATGGGAACATCAGAAACAAATCTGATCTAGTCAGAAAGATCTATCTAGCTAAGAAGTGTCTGCTCCATCGGGCACAGGCTGCAGTATCTCATTGCTTTCATTTAGGCATATATTGTTGCCAGTGCAAAGCCTTCTGGTCCCAATCCAGAAGAGTTGTTCATGTACAAATATCCACATGTTTAAGCATGTGGATACTTGTAATGGGATTATTTATCCATTTACTTTTAAGATTATATGTAAATGTTTTCCTTGACTGGACTCTTGCTCTGTGCAAACAGCAAGCTTTTATTCCCTTGGAAAGCACCACACACATCAATATACAGGCTACTGGACTGGACCTTAAGAGACTAAAACTTCTGCTGTACTGTGCAGTCTCATGACCTTCAACTCAGAGCAGCTGTTTTCCCACCTATTTTACTTGAACTGCAAACTTTTGGGGCAAGGTGCATTGCAAAACATGTACTTTTCCATTAGCTTGTTGAAGGGGACTCTGAGCTTAGTGTGGGTCTCTGTAGAAGTAAATTAATACAAGAATATGAGCATTATGTAGACACTAATTATTACAAAATTATGATTTTGAAACTTGAGGGAAAAATTAAGTGAATGGGCTTTGTTTTCAGATATGCCAAGCATACATAGCTTGGCTAAAGATTATGGAATTCATAAATGCCTTCTGCAAACCAGTCTCATTTTTGCCTCAGAGTCATGCAAATTTTCTTTCTGTTATGCCTGAAGTCAGTATCTGCTTCATTTATAATAAAGTTTCTAACTTATAAATAAAATATAAAAACCTGTCAAGGTAATATTTACATAGCAGCAAAATGTAATTTTTTTAGCAGATCTACTCTTTAAACAGGTATTAATTTCCGAGCGCCCTAGGGTTTTTACAAATTATATTCAGGTGTAATGCATGGAAAGTATATTCATTTATCATAGCAGTATTCTGTTTCTTTTCCTCTTTAAGACATTAGACATACTCATTTAAAAAGTTTCTTTCATAATTATTCATTTATGGATACTAGTGAAATTTTATAACCATGTCATCCACAGAAACACACTCTTTTTAAATTGTTACTTTCTGTAAAACACTTTCATCTCAGGGGGTCCATGCTGGAAAAATACCTTACATGTGACTAATGATACTCCCAGAGAACCAGCCTTGGACTCCTATTTCCCTACACAGACAAGGATAAGCAAAACAAATGACATGGTAACAGAAGGACATGTAGCTCTTGTCAGACTACAGACCTGTGGACAGCAAGGCTGCAGTGTTTATCTCCAAGCATCACTTGCTGGCTTTTAGCTGACCTCTCCGCAGAGTGGCTGAGCAACGGCATGCGCAGGGCATGGTAGCTCCGTCCACTGCTCTGAAGCTTGACAGATCACAGCCCAGCTGCAAGCAGACAGCAACCTGCTGGGTGTTAACACACTGAGAGATGTGCGCCTCTTGTTAGGATCTGATGTATTGCAACCATCAGAAATGCTCTAACAAACAGTTTGTTACTATATTAGCCAGAACGTGATCAACAAAGGCAACAGACACTTTGAATTTACATCCCTTATTCAATGAGTTAAGTGTTGCACATCTCTAAGGGAAGTAGAACTGCCACTTCTCCATGACAAATTTTTACCACAGAGAATGCAGTGCAGACTGAAGGATCAGCACATTCTGCAACAGAGCTAGTAAACAGAAAGTCAGATTTTAATACAGATGATTCAAAATAAGTGAAAGATTCCAGGGATGAAGGCATAACTTTGTTCAACTTTCAAGGCTGAACTAGATGTTCTGCAATGTGAACACATTGGTCAGTGCTAGCCTAAGAGAATCAATTACAGAATGAGGACAGATTACGCTATAAAACAGATTTAAAACTGTGATTTTCTGAAATGTGATTATTTTTTTCCTGTTTCACCTCATTTTGCATCTGACTGACACTTCATATTCTTATTTGAGGTCGTATAAAAAATAAAATATCAAGACAACATATTATCACCACTTGCTTATTCACTACATTGACTGAGAGAAAGTAATTCACATGGAACAGAAAGAAGATAGCAAAAGTAAACACAGGTCTGCTTGCAGCCCAAAAACTGTGGGTTGCTTAACACGTTCTAATTTTCCAAAGTAAACAAACTAAAGATTACCTAATAAACCAACAATTCAAAGAACTATTTTCCCTCCATAGAAAGAAATGGAGTGTCATAGGATAGCTCCAATTAGTCAGGGTGGCTGTGAATAGTAAGAAATTCTTTATTTTCTTTGGATCTCCATGACCATTAAGGTATACAGAATTTCATAAGGTTGTAGGGTGAAAAAAAAAATAGGCTAGATCCAGTCAAGTATCCTGAAATCAAAAATTTGTATCTGCTCCTCTGGGAGGGAGATGTGAACAAAGGATTTGAATTTCTGCCTTACTAATGCCTGTCTCCCAGGCAGGTAAAAGAGGGAAGGCTATACTTTGGCTTTGCTACAGACATGCTCACAATCACTGTTCTCTTCTGTGAACTGGACTGTGGGACCCCCAGTACCCAACACATATGTAGTCTCTGATTCATGCTCCACTTGCTTCACCTAATGATTCACACACTGAATGGGAATTCATGGGCTGAACTGGACAATAAACAGCTGGCAGGCAACTTGACCTGCCATCACCACAGGAAACTGCTGAGGGCAGAAGGAGCTTAACTAGAATGGAATACATAATCTTTTGGCAGCTTCGTTTTGGCAGTTGCGTTTTGGCGCACGCTTCGTTGGGTTAGAAACTGGCTGGATAGCTGGGCCCAAAGAGTCGTGGTGAATGGAGTCAAGTCCAGTTGGAGGCCAGTCACTAGTGGCGTCCCCCAGGGCTCGGTGCTGGGGCCAGTCCTCTTTAATATCTTCATTGATGATCTGGACGAGGGCATTGAGTGCACCCTCAGTAAGTTCACAGATGACACCAAGTTAGGTGTGTGTGTCGATCTGCTTGAGGGTAGGAAAGCTCTGCAGGAGGATCTGGATAGGCTACACCAATGGGCTGAGGTCAACTGCATGAAGTTCAACAAGGCCAAGTGTTGGGCCCTGCACCTGGGGCGCAATAACCCCAAGCAGAGCTACAGGCTGGGAGAGGAATGGTTGGAGAGCTGCCAGGCAGAGAAGGACCTGGGAGTGATGGTGGATAGTCGGCTGAATATGAGCCAGCAGTGTGCTCAGGTGGCCAAGAAGGCCAACGGCATCCTGGCTTGTATCAGAAACAGTGTGACCAGAAGGGCTAGGGAGGTGATCATCCCCCTGTACTCAGCTCTGGTGAGGCCGCACCTCGAGTACTGTGTTCAGTTTTGGGCCCCTCACTACAAGAAGGACATTGAGGTGCTTGATCGGGTGCAGAGAAGGGCGACGAAGCTGGTGAGGGGCCTGGAGAACAAGTCCTACGAGGAGTGGCTGAGGGAGCTGGGCTTGTTCAGCCTGGAGAAGAGGAGGCTCAGGGGCGACCTTATCGCTCTCTATAGGTACCTCAAGGGAGGCTGTAGCGAGGTGGGGGTTGGTCTGTTCTCCCACGTGCCTGGTGACAGGACAAGGGGGAATGGGCTTAAGTTGCGCCAGGGGAGTTTTAGGTTAGAAGTTAGGAAGAACTTCTTTACTGAAAGGGTTGTGAGGCATTGGAACAGGCTGCCCAGGGAAGTGGTGGAGTCACCATCCCTGGAAGTCTTCAAAAGACGTTTAGATGTAGAGCTTAGGGATATGGTTTCGTGGGGACTGCTAGCGTTAAGTCAGAGGTTGGACTCGATGATCTTGAGGTCTCTTCCAACCTAGAAATTCTGTGATTCTGTGATTCTGTGATTCTCACACTTCATTCCCCCCACTTCCTCCTCCTCCCCTCCTTCTTCCCCCCCCCCCCCACCCCCAATGCTAGTAAAGATGAAAGATTAGGCTATTTTATGGTTTTGAAAACAAATGTTGAAGGAAAAAAAGAGTTAAAGTTTCAGTTTCAAATCAATATCAGCCAAGGGCCATTTAAATGCCCCTTATGAGTGAAAGGCACTTATGTCCATCAATACCTCAGAGATAAGCCAGAGATGTAGCAAGTCTTCCATGCTGAATTTTGTCCAGTCATGTCTTTCACCTCGTTTTCCTTTGGCAACCTGTGTGCTGGCAGCACATCACACATTCTGGGACTACAAGGAATTCTACAGATTCTGCAACCAGAATCTGTTAGAAAGGGTCAGAAACTCACTCAATAAGTCATCCAATCTGTAAATTTTAGCTACACGGTGTATTTTCTCCGTCATGTGTGGTGGAATTTAGTTTTACTTATGACTGGTAGATACTGTCATTCAACTCTATGGATGAAAACAACTTCCCAAAAAACAGGTATCATTGGTACTACACACTTACCCTGTGGTTATACTGACGAGGTAGCTTTTAGTTCTAAGAATGATATTAGAAATGGCTGCTTACATTATTCAAAGGTAAGGAGCTTTGTGCTGCAATGAGTGATGTCCAACTTCAGGTAAAGTATGCTAGAGAGTGGAGGGTTCCCTTCACGGTCAATTGTACTTACACTGCCCAGCCTCAAACTTAAAGTCCCTTATAGATGGAACATTTTGCTTTTATGTTCATATGTAATTTGGAAACAAATTTTGCTACATTTATTAGATTTCTTGCTCACATGAATAAAACCACAGTTCAGTTATCCCAATGAGCCCTAAACACAGATTTTCACTAAACAACATTTAACACATTAGACATACAGACACATATGTACAACACATAGACACAGTAGACATTTAATTTTTATACTATTTGGTCGTAACATTAAATATTGAAATATCATATTAAAAACTTTATTTTATTTTTGTCAAAAGAAGCACAATATTTTGGATTATTTAACTTAAACCAAAGTATTAGGTGCCATATAGACACACTTTGTGCTGATTTACAAACTTGCAAGATAAGACACTACCACATTTTACTGCATTGAAGTAAATGTAAAACTGTTCCCACTGTTACTGGAATGACAAATATATCTAAAGTGCAGCCTCAAATCAGTAAGTATGGATGAAAACATTCCTTGAGACCTATTGCTTTAATAAGCATTTGTAATATTTTTAAAATAAACTAAGTGTGCTTGTGGCTTAACAACTGAATTTCTCCTATGTTGGAATCCATTCAAGAACCAACCTAAACCTACATACAACAGGTTTTAAACTGGTGTAGCCTTATTACAACTTTCCAAGCTTAAGTTCATAGAGTTTTAAAATAAGTTTGTCTACAACCAATTTTATTTATTTATTTAAAAATGCACAGCTTTCCTCATCCCTGAATTGCAGTTACTATAACTAAACTTTTCCCCTGGTATAAAATGAATCTGTATATGTCAGAAATGCTTTTCTTCATACAGCTGATAAATGAGCAAAGCCATGGTAGCACTGTCATGAAAAGTGTTGCTTTGTGTCCAAATTCCATCTCAATATTGTGGTTTAGAATGCTCTTTTTGTATGACTTTTTGAAGTAAATTATTTTTGTATGTTATGTATCTAGCCAAAATGTAGTAGTATGATGTAAAGGAAAATTGAAGAGAAATGTCAGGAAATCTTTCACAAGAAAGCCAGAGATTTTTAGCATAGTTTATGTTTAGAAGTGACAGAACTCTAAACTTCAAAACTGATACTAGACAAACTTCTAGAAAATACATCAGCATTAAAGCAAACAACCATGAACTGGCAAAGCAGCAAAATAGAAAGATCTTCCTATCTCCAAATATCTGCAATTCTGTATGAGAAATCACTGTGAAGCTGAAGAACACCCTTAGTATTTTTTTCACAATTTCTCACTCAGTACACAAATCTAGTGTATAGTCTATCCAATTAATGGCTCAGAGACTTCATATCACAATTTTCAGTGTTCTCTTGACTGCATTATGCTTTTTTTGCTACATTTTCCCCAATTTTATCTGTGCTGCCAATTCTTGGAAACTTAATATATGACACTTAGAGGAAAACACAGAATTAGCCATCCTTGAAAACTACTGGTCCAGAAAGTTCAATATGTGTTTGAAAGTACTGAATAACCTGATGCTTCAAAACATGGTGGGAGGGAGGAAGAGAAGGAGGACTTTGCGTATTTTCTATAGCAGGGAAGAGTCCAACCTCACAGATGGAGTGATCAGCTTACATTTTAAGCTATGAAACTTCATTACCACTTTCTCAGCATGCACAAAATTCAATGTTACTACAGACTGTAAAACTATCCATTACTTTTATAAACCCACCCATACTTCTAAATTCAAGTTTACAACCTTCCAAAGACTGAGTATGCACTCTTAAAGAAATAATTAATTTAATTTGATCTAACTTTACATGCCTTCTGTTTTTCTCTAGTGATCCACAATTCTTGTTTGTGCCTTTTTAAATAGCTTCTTAGGTTTTAAATAGCTTCTTAGGTTTTTAGAAAACTCCAGTTTAAGGATATACTGAAAAGGTGCTTCAGATAGAGATGCTTTCTCACTAAAATGCTTAACATTGACTTTGGTTATACTGCTGCACTGAAGAACTTCAACTTCAAGAATGTACTTCCATCTGTTAAGGCCTTTGGATACTAACAACTGTATCTGTTCCTGTTTTCTTCAGATACGAAAAAATAAAAATAATAAAAAAAAGAATTTTGACCCAATTCCAAACTGAGATATACAAATAAAAAGTAGTTATTGGTGAGGTAAAATGAATGATTAGGAATCTGACATTACAGACCTTCCTCATTAAAAATAATATTTATCAAGAAAATTAATGTTTTAGTCTTTTGTGTGTGTGTTCATGACAGCAGATTGCTCTCAGAGATGCATATCAAAAAGCATATATAAATTTGATAATTTCTTTGATTTTTTTTTGATGTTGAATTACCTATATGTCACATTTTTCCAACCTATTTCTAATTTTAAAGTATTCTATGTTAAATGTGTGGTCGTGGTTGCGGTGGTTTTGTTTAAACTCAACTATACTTAATACCAATGAAAAAGCTTTCTTCATTAGAAATCTCCAAACACGGATGCATAAAAGGTCATCCACAACTTTTTCACACATTTAACTGGGACAGTGCTGCAGCAATCACCGGTACAGCAGGCATCTATGTTCACCTTTTCCACGGTGATCTGATTTCTCATGCATGTATCCATTAAGGTCTTCTGCAATACCATATATTGATATCCAGATGACAGACTTATCAAGGCTGATGCTGTCAAATCCAGTGCACACCAATCATGCATCAGCCCACAAAGAGATTCTGAGTGCTTACAAGGGTGAGGAGTATATCCTCAAAGCTGAACACTGCTACTGGCAGTTGCTTATTTTTGGAGCTTAAGTCTTCTCTGTAAACTGTCTGCTGGTCCACAATACTGGCCTGTCTATACATGGAAATAACTGCTGCTATTAACATGAGAAAGGTAAATGGGATAGTGAAGAGGCTTGGATAAGATTATCTTTAAAATGAGGAATTGACCAAATGGAAGAAAACTGGGAATTACAGTAATTTAGACTTTAGTAAAATATTTGACAAAATATTTTAAAATAAAATTTACTACACAGATGAGCTGCAGAAAACACTTGGGAGAAAACTGTAATACTATTGAATTTTGAAATTATACAAAATGAAGGCAAAATGATATTCATCTTGGGGTTAGGGAACCAAATACTCTTTGGGAAATATAGTATAATCAAATAAACCTATGGAAATAGACACATTTGCATTTTTGAAAATGGGTTTTAGCCAACAATAAATTGAGGTAAGCAGTTTATTTAGTTCTAGTTGGAACAGTATTTACTTACCACTGTCTACAGTTAGCTTTCTAAATTTATGGGGAAAAAAAGGCAGATGGATGAAGAGGTGACAACGCATAGTTAACTATACATTTATTTGAACATGATAGAGCAGGAAAAGTAGTTGGATAGAAGTATGGCTACTGAATGCAAAGACAACATTATTATTGAGCTGAGAGATAATATTTCCATATTTGTCTTCTTACTGCACTAAAGATACTTCATTGTATTATAAGTAAATGTTAAACATACGGACATTTTACAAATTCAGAAGAAAACAACAGATTTTAGAGAGCTCAAATGACTAAATTATAAAAAATGAAAGCTTTAAGCACCGAGCCCTAATCTGAAATGTGTGCAACCGATACCGTGCCAGCAAATTCTGTGAAGACTTGCTTCACTTGTTGTTGCTCTGCCAGCTATATGTTTCTCAGCTAACAGAAAGATAGACACAGAAAAGAAAAAAAAAAAAAAAAAAAAAAAGAGATTTATGAACAAAGGAAAGTCATTCAAATTAATTCATTTTAATTTCAAGTGCTCCTACTAATTTCCTATTTTACTTATACAAATTACATAATCCCTCTGTAGTCTTGTACTGTATTTATAACGGTGTTTTCTTTCTTCCTTTATTTATACTGTAAATTCTTTTTAACAGAAAATCTCTCTTACTATGTTTATATATACTATACTATACTATATTCACATGTACTATATTCACAGCATGACTGCAGTGGAATTAATGCTTAGTGGCAGAGAAATTATTTATGGTCTAGCAATTAGTACACACAGGAAAAGTGGACTAAATTAAGATGGCAAAATATGAACAGAGTATGAGAACTAGATTGTTACTAATGAGAATGACAGAAATGAATGAAACCTCATTGTGCACCAACAGCTTAATTGCAGCAATTTTCTGAGTGCACAGTGGATCCACTTGGGGTGAGGATGGTGCTGATGACCAACAGGTCTATTCCATCTTTTAGGTACAAGATGCATCAGTACAGTAATTACATCCATAAATAAAAGAGAAAGGTTTCTCATACTATCCAGTTAGGAAGGTAACCATAGTCATTAAAATAGTCCTTTTATAGTCCTTTTTTTTTTTTTTTTTTTTTTTTTCAAAGACATGGAAAGTAAATTACAATTGTCTGAGAATAGAACTTCAATAGGTCAATCTTTTAATTTAAATCTGTGAATTGCAAGAGACAGGATTGGAAAACATACAAATGCAAGCAAACACTCTTTGTATTTTTAACTCCTATTCCTGTTGTCTATTTACAGCCTTTTTGCAGCTTCTCTTCATCCCCAGCAAATCAAAGGATTCCTTCTCATCTCAGCTACTCCTTTGGCTGTACCTCAGTAACTTTTCTGTGCTTTCCTTGTAAGTGATAAACTGCTTTTAGAGTGGCTTACTACAAACAAATTTTATGTTATGGCCAGCTATTCCATTCAAAATATGTGTTCTCTGAGGTTTTTGTAAATTAGACATATCCATAACATATCGTTCTTTGTTTTAATGACTATTCAAAACCTGCAAGATTGGAATACAGGAAATGTAATAACCATCTGTGACCAAAACCTGCAAAGGTAGAAGGCTGAACAAAAGAGGGAGAACAATGGTCTCAGTCATGCTGATATTCCAAGACATTTACTGAAGTTTGATTTACTCGCATCAGGAAACCTGGATTTCTTTTTGCCATTGGTCTACGTATCCCTTGATCCAAAATACTTGAACATGAATTCAAAGCACTTAAGGCAAGAATACTGAAATCTTCTTAAAAGACAACAAACAGAAGTTGATATAAAACATTTGTGCATAACATGAGAGTTTTGTACAAAAGTGCTATAGAGTCTTCAGTCAGTTACTTCAAAAAGAAGTTAACAAATGTTATACAGTGCTCTGTGGCTACAGAAAGTCATTATATTATACGCTGTGGGAATTCTACAAAGTGAGAAAAGGTTGAAAAAATCATTGAAACAGAAGACGAAGCTGTGGAATTTGCTTCTTGCAATGCACAATAATTCTTTGCTCTATGAAGTTTCAGGGAAAGTTTAGCACAAAATATAAAATCCAGAAGTACCGATAATGTCTTTCTCCCCATTTTTAACACATTTTCTGAAATTAATCAGGAGAATTATTTATTTATTTATTTATTTATTTAAAGACACAAATGAAACCAGGTAAAAAAAATAAAATTTGAGCATTATAATCACCCATAAAATGTCATATCTCTTAGTAGTTTCATCAACCAGGGCCTGTGGTAACATATAGCCACACTGCACTTCATACAAGTTGTGAAAAGATATGTTTATTTGATGCTAAGGTCTATTAGCCTTTGAAGGACTTTCATTGTTTGAGCAAGGTGAAAATGCTTTGGCATCTATTTATGATGCATATTGAGCTATCAGGAAGACAATTGTTTTGGCTGAATTTTTTCCAGAGCCACCTGAGGGATTTGGATGCCCAGTTTCTATTAAAATTAAAACTACTAGGCAGCTTTGAAAGTCACATCTTAACAACAAAAACAAAGAGCTATTGATGCACAAAAGAACTTGCAAGTATGAGCTGCATGTTGTCTCTGTAAGAAACCCTAAAACTCACAAGGATTCTTGGTTTCTATTGTATCGTATCACACAAACAAAAGTTAGAACATATTACATATATTTTACACAAACAAAAGTTCTTTCCTGAACTCAGTCCCAAAAGTTAGTCTGAAGTGCTCATTCTCATTCAATCAAAGTGTATGAAAGATTGATCAAAACATTAGGTTTGGTTATATGAGGCCCCTCACCTCATGTGGGATGGAAAAAGCCCCTGCCCCAAGCAAAATTCTGATCTTGAGAGCATGAAATTCCTAGAACCAAATAAAACCAAAAACAAGCTGGGCATATAACTATTCTTGTGATTTTAAGGACTATTTTTGTGATGAAGATAGTTATTGCAAAGGTAATATATATTTTTTGTTTATAATTATTAATCTGAAAGTTGTTATAAGATATACTTTATGTTAAATATGCACATTTTACTGATTCCATATTGAAGAAAAAAATCACACCTTCATGCCAATCCACTACTCTTCCATCTCTCTCTCTCTCTTTCTATGTTAAGCTTCCCAGTTAGTGATTCACACACACAGGTAGATAAGATTAGGAAGATAATTTGCCTCTGGGCAGGTTATTGCATAATTGTTTATTATGTGTTCTCTTTCCCTGAAGCAGCTGGTATTGACTACTGACAGAAATAGCACATTGGATTAGCAGATCAGTGGTTTGACCTGTGATGGCAATTCCAGTTGTCCTTTGCTGCCATGAGCATAAACATTTAATCAAAATGGATGTAAATTAGCTTAGCTGTTATAAAATTAAGACACATTATACAAATTGCATAGAGTAAGAAAATTCTTCTAATGTAATTTTGGCAGATGTTAGCTCAAGAATAAATGTATGAACATTTGAAATTCAACACTTTATCTCAGTCATCTCTCACTGGGAAAACTCCTGTTCTGCTGCCAATCCAACTCCACCAAGACCATCATCACTTCTGGCCCCAATACTACCCTCTTCCAGACCTCCCTCATTAATTACTTGTAGTGGCCTGAAAAAATCACAGAAGTTATGCTCCAGCAGGAGGACAACTGGTCTGGAAACAGAACAGAAACAGTCATGTCAGGGTACAGCAAATGGTACTTCTTAAGATCTGGAGCATATTTTTTGCTCTTCTGAGGAGGTTCATTAACACTGAAATATTAGCTTTGGAAAAACAATCAAGGTACAACAGGGATCCTTGTTAACAGCGCAAAAATAAAAGGCATTAGGAAATGTTATGATGACTGTAAATACAAGTACCCTCAGCAGATTCAAATCAACCTAAACATATTCAA